>NW_020455644.1:5027917-5066190 GCF_003342845.1 Nothoprocta perdicaria
CCATTGGCCTTCTTGGCCACGAGGGCACACTGCTCACTCATGGTTAACTTAGTGTCAACCAGGACTCCCAGGTTCCTCTCCGTGGAGGTGCTCTCCAGCAGGTCGAGCCGTGCAGGGCTCCTCTGCTCTCYGCCAGAAAACATTTCTTGCTGTCCCATAAATCACAACGTGATTTAGACTCTGCTGAATGATCTTAGAGCTGCATCAAGGGGCTSTGCTAGTCCAGACACAGTCAAGTGCCCTTGTTCCAAGGAGACACCTTTTACCTTCTGCCCAGGTTGGCCGCAGGAGAGCCAGATGACCTCCTCATGTAGCCCAGGACAAGCTGGTCAGGATACACTGAGGCACCTGGAGCTTCCTGCAAGGTGTCGAGCTCTGCAGGCTCCACCTGCCCTCCGTGGGCAGAGGGGTGGCATGGCTGACATGTGCTATGGTTTCCATGCAAGTCTTGAGCTCTTTGGCCAAGTGTGGACTTTTTTTTTTCTKAAAAAGAGAATCTCCCTTGATCTGGTGATGAAACTACACTGACACGCTGCGGAGCACAGGGCGAGTCCCGCAGACCAGCGGATGGTGCCTCTCAGTGTTGTGGCAAGAGGCAACTTCTGAGCATTGTAAAATCTCCCTCTGCTTCTGCCTTTAGTTTATGGGCTTGCAGAGAGAGTTGTGCATTTGAGTTTATCTCATGATATATATATATATACATTTGTAAATATACAGCAGAATAGCTGTGTTGTTCTCTAATGTTTAACGAGAAGAAAATCCTTGCAGCGAGTCCCTCGGTGATGCTCCTTCTGCAAGATGTGGAGCTGTTGGCTAGAAACAACAGCCGCGGAACCCCGCTCCTAAACCTGGAGTGATGTCGGGAAGAGCTAATGCGGGATACGGGAATTGATGGTGCTCCGAGCAGTCCCTAATGCCAATGAAGGCTCCCCTGGCGCCCTCGAGGAGGGCTCTCCTCTTCCTCGCGACCGGTCTCCTCATAAGGATAAGAGCATGTGGCTGTGCCCGGCCTCGGAAGTGCCCCAGCGGAGCTCTGGGACTAGCAGGAGATGCTCCTTGCTGCCTTCTTCCAGCCAGGGGCTCTCGTGCACATTCCTCAACTCAGTTTAATCCAAGAGAGCTTGAAGCCCCGTGAAGGGGCTCCGTGCAGCCTCGCGGAGAGGGAGCAGCACCTTTKCTGCTGCTAAATTAACACCGCCTCTTTTTCCTGTTAGCAAAGCCCTGCTGCAAGCCTGGGTGGCCTTTTGGAATACACTGGGAACCTGGTGCTCTGGTCGGATGGTTCCCAGGTYGTTGTTTTTGCTGTCAGGCTTCGCTTCTGCAGCCGTTTGGCTTCGAGTGCTCCCTGCGGCGCCGAGCGGCCGGGCTCGCTCTGCAGCCTTACCCACGTWGGTGGGGATGAGGCCCCGTCCTTGCCCTCGCCTGGCAAGCAGCATGGACAAGCATTGGGCAAGCAAGGAGCGTGGAGCCTGGCAAGGACGCAGACATGGGAGCAAGAAGGGAAGAGCCTACGCGGTGCCTGAACATCCATCCCTGATGCGGGATATTTTGGCGAGCGGAGGCTCAATTGGGAAACAGGCTGGGGGCAGYGGGGCAGGCGGCAGGAGCAGCGGCTCTGCGGCGGGTTTGCTGCTCTCTCCCCACAGCGCCTCGGCAGCCTTTCCCCGAGCGCGCCTTTGTGTCCTTGGGATATTTTTTCCCAAGAGACAGCCCCTTTTATTCGAAACAGCAAGTGCGTTACCTGTCTTGCAGCTCTGAATTTTTCTCCTTTTTTCCCTGCCCTGCCGTGACAGTTGGAGGCAGCCGGTTAAACGCGAAGCTTTAGGCTTTAGGTGCTGCCGAACGAGTCTCCACCAAAACCAGGCTCCCAGCAGGAAGCCGGTTCCTGTCTCCGAGGTGCTGCTGCTCCTGGTTCAGTTGGGCACGTAGCGAATCCTCCGTCTGGGACACAAGTGGTTCGCGTGCCGCCGTCTGCACCCACCGCTGGGGCAGAGACGGGGCGCTCAGCACGAGCAGGGCACCCTGGGCCCTTCCCCTGGCGCGTGGATGCAGATGTCGACAACCCACGGGACCTGATCCAAGGCTTCCTGCCCCTCACGCAGGAAGGCGGGAGCGACAACTGCCTTTCTTACCTGCAGATACCCATGGGGCAGCACTCAGGCCTGGCCTTGCAAGGCAGCGGAGCCAACCTGAGGCCTGGTCCKAAGGAGGGGACAGCCCGGCCTCCCTCCACCCCCTTTCCCAGCTGCAGGGCTCCTGCCCTCTGCCTTGCGCCACCGCTGGTGTTYATCTCATCCCAGGCTTTGCCAGTTCAAACAGCAAAGAAACACTGCCCTCTTTTCCCTTTTTCCTATGGGAAGCGACAGCCATGGAGCCCTGTTCTCCGTGGAGCTCCGGTTGCTCCGCAGCATCTCCCCTCACAGCCTGGAGGAGCCCTGGCCTTGACCCCTTCCCCTCCGCACCTGGAGGCTGAGGAACCCGCGCGCCCTCCGCAGCTCCCGGGCCGGGATTCTCCCGCCCTCCGCGCCTGGCCAGCAAGAGCTGCAGGAGAGGCAGGAGCTGCAGGGAAGGCAGGAGCTGAAGGAGAGGCAGGAGCTGAAAGGGAGGCAGGAGAAACCCCCCTGGCAGCAGTTGGGCACAGGCGAGGGGAGCAGCTTTGCCTGGCAAGGCAGCTGCTTGCTTTAAGCCAATTCTGCAATCCAAAGCCCGGCCTGCCCTTGTACTCGCTCCACTGCCGAGGCAGAGGATATTGCTTTTTCTTCCCCCAGATGCTAATTAGATAAGACTTAAATCAGCAGCTTCTTTGGCAGTAGTTTCAAAGGGGKCTGAGATGCTCGAGGAGACTTCGCAGTGGGAAAGAGTGCTCACTTCAGTGCTGTTGCGTGCCACGCGCCTCATGGCTTATCACTTGCACATAGCGAGAAGATAAAGGAAAAAGCAAGTGCTGAAATAGGTGAATTTCAAAAAGCTGGTGGTCGAAGCAGGAGAACATAAGTTGGTGGATTCGGGCAGGTGGGAAAGACCTGCCACAGCAGCGTCCCTGCGGCAGTGCGGGATCTAGAGCGGGGCCRGCAGGGGCGGCGTTTGCCTGGCTGGAGTTCTTCCTAAGAAGGACTCAAGGTATTTCTCCTAAGAAGGACTCATCCTACTCATGGATGTAGCTGYGGAAAGTTGGGAATACCCAGGAGATGTGTGACTGGCGGACAGCAGCGACTGTGCTGTTGTTAAGGTACAGTGCAGGCCAAAAACTTTGGATTTCAGTTTTTGAGGTTAAAAAGGAAAGACATTTAGTGTCACGCCTACTGCCTTGTGAGTTTTCCACCTTTTTCCCTTTGCACAGGGCTTAGTTAAGAACCACTCAGGATGCACTGATGCCTGCCCTGGATGAGGGGCCCAGTCCACGCTGGCTCACAACCCGTCCCTGCCTGGGGACACGGGAGGAGCAGCAGGTGCCCAGCGCGTGGCCCAGGGCTCGGCGCCCCGCTCTCCCGCTCGGGTAACGCGGCCTCGTGAGCCGTGCCCTGCGGCCGCCTCGCCCGGCCTCCACCCACGCGCCAGAACTTACCGCGCAGACCGTCTCTTCACTGAAGCCTTTCTCCTTGTTCCCCGCGAACGAGGACGTGGGAGGCGAGCGGAGCTTCTGGCCGTGCCCAGGGGGCCAGGGAGGTGCCCGCTCAGCTCGCACACGCTGCGGGGAGCCAGCTGCTCCCGCAGAGCTCTGCCCAGCGGCACAGCGCTCGCTGGTGAGGGGCGCTGGCGGCAGCTCGTAGGCGGTCGCTGCTTCTTGCACATTCGGATAACTTGTTTGTTTCTTCACGTTTATTTTTCACTCTCTCCCGTTGCTTTTAACCATGTTTGCAATGTCAAGGGCAGGCCGAGGCCCCGCGGGTGTGAGGCGAGCAGGGCTTTGGGGTAGGCAGCAGCAGACCTCTAGAGTAACATCAGATCTCTAGAGGTCCCAACCTYGAACAATCTGTGGCTCTGTGACCTGTGGCTTTGTGGCCTCCTGCGCCTCGCTGCCAGGAGGGAGCGCGCTGCAAAATCCCCTTGGAGCAGATCCCCTTGGAGCAGATCCGCTGCGCGTTCTCCCGAATTCTGAGCTCTGCAACCAGGCCAGCTCCTGGTGCAGAATTAAATGGAAAACTCCTTCSCCCGGCCCCTTCTCCCCCCTGGCTGGGGCTGCAGGCTCTTTGTTYGGTTTCGAATCAGAGCGACTAAAGGCAGATTTTTCAGAGCGTCACTTTGTCACGTTCCAGCGCTAGCAGAGCAAAAAGTCGTAATATCCTTCAGGTCGAGTAGCTGGAGCRTAGAGTTACAGCCCTTTTCCTGCTTATGAATCATCTTCCCAGGGGATCCCCCAGTGATAGCGTTACTTTTGTTTTAAAGGAAAAGCCCCTGTGAAGGGAACTGTTTATTTGTGCAGACAGGAGCGGCTCTCTGGTCCTTTTTTTTTTCAAAAAAAAAAGCATGTGACTTTTGAATTATTCCCAACTTGGGCAGTGCTCCAGGTGCAGATGCGCGCGGGTCGGCATCGCAGGGCTGCGGTTGGCACAGGAGACGTCGTGGCTGCTGGCACCCCATGTGATACCCTCTCCAAGGCAGATCAGCTTTGGTTTTTTATTTTTTTTTTAATTTTTTTTTTTAATTTTTTTTTAATTTTTTAATTTTTTATGTAGAGAAAGGTTTCATTGAAATACACCACGAGTAAAATTGTTTTACGGTCAAGATGTGGTGCTTTTTAGCTGTGGAAATACGAGGAGGAGAACGAGCTTGTGACTTCATTTGAAAAATAGGAGTTTCGTGCTAGAAACAAAAGCATAAGGGATCTGCTTGGGAAGTGTCCGTGTGGAGACACGGGCCTGGGTTTCCGTGAGGAAGGGCATCCTGAGGAGCTGTAAGTGCCACGGAGAGATACGTGCGTGGGTGTCTGCATGAGGAAGAGCATCCTCAGGGGCTCCAAGGGGTCACGCTCCGGAGCTTGATGCTGCTCAGGTCTGATGGGAGGTGGAGAGAACAAGAGACTGAAACGGGTTCCAGTAGGCTCAGAGCTTACCCTTCGTTTTTCTGGGCACGTTGTGGTCACGTACGATGCCCAAGAAGTCGGACTCCCTGGCATGAAAGCTGCCCACGGCCCCAGTGTGAGCAGGGGGACGTCGGTGCCTTCCTCTCGCTCCTTCCTGGCGCGGCTGTTCCTGGGTTTTACACCGTCACGGGCTCCGGCGGCGGCTCCGACAGGGATGTTCCTCTGCTTTACGGTCGAGGGAAGCGCCTCTGCCTCTCGCTAGCCCAAGGGTGTCCCTCTCCCTCCCTCCTTGCCTGCTGCYGGCCCCGGCAGCTTCGGGCACCCCGTTCACCAGTTGTGCCCTGCAGTGCTCAGGTGCCGAGGCCGGAGGCCCCAGCAAGGCAGGGAGCTGGGAAATGCAAGTGAGCATGAATCCTGCCAAAGGCGAGCCCGGTGAAAAGGCAGGAGCTCCGCAGCAGCTGCTTCCATAAGGAACTCGCTTATCTTGTGTGCACAGACACGGACAGATACCTTTGTACCTGCCCAACAGCTGCGCTCATCCGAATGGAGAAGCGTCAGGGCCCTGTTGGTCTGGGCCCCTTCTCTGCAAGGGTTTGGCACGAACACAGAGTGACATGTGCCCCTTGCAAAGGTCTGCAGGGTCCTTTCCTTGAGGGGCCTTCTGCGTGTCTTTGTTTCTGATAGGGATTATCCGTCTCTTTTGTTTTAGGAAGAGCCTGCTATATGCCATGGGAAGTGCTAGCTGTGAATCAAGTGTGTCTGCTGGTAAATTGCAATTTGAGTGGCTGGACCTAATAATTACAGCCTTTGTCATCATCTTGTCAGTCACTTGTAAATCATTCTGGAGTGAATTTCATTAAAAAAAAAAAAAAAAAGCTGAATTTCTGAGTGCAAACGTATTCCAGAGGCAAAATGTAGTATCGAACATCAGTATTTCCTACTTTGAAAACCTATAGGGTTATAAATGTGGATCCCTCTCTTACGTGGAAAAGCAAGTCGGAGAGAGCCCATTGCTCCATGAAGCTGCTCTCGGGACATACTTTTCCAGTTATTTCTCTTCTGGCTCGGTGCTCCTTCCCACAGACTGGCTGATCTTTCTTATCCGGTGGGTCTTGGGTCTCTCGACCTCAGCCACGGGCCTCTGTTTGTCTTTTGCAGAGGGGGCCTTTTCTTCTCCGTGCCACACACCCGTGGCCAAAAATGCACCGTACAGCAGTGCTGCTGCTAAAAGCCTTAGCTTTAGGGACCCTTCGTGTGTAGTTCCAATGGGGAAGTTGCAGTCAGCTTCTCCCAGGGCAGAGGCTGGTGTTCCTGGGTGCGTTTGCAGAGGTGTCTGTCGCACAGCTGGGGCGCAGGTTCCTCTGCTCTGTGCTGGTCTGACAGCGTGGGTGGCGCGGGCGAGGCGGGACCTYGTTCTGTGGGCTTTTGCAATCAGCTCTCTTTGTACCAGGGTGCAAAGAAATAAGGCACTTGTCCRGGATTCTTTCTAATGGGATAGCAAGTGGCGTTTGTCATGCTTCTAAATGGGGGGTGGAGTTATTGGCAAATTTGGGGCCCAATCACCCGGACTCCATGGTCGTGTCGTTCTGTGCACAGTCTCGTGTTCGTGCCAGAACTACAGTGTGGGTCTTCTTGTCGCCCTTGCGCCTTGCCCTCCTTGTGCAAATGAGGCCCTTGCCAGCAGCGCGTTTCGCTGGTGCCGCTCCTGACGCCCTCCCGGGTTCGCCGCGCTCTTTCTTCTCGCTGCAGCCACCTGCAGGCTCCGCATATGATACATATTAAGCCTGCATTTTAAACAGGTGATTGAGGGCTGCCGTCTCTCCAGCCYGGTTTTCTTCCTGTGCTGCATCTGCCTCTCTCCTTGTGACAGCAGCTGCCGTTTGGCCGTGCCGGAGGCGACGGTGGCTCCGTGGGCTCCGTGCGAGGCGCGGGAGCAGAGCAGGGCGCTCTTACGTGCCGAGCCGGGGCCGAGGTGACTCACGCTGCTCCAGCGCTCAGCCTTTGGGCAGGGATTACCCCAGAGTGGAACTTGTGAGGGCYTGTGCGCTCTCGCCGTGTCGTTCAATCACCTTTGTAAGACACGTGCACACATGGGACGATTTGCTTTATTCCYGTGTTATTTACGTATTTTGGCTGGCGCACAGAAGTGTTTCGTTGAAGGAGGCAGATCATGACCTCAGCGCAGTCCTTGCTTGCAGGGAGTTTTTGGGGAGGCTCTAGAGTGACCCCAAACTTGAAGCTTTCCTTTTGGGGGTATAAGCGAGCGATTGCTTAGATGTTTGGAGATTTGATGGCTGTGTGTTAGATCTTGCTCTGTCTTCTTTAAGATCTGTCTTCTTCTTCTTAAAGATCGACTTCTTTATAAAGAAACGTTAAATCTATTTCTTCGTAGCACAGGTGCTCAGCAAGGTATTTAACTTTATACGAGTGTATTGATCGATGGGCTGCAAAGAAACTGTAGGACTCCTGTTTTTTTTTTTTTCTTTTATAATACGCATTCTGCAAAATGCAACACTGTGTTAGTGTTGAATACAGAGTTTTAAATATGTGGAAAGGAAAAATTGCAGCCCTTGCAACATTTTAATGAGGAGGGTTTGCTTAATTAAAGCCTGAAAGACTTTGGGAATCCGGGCGGCCGGAGAGCGTAGCAGGTTGTTCCACCGACCGGGCGATTCAGGGGCAGGGCCTGAGTGGGCAATAAACAACGTGCCGGGGCCTCCGGTGAAGCTTGGGGAAAAAGGTGCCCACAGGAGGGTGGGTCTGACCCTCTGGGGCTGGATACATCCTCACAGAATCACAGAAGAGTTGAGGTTGGAAGGGACCTCTAGAGACCATCCAGTCCAACTCCCTGCTCCAGCAGGGACACCCAGAGCACGGGGCACAGGGCGGCATCCAGGTGGGTTTGGAGATCTCCAGAGAAGGAGACTCCACAACCTCCCTGGGCAGCCTGTGCCAGGGCTCTGGCACCATCACAGGGAAGAAGTTCCTCCTCACATGGAGATGGAACTGCCTGTGGTTCAACTTGTTCCCACTGCCCCTTGTCCTGTCACTGGCCACCACTGAGAAGAGCTTGGCTCCTTCCTCCCTACATTCTCCCCTCAGGTACTTGTACATGTTGATCAGATCCCCTCTCAACCTTCTCCAGGCTAAGCAGGCCCAGCTCCCTTAATCTTTCYTTATATGAGGGATGCTCCAGTCCCTCAATGCTCTTTGTTGCTCATCTTTGCTGTGTTCTCCGGAGGGGTGGCCGGCCTTGGCGCGGCCGCGGCTCCGGGARCAGCCAGTGCTCTCGGGGCTCCTTGGCAGCGCACGGCACCCCCTGGCACCCGGACCCGCCGAGTGGCACCCGGACCTCCCCTCCATGGCACGCCACCGTCTTCCCATTCCCCGTGATGTCTAAGCTTCATTTCCAGCCAGATTTTCAGTTTCTCATYGATTCCTTTTGGCTGCGTCCATCCAACCCACAGGGTTTCGGAGCCTTTCCCAGCCCCTCCTCACAGTCTCTCGCTCCCCCGCACTTCCCGGAGGTCGTGGGCGCCTCGTGGCGGCCTCGCTGCGAGCACATGGGGCTGCTTTTCCGCCCGCCCCYAGAGATGAGGCTTGAGAGGGCTGTACGTATGACAGGGTTGTGCCTAGGAGAGGGTTGTGCCTGCGAGAGGGTTGTGTCTGTCAGAGGGTTGTGCCGCGGGAGGAGACGCCCTCTGCTCTGAGGACGCTGCCTCCGAGACCCGAACCTGCGTTTTGGACCCCTGAGGGGACATCCCGCCGGGTTTTGCAGTCCCTCCTGAGAATCCATGTGTGTTTTCGCTATGAATCGTCCCACAGGCTATTCCCCACTCCAACCCYGCACCATGGGGGGAAGGAAAACAAGAGTGGGTTTCTTGTGGCCTCTGTGGTTTCTATTTTTATTTTTCCCTGAATTTATATGGTGGTGGAGAGATGGTCAAGGAAAAGGTGCCCCGTACTGATCCTGGTGCCCTGCAGGCCCAAGCGTTTCCTCCTCTTCCTGGCTGTTCTGGCTGCTCCTTGCTTGGTGCTCTCCATCCCCTCTCCCTGCAGAGCCCTACGGATGCTGTCCTGCCTCTCTCCACCTGTATCCAAATCTTCAAAGTATTTTAAGATGCTCAGATCCCAGAAAGTGCCCCAGAGCTGGCGCTTCTTAACCGACGTAGTTTATCCCGAAATCCCAGGCACAGCATAAGGACCGGCTCTCCCTTTCCCGGCAAGGCCATTCCCTTGGCACCGGCTGGCAGAGCGTCGCGGGCAGCATGGGAAAAGGCAAACAATGGGAGACTGGGAGATTTCCTTTTCCCACCCRTCGGCTTTTCCTGCGTTTTGGGGCTAATGTTGCTAATGCAGCTCGTGTGGGGAGGGAGCAGGATTTTCCCTGTCCCGTTTCGTGTGACAGCAAGGCAGGTTACTGAGAGGAGCAGTTTGTGTTCGTCTGCAAGCTGGTTTAGAGCAGCGTGTAACTAACCTGATACTAGATGAGGTTCTGTAATGGAGCTACGAGCAAGTTCCTTGTGCTTTGTCCCTGCCTGGCTGTGTTTCCTCATTCCTGTTTCCCATCATCCTACTCCTGGGATAAATAAAGACGTTCTGCTCCTCCTCCCCTGTCTGCGCCATCCCTGAAGGGTGTGAAACCAAGGAGTAGCCAGGGGCACGAGCTGCTTTTGGAGGCAGCTGGACATGGAGAGGCACCGGCTACACGGGATGCTCCGCAGATCYGGACAGGTCGGGGCCCTTTAGCTTAGTCCCGAGTTCCCTGAGCAGTGACGGGTAGGGAAGAATAGGAGCCTGGGGCGGACACGGAGAGCTGTTTGCCCCCTCTCCCTTGGTAATGTGTCCACTTCCCACTGTCGGGAATTGCCATCTTTCCCTCTCCGGTGGGATTTCAGGAGAGGGTTCCCCTTACCTAGCTGGAGGCATCTGCAGCACTGGGGTCCCTGTCTGTCCCGGTCACCCCATCTTCCTCCGGGACCCGGCAGAGAGGAGCCCGCGAGTCGGACGCGGTGTGCCGCCCTGCCAGGGAAAACCATCGTTTGCATGGCTCTGGATGCAAGTGGAATGCTGAYGCAGGGTTTTGAATAGGAAAGTGACAGCTCTCAGTTTAGAAAAACATGGAAATGGGGCTTTTTGACACATTCAAGACTGAAGGCTGGAAGAGTCATCAGAGCAGACCCGGGACTCGCGCAGAGCAATTTTATCCTGGATGAGCCCCGTTCCTAATGCTCCGCGTGGTACAGAGATGCTGCAGACGCCTCTAAGCTGATCGGTGCGTTCGATGGTTCGTGCCCCCATACACCCCTCAGGCCTCGGTGCCAGGGGGCTGCGGATACACATGAAGTGAAACCCTCCAAAACCTGCCCAGATTCTGGGCACCCATCTCCCGTCTTGCAAGCTGCCGCTCAAGTTGGATTGAAGCACAGGTCACCACCATCACCACCCTCTTCTGGGTGCCGGAYGAATACTCACCCACAGCTAACGCAGCAGTTTAGCACTGCTGGTGGCCCTAGCTGCAGTGTATTTCTTTGTTTTACCTTTGGACAAGGTAGAACATCTGCACAAGCGCAACGGCGGCCGCAGGGGAAGCGCCGGCTTCGCTCTCGGCTCCTGGAGCTGCTCTCGTGGCCGCGCTTGCCTCCCGCCCGCCGGGGACCCTGATTTACAGCTTTATTCTGCAGTTTCATTCAGCRTTTCAGAAATGCCCAGTGTTGTCCTTCAGAGAAGCATCAGGAACTGATTTAGGAATAGTCCGTCCCTCGCCGCGTTTGGGGAATTCTTTTATCCTCCTTTAGGAGCAGGCCTTGCATCCCAGCGTTGGCCTATTGGAAATAATGGCTTTCCCTGTAGCAGACAGTGGTTGTTTTAGCTGTCCYTTAGAAGCCTTCCCCTCTGCTTTGTGGCTCCCGCTTCCCTTGGCGCTCCCATTCCCGCTTCCTGCTTCCCGYTACACTTGCTCTGCCGCTGCCGTCGCGCCCCACGGCCGAGGAGGAGGAGGAGGAGGAAGGTGGGTCGGGGCAGCCCTCGGTGGCCCCTGTGCGCTGGGCCAGGGCACCGTGTGGCTCTGCACCACAAAGTGTGGRCTTGTAAAAGCTGGAGGAAAATGGGAAGGAAAAAAATGACAACGAGCAAAATCTCCTCCTCCAGCATAAATACAGGGGATTTTTTTCTGGTTCTCTGCTTGCAGAAGCCTGTTTTTTAAGGCATTGGAAGCACAGGGTTTTAAACACTGTTAAAACACCAGTTTTAAACAAATCCTGTCCTGCTTCATTACTAGTGGAAGTCCAGTACATCCCATATTTGCATTGTCAACTGCTGAAAAGTTGGGTAGATAAATATCTGTTTGAGAGCCTCATAGATATTGCTGAGCATGGTGCTAGTATAAAGCAAGCTTTCCTAAACCCCCTTGGGTGAGAGAGGAGTGGGTGACACAAGTGCTGTGCTAAACGTGTCTGCTTTTTGTTTTGTTCCAAGGATGAAGAAGAAGAAATCAAACTGGAGATTAAYATGCTGAAGAAATACTCTCACCACAGAAACATCGCAACCTATTACGGTGCTTTCATTAAGAAGAGTCCCCCAGGACATGATGACCAGCTGTGGGTAAGCAGAGATTCTCAAGCGTGCCTTTGCCTTTGGGATGTCCTTTGGGGTGGGAGAAATAGCATGTTATGGAAAGACAAATCACTGGAATTTGGTGCTTGTCTAAGCAGGGAAGTGAATGGCATAGGTACATTGTGTGTCCTGGAGAGAAAGGCTGAGCTAAGGTTTGTTATTAGCAGTTGATTTGCTCTTTAAGATGTTTTTCCTCATTTCCCTAATGGATAGTGAACATGTTTCATGGGAGCAAGGCAGATAAGCTGAGCAGTAAGAATGTGGCTGTAAAAATAAAACTGCACTTGAAAATTTTCCTCATGACAGTTCTCATCGCATCTGTACCCTTGGAGGATTGAAGTTTGGTTTGAAATGGCATCTTACAGGCACCACTGGATGTTCTTGCCTGCCGTAAATATGTGAGGGTGGTAAATAAGATGTGTKGCAGTGGTGTGATCAGTTTGATTCCTTCACCATCACATGTGTGCTGTATTGTGAGTACTACCAGTGCACTTAGCCGAGCAAATCCAGATTCCCAGCGTTAAATTACAGTGATTAAAACAGTTCTTGAAAAAGTGGTAACTGATGTGAGGCATACCTCGGGTATGCTTGCCAAGCAGAGAATCAAAGAATCAGAGAATGTTTGAGGTTGGAAGGGACCTCCAGAGATCATCTGCGGAGGAAGGAGCCTCCACAGCCTCCCTGGGCAGCCTGTGCCGGGGCTCTGTCAGGATCCTTCACATTGATTCCAGGATCAGGATCCTTGGAGCTTGTTGGGCAATGGACACACATGCAGTCAGTCATAAGCTCAAACTCTACAACCTCCGAGTAGCTAAACTCGGGACTTAGAGGAAAGCTTTTTTTTCCCCCTATATTCACATACATTTATCTATATTTACATACATATTCATATCTTTTTTCCTATATTCAGGTACAGCACCTGAAGGACACCCTTTGGACAGCAAAGCGAACCAGTCATTGATTTAGTGGATTGCTTTTGCTAAGCTCCCCAGTGAGGAGGGAGTAAACACAGGCCTTTTTAAGAGTTACTCCCTGTATAGCTTCTTTTTTATTTAAGAYTATATCCTGGGCTTTGTGAGGGCCTTCCAAAGCGCTGCTGCTCCCTGCTTGTTTTGCTTCTCCGGGCAGCTGTGAACTGAATGCTCTTGCTTGCTCTGCAGCTTGTCATGGAGTTTTGTGGAGCAGGCTCTATCACTGACCTCGTGAAGAACACGAAGGGGAATACTCTGAAAGAAGACTGGATAGCCTATATCTCCAGAGAGATTCTCCGGGTAAGGAAAACCGCCCCTTGCACCTGCAAATACAGCAGCAATCTTACAGAGGTTCTGCAGGAAATTGGGGGTTCTGCAGGAAATTGTGCCTGGCCAGGTCCTAAATTCAGCCCCACCATGGTGTGAAGAGTGTGTAAGAGGACGTGGATGGCAGCAACCCTGGGGCGTGAGAAGCCAGCGCAGGCACCCCCGCCCTTACGTTTGGGGGCTGAGAGGCAGCGTCCCTGTGTCCCCGAGGCTGCGGGGGGAGCACAGCAGAGCGGGGCGCCCGGGCCCTTCCGCAGCCGGGCTGGGCAGGGGTTTCTCTCCGGGGCCGGTGCCGTGTGTGGGACGGGGCTGCTGGCCCGGGCGGCGGGAGCCGCTGTGCCGGGGGAGCTCCCGGCGCGTTCCTGCAGCCTGGAGCCGACAGCCGCGCTGCCCCCGTGCTGCCCGGGAGCGCTCCGCACGAGGAGGGTGCCCCTTCGAGGCCGCCTTTTGGAAAAAGTGGGGCTTTGGCTAATTACTCTCCATATTGGATTTCCAGTTGGTTACAGTGCTTTCTGGATTGGCATTTGTTGGCTGTGCTGAGTAAATGTGAGATGGTTTTCCTCGTGCTTCTTTGTAAAACAAATTGTCTCCTACCTGTGCCATCACACAGTGTGTCTATTCCAGTGCCTCATCATCAGTGAAGTCCTAAAGGTTTTGTATTAAAGGAAACCATTGGTGGCTCTTCACATAAATGAGTGCTTCCCAGAATCACAGAGTGGCTGAGGTTGGAAGGGGCCTTCCTGAGACCATCCAGTCCAACCCCCTGCTCCAGCAGGGACACCCGGAGCACGGGGCACAGGGCAGCATCCAGACAGGTCTGGAGACCTCCAGAGAAGGAGACTCCACAGCCTCCCTGGGCAGCCTGTGCCAGGGCTCTGGCACGCTCAGCCCTGTGCTCCTGTTGTCTGCATTGCCCATTTGTTCGCTCTCGCGATTTCTGAGATCATGAGGGAGGGAGATGCCCAGCTGTGGGCTCCTGTCCCCCCCTCCAAACGCCAGCAGGGAGTTCTGCTGCCCCTGGCATTAGGGCTGGCCCACTTGGAGCTGCTGGCAGGCRGGGAAGTTGCTGCCGTGAGCACCGAGCGATGGCTGTGTCTCCAGTGGGTGCGTGGYGTGGGTTTGTGTTAGCCAAGCCAGCTCGTGCAGTGCCGGCCTCRTGCTTGCCTTGGGAACACGTGTGCCCCCTCGGATGCATTGTGGGCCCTGCTGCCCTTGCCCTGAGTTCCCCTGAAGCCAGGAGGGAGAGTCAGTGCGGGCTGAGAGGAGGAAAAAAAATCAGGCACCCTTGAACAGAGTCCTCTGCGAGCAGCTTTCTCCCGCTTGCTGGACCTTTTCAAAAAAGCAGCCCTAATTGCTTGCTAGCAGGAACTGGAATACCTGGGAAAAAAAAACGRAAAAAGGCTGAATTCCCACGGGTACGAGGCGCTGCAGAACGTGCTGTGACACGGAGCTCGTGTCGGAGGCGCATGGAGAGGCTGTGGAGCGGAGCGGAGGGCAGGGGAGCCGAGGTGCCCGGGACGCCCGCGGGCCGAGGCCCCCGTGGGAGTGGGTCCAGCACCAGGGGCTGTGGAAGAATTGAGCCCCCCTCCAGGGGGTCGTGAGCCCCCCTCTCTTCCTGACTCTTCACAAGCCCGAACGAACCATCTTTTTCTTCCCAGCTGGATGAGATCGTTCTCTGGAGASAATGTATGAGCGTACGATTCTCTTCCTGGCAGGGCCGGCGGAGCATAAGGTGTTAGGAAGTGTCCTGTGTGAAGCCGGGGAAAAGCCTCTGTTCCTGCAAGAAAATCCGGCCGCGCTTGGCGTTAGCGGCCGGTGCCTGGCACCGAGGCCGTTGCGTGCTGCTGTTGCTGCCCCGTGGCGTGCGCGGGGAGGAGCTGCAGCCTCYGCTGCGTGTCACGCGCGCTGGCTGTATTTAAAATAAAAGAAAATAGCCCAACGGTTATGAAGGCAAACTGGCAAACGACCGTTTAATGGAGAACACGTGTTAGCAAATATCTCTCTGCAGCAGCCACTGCGCCCTTAACCTCTTACAGCTGTAAAGGGTCCGTGTCTTTATTTTCCACAAAACACTAAAAGCCCTTGAGGGCGACAGGGATGGGCAAGGCGATCCCGCTGGAGACGGCGCTTTCCCGAGCAGCGGGAGCAGAGCCCAGGCAGTTGTTCTGCCGGGACGTTGTGGGGGAAAGGCCCCACGTGTGGGCCTGTAGCCCTGCGCAGGGCTGGGGCAGGCGTCCGGGTGCTGTCCCCACAGCGAGCCCCGTGTGCCGGCGGGTTCTGCTGCCTTTGGGAATGGTTCCGCGCTCCTGCGCTTCTGCCTGGGACGTGGTCRCTGCCGAGGAGCCGCCGTATTTATGGCACCCGTGGAAGGGCAGCTGTGCCAGGGAGCTCCTGTTTTGCTCTCTTTGCTGTCCCCTGGCCCTCAGGTGGAAACACGGGCCCCTCGGCCRGCCCTGCTGAGGGGCCCGAGGCTTGAGCCCCCTCGTGACCTGTGGGGGGAAGGGTTGYGGGGAGCCCCGTGGGGCGCTAACCATGTGTCACCCCTCCTCTCCTGTCCATGGTGCAGGGGCTGGCGCATCTTCACGCCCACCACGTGATTCACAGGGACATCAAGGGGCAAAACGTGCTGCTGACGGAGAACGCAGAGGTGAAGCTCGGTGAGTAGGCGAGCGCCTCCCATCCCGCTTCCCAGAGCCCCCTTCCATGACCCGGCTTCCTGCGTGTTCCCGTTATGCTGGGGCTGCCCGTGGTGGGGCTCACTCCTTTATTTAACACTGGTTAAACAGCCGTGTGCTATTCAGGCCCTGGACACACATATGGGATCGGGGCAGCCCCCTCAGTGAAGCGGTAGTGTGAAGATGGAAGTACAATTCCTGCCCAGGAATGCCTGCTGGGAACGACTCTCCTGTTCCCTGGCCTGTTGCTGCCCCTGTCCCTCCCAAGGGGACGAGCTCTTTTCCCTGATGTGTCTCCTGTGGCGGCTGCGCCCCTCACCCCGGCACTGCACCCGCCGCTCACACGGAGACGAGCGCTGCAGCCCCCTGCGCAGCCCACGCGCAGGGCAGTGTGGGCTCCGGCCCCCGGGAGGAGGCTCTGCGAGAGCTTTCCCCGCTACACGCTTGCCCTGGAGCAGGGAGCCCCTGGAGCTGCATCGTGCCGATGCCGGAGCCCGTGGAGCCGCTGCCGCCCTCGCTGCAGCGAGGCTGGTCGAGCAGAGCCCCCCTGCAGCACGAGCGGCACCTTCGAGAGGTGCCGTGTCCCTCTGCACACGTAAATTTTCTTGGCTCCAGCATTCCCACGTGCCCTCCAAGACAGTAGTTCTGCAGCTGAGCTGTCCTTGTGGGGAAGGGGAAGCTGTAGGGGCAGCCAGGGAGAGGTGCAGAGGAGGTGGCCGTTGCCGCTCCGCTCCTTGACTCTGGTGGCCTGAGCGCATTGCACGTGAAACCCGGACACTCGGCTGCCTTGGGATTAATCACTGTGTTTCTCCTCAGCATGCTCTCCCACAAGGAGCATGGGCCTGGCTTTATTTCCAAATCGTCTGACTGAAGTAACCGCTGCGTGTGTTTTTCCCCTCTCATTTTATGTTAATCTTCTTTCCTGCCTGCAGTGGATTTTGGTGTGAGCGCTCAGCTGGACAGGACAGTTGGTCGGAGAAACACATTCATTGGGACTCCGTACTGGATGGCTCCAGAAGTCATTGCCTGTGATGAGAATCCAGATGCTACGTATGATTACAGAGTAAGCGTCCTGTTTGCAGAGTAAAACAGGTTGCCCTTGTGGTATGAATGGCCCAGGATGGTGGCAGGTTTTGAGGCTTCTCATTGTTTGTAAGAATTGATTTATTTGGTACAAGTGCGTTCTTGTGCGGGAGGAAGGGTGAGGGTCAATGCCAGGCCTTGTCCTCTCACACTCCTTGAGTCACTGTAGTGGCTGGGCATAAGGAGGAGCACTCAGAAAAGATGACCAGAAAAGAAGAGTTTTATCTGGAGATGCTGATAGTCTCAATTTGTATGAAGTTTGTACTTTAAGTTGTGTTTGAATATGTCCTAGTTACGGCACTAATTCAGAACAATTCATTTTAGGTGTTGCCTTAAATAGAACTGCTGTCTGGTGAGTTAGTGCAGAGGGAACTGTTCATACTGTGCCTGTTCCTGATTTGGGGACGCTATGTAAATGTTGGTAAAGATTCATCCATCTCAGTATTTCTTAGCAAAGATTTCTTTTTTTTTACATAGTGAGCTGCAAACCAAAGACCTAATTATTGCAAAACCATAATTGGCTTGATGGTATTTGCAGTAGCCCGAGAATGTTACATATATATATATATGTTTAAAGCTATATTTCCCTAATAAAAGCATTTTGAAACCTTCTCAATGCCTATTAGCTTGCTTGTATAAAAGCACAAATGAGGAAAAAATGGTGAAGATGTGCTTTATAAAATCCTCACTTCAATTTCTGCAGCTATTCCAAATTTTACCCAGGCAAGGCAGTGAGGATATCAGAAACCCTCAGATTAAGCCCTTACCATGAGTGCAGTGTGCTGACGTTGACAGTGATGTCTGTCATCAGTGTGTTTGGGAAGGTCTAAATTGCCAGGTGATTGGAACTGGTGTTTTTCCACCTTTGACTAAGATTAAGCCTCTAGATTTCTTGAGTTTTCTCTATAATTCTCTAGATTCTAGAGAAATTCTTTAGGTTTCTTTAGATTTAATGKTGTTTTACATGCTATGCTCATTTTAAACCTTTGCAAGATGGAGTTATTAAGAAGGACTGGAGACTTGAAAGGAAAAAAAAACAAATATATTTGTTAATGCAGTAGAAAGAAATTCTTTCAGTCTGAACCCACTTGTTCTTTGTTTCTGGGGGACCTGTAGGGATTGGAGTAGTTGTCCTTTCTCCATCCTGTGCAGTTTATCTTGAATGAGTGGATTGGACCAAGAGAAATTATTGCCCTTCTGCATCTGAAAACGCACTTGGCAAGCCATTAGAAATGCTTCGCTGCCCCTAGTACAGGCAGCTTGTTACTCGTTACCCTTCACTTCTTAATCATTATCATCATTAGCCTGGCAGAAAAGAGCGCTGCTTCTCTCGAGAGCAGTTACCTCTTCTCAGAAGAGCGGCCTGGAGGGTCCTCTGAGCAGCCCCCTCCAGCACTGCCCCCGAGGCCATGGAGGTCTCCTGGTTTTGCTCCTCGCTTGCCTGCCTGTCGTTCAGCAGCGAGCGCAGGTAGCTGATGGCTGGGGCAGGATCCAGAGGGAAGGTCTTGAGGGGCTTCTGTGGAAGGGTTCTTCTTCTGCACTGTCATCTCCAACGAAGCTGAGAGAGTTGGGAAGGAGCATTTGGAGGACCACAAGTATCCTGCAAAACAGAGTCTCCTTACAAGTTTGGCAGTGATGGTTATTTCCCTATAAAAAGCTCCTAGTTGATTTTTGGGAATAGAAAATRTTTGGCAGTATAGTCCGCTAATTTSTGCTTCTTTATATTTAGRCCCTGAAAAAGGCATACTTGTGTGTGTGTGTGCAAATGCATTTGTCTCTATATGTATGATATTAGAAGTATCCTTTTCTGTTACTGTTAGAAGAAAAAGTAAAGATAAGCTACTCAGTTAGCAGCTTACACTGTTTACACAGCCGTGGCATTAGGTTTCAGTCTCGCCTACAGGGCCCCTGCAAATACTGCACTGTTTTACTGCCCGGGTGGGGAATGTAGCTGCTAACATCTGGTCTCTTGTCTCTTTGTGCAGAGTGACCTTTGGTCGTGCGGCATCACGGCCATCGAGATGGCAGAAGGAGCTCCCCGTAAGTGACGYGTCTGCTCTGAGGAACCGAAACATGCACTTAAGAGATGCTGGTTGTAATCTAAGCCTGGCCTTGAGGTTTCTGGAAGTGTCCTGTTGTTATTTCTGCTCTCTTGGGGTTTGCCTGCGCTATAAATATAAAATCCCATAAATAGCAATGCTTTYGATAGAGATAAGAGAGTGTTTAAGCACTACCATGCAGTAATTTCGTTTTGCTAGTCTGAACTTGGAAGCTAATAGAGCTGGAAACATCCTGCCTATAAATATGCTGTGGTTTGGGACTGCATCCCAGTTTGTCTATGGCCTGCCTGAAACATTGGCACCTCAGCTGGGGAGAGGTGCAGAGGGGTATCTAGAAAATAGACTGCATGAAAAACACTCCTCTAGCACTCTTTTCTAGGCTCATTTTCCAGCAGTGTGTGTGATGGTAACATTACTACTACTTCTGTTTCAGCTCCTCACGGAGGGTGTTGGTCTTGCTTAGGAATCATGTGACTTAAACTGTAAATCCATCTTTGGTGCAGAGTTTTGAACCAATTAGTGGTCACTATTGAGAATATTCMGGATATCTTGAAGGAAACCTGAAAAGCAAAAACATGGAACTGTGTAGCTTTTTCTTCCCCTCACATACTTGTTCCTTCTGAATAATGGAGCTTAGGGACGATATTTTTGAGGAGGAAAGGAGGACTTACAAACCGAACAGAAATGATACATGTTCTGTTTTTTTAATGTTAGTGAAAATCTTTATTAGTGAAAAGGCAAATACACTTTCCCCCATTCCCTGAGCAACCTCAGAGTGAGATAGTTAATACATTTTCTTGCACATGAGCAAAATGATCCCCCCAACTCAAAAGTCCATCTTGAAAACACTCTTTGAAGTTGTTGGGTTGAGAATGAGGTATTGACATCTTCCTGTCTGGAAAAAGGGCATTTCATTGCAGCCTCTGACTGCTTTTGCTTGTTTGTTTTTAAATACCAAATTGATAAAATGAAGTACAATGTTTTGATTCATTTTTAGAAGGTTGGGTGGTTTGATTTTTTTATATTTCYCTCCTCTCCATCCTTCCTAATTTCACATTTGCCTGGGTGCCCAGACGAGGGCTGCTCCCTGGGCACTTCACCTAGCTCTATATTAACAGTATTTGAGCTGCCACTTGGCCTCCTTTCAGTCTTACTTTCCSTGCTCGGAACATTGCGCTGCTGGGCTGGCTCCCAATTGAAAGCCCCATCACTGGGGTTTGCAAGCCTGGAATGGGGCAGTCACATTTTTTTCCTTTGCAAGTGGAAGCAGAGGTTCTGACTTGGCCTCTCCTAGTGTCCAAATCCTGGGAGCAGCTTCCAGGAAGCAAGCAGAGGATCACTGCACATCCTAAACTGCTCTCACCTATTAATGCAGGCCYGCTTTAAGGCAGAGCCTTCATTGGTGTTAACCCAGCAGGTCCTGGAATAAAGAAAAACTTCCCGAGTTTGGAGAGCGGCAGGAGCAGATGTCCTGCTCCATTTGTGTAATGGGAGAGGAGGGCAGGCAAAGCAAATGAATTTGTATGAGATGGGGACTGTGTCGTTTTTCCCACCTGCCATGATCTTTTCCAGGCATCATCTTAAACAAAACATAAGCTGGATGACTTGGAGGTGGAGGATGGCTGGTACAAACCTTCCTACCAGGGCTGATTCCACAGCCCAACCTGTGCCGTGACTTCTTCWCTTTTGGGGCCCCACTTCCCCCATGGAGCTGGGCAATTGCTGCCATTTCATTTCATGAGTTACATTCCCAGCTCTATGTGCTCTATAAGCGGTTGGGTTTGGCGGGGATGCTCGCGGCAGCTGAAGCCGCGGTCACTGTCTTGAGAAGACAGAGCGCAACGAAGCCAATGTCTCTTTGTTTGTGTTTGGTTTTTGTCTTCTTTCCTTCAGCACTCTGTGACATGCATCCCATGAGAGCGCTCTTTCTGATACCCAGGAATCCTCCCCCGCGGTTAAAATCCAAGAAATGGTACGTAGAACTTGCTGCTTTCTAAGCCCTTTCCGTGTCACGATGCTTCCCTGCGTTTCACAGCRTGCTGCTTCGTTACTGCTGCCGCAGAGCTGTGAAGTGGTTGAAGTTGGCTAAAATCAATCAGTCTGTTGTTGTCTTCTGTGCCATTGAATCCAGGCATAAAATAAAATAAAAAAGTGTGCATTGATTATTTGAGCTCTGTTTACCCCATAGAAATTTTATCTTTSAATCCTGGGAATATTAAAAAAAAACAAGCTTTTTTTTCTTGACAGAACAGCATTAAGTTGCAAATACTCCCCATTAAAAAAAAAAAAAAAACTCCTGCAGCATTCTTAATATGCAGATTTTTAGGATAATAAAGAGACCGAACAGTGCTATAGTGTTCTAGTTGTTAARTTGAAAGGAGCTATTAAAACTAATGAAGGCTTTTACTATAATTATTGTAAATGATTGAAATTGAGTGTGCACTTCTTGCCAGCTGAGAAGAATCCATTAGTATCGAAGGGTTTCCTCCCAGTTACTGGTTACAACGGGTGGGTWTGAAACAAAACGATTCCCTAGAAAGAGGTTTCGCCTAGATTGATTGTGATCGCAGGATGCTGTGAACCTGTCAAAATAATGAAGCAAAGTGGCTGCTTATTCAGTATCAACATAATAGAAGTTGTGGCTTGCTGCTGGGCTTGGCGCTTGCCTGGATTGGCCTATTTATGCACGGGTGTCTGTCAGGGCCTCATTTTCCCTCTCGCACACTCRCTTTCTGCATATATTAAAGGGCAGAATTGCATTTAAGGCTGAGAGAGCTGGGCCTGTTCAGCCTGAAAAAGAGAGGGCTGAGAGGGGACCTGATCGGTGTCTATAAATACCTCAAAGGAGGGAATGAGGAGGATGGGGCGGCCTCTTTTCAGTGGTGGCTACAGAYAGGACTAGAGGAAACGGCCACAAACTGAAGCACCAAAAGTCCCACAGGAACTTAAGGAAAAATTTCTTAACAGTGAGGGTGACAGAGCCCCGGAACAGGCTGYCCAGAGAGTCTGTGGAGTCTCCTTCTCTGGAGATCTTTAAAACCCGCTTAGACGCTGCCCTGTGCCACGTGCTCTAGGTGACCCTGCGTGWGCRGGGGGGTTGGACTGGAGGACCTCTAAAGTTCCCTTCCAACCTTAATGATTCTATGATTCTGTGTATAGTATTTGCGTGTACCTTTCTTGCATCTTTTTTTCTTCGAAGCATAACATGGGGTATAGAGAATAACAGAAGTCGGCAAGGCTACCTTGAATTTAACTATGCAGGTTTCAATAAGAAAATGGAGGTGAAAACCATTTTGGTTTTGTTTTACACCTATCCATGCAGTGGTGGTGGTCGCTGCCCAAGGATGGCGGCAGTTGGGGGGCGTCTAACGATCAGAAAGGGAATGTGGCCGCAGCCAAGGCCGCTGCTTCAGCCATGTTCCCTGAGGAAAGAGTTTGTGAGCAAACAGGCCCGAGGGAGAAAAGCACAGGTCTGAATGTTGGTGCTACTGYTGTGCTGCTCCCTGGATGGTTTTCCTTTGRAAAGTTTTCTGCTTAGACGGGTGTTTCTCACACATCCCGCCTCATGTGAGCCCCGGTGAGCGCTGCGAGCCCCTGTGTGAGGCTACCCGGGTGAGAAGGAAAATGGCCGCTGCGGCCTGCGGCGAAGGTGGCGCCTGCGCCAGCCGAAGGGTGTTGGCCATTCCATGGCTTTCCTGCCACCTGCCCTCATGAAGCTGGGACAGGCGATCCCTTGGCTTTCCCGCCGCCTCCCCTCACGGAGCCGTGAGGGCAGGCGACGGGAAAGCCCTGAGCCAGCAGCAGAGCAGGAGCGAGCGCCGGCCCCGTTTGCCATCCCGCTCTTTCAGGCAGCGCTCGGATCCTTCTGGAGCACGCTGCCCTCGGAAGGGAGCTACCTTTGAAAACCTGTCGGAGCTGTGATTTTGTTTTACTTTGTTTCATCTTCCCCTGCCTGCTTTCTCAGGTCRAAAAAGTTCTTCAGCTTTATAGAAGGTTGTCTCGTGAAGAATTATATGCAGCGACCTTCTACGGAGCAGCTTCTGAAGCATCCGTTCATACGTGACCAACCGAACGAAAGGCAAGTCCGAATCCAGCTCAAGGACCATATAGACAGGACAAGAAAGAAGAGAGGAGAGAAAGGTACACAGTTTCTAAAAGCCTTTTAAAGACTTACTAAAAATCTATGTACTTCTGCCCTGCTCTGCCTTCCAAATCATCTCCCCGCAGAACACTGAGTGCTCAAACCATTAAAAGTTTCTTTTTTAATTCTTATTTTGGCTATCAGCAGGCTTGTATGTTTTGTTCTTTCTGAATAGGATATCTGAATTGCAAGTGTCTTATTTTCAGATGAAATTACTCTCTTCCAGGCAACCATTAAGCAGTGTTTAGGAGGGTATTGGCAGATCCCTCCCTTCTTTTCTTTTGCCTTGTGGCAGGTTC
Source organism: Nothoprocta perdicaria (assembly GCF_003342845.1). Classification (NCBI taxonomy): domain Eukaryota; kingdom Metazoa; phylum Chordata; class Aves; order Tinamiformes; family Tinamidae; genus Nothoprocta; species Nothoprocta perdicaria. The sequence goes on from NW_020455644.1 coordinate 5,051,112, forward strand.
TTTCCTGGAGTGAGGCCATCAGTTAGGCTCACACACAGAAATAACCCATCACAAGAGCTATGGAGCCAATGTCCGGGGCAGCCTGCCCTCTTTATTCAGGTGGCCTGGAGGTTTTCCAAGCAGCAGCTGGTCATAGACTGAAAACATGGTGTCGTTCAGGGATCTTGCTGGAAGTCTGCAGGAAAGCACTTCACTGCATTATGTGTCTGGGAAAGTGTGCCGGGATATGTGGGATAAGCCCTAGGGTCGGAGGGGAATCTTGTCTCTGCAGGGGCTGGGAAGAGGTTGATGACTGTGCTAGTACGAGCTCCGCGTCATGAAATGTGGAGATAGGCACTGCTCAGGCCACTGTTTTCTTTCCTGCTAGATGAGACGGAATATGAATACAGTGGAAGTGAGGAAGAAGAGGAGGAAGTGCCTGAACAAGAAGGAGAGCCGAGGTAACAACTGCGGGTTGGAGGGCTCTGGGCAGTCCACATGAGCAAATCCAAACATCTGTGACTGTAAACCAGGAGCATTCTCAATTTGTGTCTTGTCTCAAGCGTGGCATTAGCCACACAAACCCTACCATCCATAGGTCTCAATGCCTATTCTGTGGCTGCTACAAGTTTTAAAGCTTCCCCTCTCATGGCTTAGTGCCCGGAGAGTTCTGGATGGAGGAATATTTAGAGCAGATGTGACTGGGCAGGGGGTTCTGGTTGGGGGCTCCAAAATGTCCAAGTTGGTCCTTGCTTTGCTTGGCTTCATTTCACACCTTCCACTGAGAGCATCTGTTTGATATGTACCCAGCGTCTTCTGAACTGACTGAAAGAAATGACATGAAAATGTAAAGAAACAGTGTACTTTATTAATGTACCCTCTGCTTTGGGGGAAAAAAAGGAAGTATTTAATGACCCATGGAGCTTTATTGTAAGGGACGCTTAAACTTCCTCTTGTTGCAGTTCCATTGTCAACGTGCCTGGAGAATCAACCCTCCGACGTGATTTCCTGCGGCTGCAGCAGGAAAACAAGGAGCGGTCGGAGGCCCTTCGGAGGCAGCAGCTGCTGCAGGAGCAGCAGCTCCGCGAGCAGGAGGAGTACAAGAGGCAGCTGCTGGCTGAGCGGCAGAAGCGCATTGARCAGCAGAAGGAGCAGAGGAGACGGCTCGAAGAGGTAGAAGCAAAAAGGCTGGAGCTCGGGAGGCAGCGGCCCCTTTTCCAGTCGTTTGGGGTCTTTTTCCTCTTTTCCTCCCATTCCCACACCCACTTGTAAAAAGCTCCCTGTAGTCTAAGCACATCTTGAGGAAGAAAACAACCCGTACAACTCCCTTGGCAAACGTGAAGCAAAGCACTTAAATCCACGTCTGGCTACTTAAATATGAGCAGCCTCCTACAGCACAGAGTATCCAGCAGCTCCTGTGCAGTTCGTGGCAGCCAAGGCCTGCTTGTTTGAAGGCACTGGGGGGGAGCCTGAGTCTTGGTCCCCCTTCAAAAGAAGAGGCAACAAGTCTAGACTTTTGGGTAGCTGTACAGAAGGGGAGACATTAATTATTCCCACATGATTTTTTTTTTAAAGTGGGCAGTGTCCCAAGATGACTTTTTTGAGTCCATTATGTGCCTAGAATTTCACTTGAAAGCTTTCACAAACATCTGTGTTTGGCACTCGATCATGRTAGGTGAAAGCCTATTTTTTGATGTATTACTCTTTCATCCATAGTAGCCTGATGAATAACCTTCCCCCCAGATTTATAGATAAGAAATATAATTTATACACCTGTGAAAAAAAATACAGTTATGTAAAATTTTCAAAAGTAAATCATACCCTTGTGATATGGTAAATGTGCAGTTTGCATACACCACCTGAAGGATTAAAAAGAAAATCAGAAAATGTACATGCACAGTATTACTTTGCCCTAGTTTTGGTACAATCTTGTGTGTTTTTAGGTATATATATACGCCTAGAAAATGCAGTGCAAGTTTCAGGGGCAGAAAGATTTCAAAACAGTTTTGCAGGCCCAAAGTGGATAGTAGAGCTAAAGTGAAACCAGTCATCTGGCTCTGCAGGAAGCACAGGGTCACATTCCAGTTGTCCTTACACGACCTCTGCTCTTGGAGTTGCTGTTTCAACTGTTCACTCAGSAATGATGGAAAAACTACGCCCAGCCTGGTTTTCCAAACGCTTAATGAGGACATGATGAGGACCAATACTGCTGTGCATCCCAACGTGAAATTTCACGTGCTGTGTTGGTGTAATAACTAATGCACAGCTCTGGATACCCCTTTGCTCCATATTCAGGTCCTTTTGACGCATATTCCAGTCCTTTCCAGCACACAAGCAAAGGCAGAAGGCGGACCTGGAAGCGGCAGCCCAGGAGCAGGCGGTGGGACAGGCTGCAAAGCCCGGCACGCTCGGGTTTCTTCCCCTCCCTTCGGCGGCTGCCAAGACCAACATCGCTGCTCTTGCAGCTGCCGGGCCTGGTTTTAGGCTCTGGCTCTGCAGCCGTTTGGGGGGCGGAAGGAAGGTGACAAAATGAGGCCGGACAAGGTTAACATGGGACAATAGGAAAGCAGTGTTTTAGTGTTGTGAAAGGCAAACAAGAGTTGTGGTTTAGCCTCTAAAATTTTGSTTGGTGTGGAGAGAGTTTTACTGAATGTCTGTGTGATTGCTAAGGTTCCTCAGGGGGATTTTTTTTTTTTTTGGCACGGAAGGGGATTAAGATTAAATTATCTAGCTTGTTTGTCTTCAGTGATCACTTCAATCAATTCAATCAGTGATCATTTCAGTTCGAAGAATCACTTGCAATTCTGGAATTTCTGTTTAAAACCAAGGAGACGCTGCTGGTAATAATGGCAACAAAAAATGCATCTCTTTGCCGAGGGTGGAAAATCAGCTTTTGGAATGTGGCAGAAATGCTAACCTAATGAGCAATTAAAAAGCATGCAGAGTTACCTGCAAGTTTAATCCGTCCTGCTGCCCCTGTAAATACAAATTGGAGCAAGAGCTTTAGCAGCCACAAGGCAGTGCCCACTGTAGCTTGATGTATTAGTGACTAAAGCCATAGAAGCCTGTAGAGTTTGAAAGAGAAAACCTTTTGTCTCTTCTTGAACCTGTAACCTCTGCCTGCTTCCCACAGAGATGTTGCTGTGGCTGATGAGCTATCAAGTTTCCCTTCTACAGGGCTGGGGGAATGTTCTTCRTAAAGGAAATGATATTTTTTAGAAAAAGGAAAAAAACCCTCACAGTGTCTCACATCCACCAGTTAATTACATTTAATGCCTCGGATTTTTTGTTGGAAAATGTATGATCCCCAGTGATGCTCCCTAAAGAGCTGCCAAGGCAAAGTCCCTTGAAGGGGGAAGGGCGACAGAGGCACCTCTAGATAACATCAGAGCTGTGACACAGTTGCAGGCCACAGTAGTGAAATGTTGTCACCCTGTCCCTGACTCACCCCCTTGCTGATGAAGCCAGTAAACAGGGGAAGCTTCCTGATAGGGGTCAGATTAGCACCGGCTTTTGCATCTCCCTTCTGTTTGATGAAGCTTTTTCCAGGTGTGGCTCTCTCTCATACTTGCTTGTATGGAGTAAGTGTGTGGTTTGGTTAACGTGTTGGACATACTTTAAGAAGAACTCTCTGCGTTAGATAATCACCCTGGACAACTTGCTTATCCCCCCTTCCTCCCTCCTCCCTCCTGTCCCCTTCCTAAATGAAAATCGAGGGCTTGTTCCTACAATGCTGGCACAGAGCCTAGACAGTTTTGACTGAGACTGCTGCGGGAACGGTGTTTAGGACAGCTGCCAGGAACTGGGTAATTCTCAGCAGTATTAGAGAAAAGGTTACTTTTCTTTTTTTTCTTTTTTTTTTTAGCACATGCAGGTGACTATCAAAGGCTGTTGTTGCAGGGACCTTATAATTCTTGTGTTACATAAGAGGCAGAAGGCGTACGTGGTCAAAGTGCAGAAAATCATTTGAAACCCTCAGGAAGGGGGTTGCTCCCTCTTCCCCTCCTTTCTTTTTTGAACCAGAGTAAAGGTTAACTGCATAAATATCAGCTGTACAACTTAAAGTACTCCAGATGGTTGAAACAAGAAATCAGAGCTGTGCTAGGCGGTTCTAATGTGTTTCTGCTCAGCAAAAGGCAGATGCTGGTGCTCAGCGTGACAGGTACGGAAAGGCAAATGGGAATATGCACTTTGCAGCAATCAGCCTGGTTTGGCAAGTGCAGAATTAGCACCGTGTGCTAATCGYGCTCTGTGTGGAGCCCCTCAATCCTGGGCAGTTGGCTTCAATACTATCACTGTTCCTGGTTAGAGCCACCTAAGATGGGTGTCTCTGAAGTGCTAGGGATAGAAGCCTGTTTGCGAGGAGTGTGGCCCAGCAGGAACGGATTTACAGGCCATGAACGATTGAGGTGCTGGGGTCCAGACACTTCCCTACCTGTGTCTGAGGACAGGAGTTGTTGCCCTGCGTGAGCTGCGAGCTCCAGCGTGCGCCTGCTTGGAGTTGCAGTGTATCTGCCCTCTTGCTTCCCTCCCCGAGGAGTGGCCGGCCCTCCACGGCCGCCTCAAAGCGTGAAACAAGACCTGCTGAGCGGAGATGAGCGGGTGACGCGCGTGGAAGGAGCACCCCTGGTCTGAACGGAGGCACTCGTGTYGCTGTACCCACCCGGGCTGCTTGCCGGGGCTTGGTTGCTTGTAGACAGGGTGATTGCTTGTCCCTGCTTCGTTTGCATTGCCTGCAGTTTGGATTGGGGAAGAAGTACTGAGTGAGAAGTTCTTCTTATGGCTTCTTGCTCGTGCGGGCAAATTGGAAAAGAATCTTTTTGCTRCTGTATGAGTCTTTCCAATATGCTTCCTAAGATGACAGCAGGCTACCTAATTCTTCCTGGAGGAATCCTTGCTGTATGTGTGCATCAACCCTCTTCTGAATATAGGACAAAGTAATAGTCTTATGAATATGGAATTAGAAACTATGAATTCATCTGTTGCTGTTTACTGTATGAACTAGGCCTGCCCCTGGGTTGTCTGTGTATACCACGTGTGTGTGTAGTTGCATTGCCCCCTCCTGGTAAAYGCTGCTTCACTGCGTGGCCTTCCATTGGGAGGTGGCAAAGTACCATTASGAGGTCGTCATTAAGGCACCTTGAAGTCAGATAAGGAACCAGAGCATTTATGCTCTTTTTTTCTGTTTTGAAAAAAAAAATATGAAAAATTCTGTTTCAGCATTTCTGAAATTTCTTTAAAGAGCTTCTCCCCATGCCTTCTGGTGAACAGCTAGCTCTTGAAATTCCTCTTTTCCTCTGCCATGTATGAGAGGGTTGGTAATCACATATCCAGCTAAAGGAGATCCGTATTGGCCTCTGTAATTTCAGCAAGTCCAGGTCTGTACCTGCTGTCCAAATGGGCGTGTGCAGGCCTAGTATTTTACATCAGGATTATTTAATGCTTAATGGCATATGCTAAGAGTTAAAATATCTAACAAAAAGTGCAAGTTTTGTAAACAGACCTTAAAATTATTTTGATTCAGCCCAGAAATTGCAGAGTTCTTTCATCCACATTCCCCTCCTTTGGGCACCCCAAAGRCCACGTCTTCCCGTGCATCCCGCTGGGATCGCTGCTGACCCTGGTTGGGAAGGCAGCTGGTTGGGGAGGCAGCCGAAGGGCCAGGGGCTGCCTGCAGCTCGGTGCTTCTCACGTCGCTTTTGCCAAAATTTAGAGTAGCCCCTGAGGGGAGGGGGTTGTCCCGGTGGGTTTCCTCTCCCTGTGCTCCTTGGAGCACGTGCAGTTTTGTTCAGCTGGGCACTGGGGTTGCCCGCACTGCGTTCGGAGGCAGGGAGCTTTCCTCTTCCAGCACGAGGGAGCTTTCCTCTGGGCACGAGGGCATCGCGCCCGGCTCCTTGCCGGCTGCTCCAGGGCCAGGGCCTTGCGTTTCACCCCCTGGCCTGGGGGCTGAGCTGGTTCCTGACGGGAAGGTGGGAGCAGTGCAGAGGGAGCCGCTCTCTCCGGATGCTCTGGCGCACTGTGGGGGTGTTCCTTAGAGGCACCTGGTGGCACAGATGCTTTTTTCTCTTCTTTTCATGCTAGGTATSAGTAAAAACCTGTTGTAAGGACTGGGTTCTTCTTTTCATGATAGGTATTAATAAAAACCTATTGGAAGCACTGGGCTAGCAGTCTTGTTCAGTGTTTGCTTAAAAATCTCTTCTTTTAARGTGGAATGGGATTTGATTATTTCCTGAAGCACTGGGAGACCAGCCCTCCTATTCAATTAGAAACTTCTTTTCATCTTGGAAAGTTGAGTTATTTGTAATTACTGCTGAAAAACTCTCCGTTGACTCAAGTGACAATGATCTTGTTTCTTCAGAACGACCTAAAGACCAACCCATCTTCCCTGGGATGAGACTGATGCCATGCCCAGATTTGCCATATATCCACTTAACGTGTCAACAAGATGCTGTTAGGCAGACAGGCTTCATATGCTTAAGAAGTGTTTGGGCTGCTAAGTGTGCATATCAGGCAGTCAGCAGCGTGTCGTCTCCTGCATCCCCAGGGCAGCAGAATTATTGTACTTCACATCTCAGTTTTCTTCAATGAAGAGCCTGTCAGACTTGATTAGCCAAGAGGCACCTGAATATACTGACTTAGATATCGAAGTTGTTTGACACAGATGCGTATATTCAGAAATAAAAGTGCCTGCCTAATCCTTTTAAAGTGCTTAAAAAAATAAAAAAGGGAAGCAGCGAAACCTGTGAAATCCACTGTGTTCCACAGCTGCCTTGGAGCCCTTTTACTATTTTTATATCTCCATGCAATGAAGAGCAGTTGTTTAAGTGAAAAAGCCTAGTGAATGTATTTGGTTAGGAGAGGAGATGCAAGAGCATGAAGACTCTGTTTCTACGAACAGACAGAAGACATGACAGGAGAAAAGAAATAATGTCTTGTGGCATGGGAAGTTAGCAGGGAACCCAGGACGACTTTACAGAGAAGGAAGAGCAAAGTTATCTTTACAAAGCGGGCATATTTAAAAAGTAGCCTGCAAGAAAGGTGCATTTTTTCAAAATGCAATGGACTGCAAAAATGCAATTAGTTAGGAGACCTGAGAAGCATCCCCTTCTTATTAAGTATTACCAATTATTACGTGTTACCCTCATTTCTTTCAGTGCTTGTGCCTTAATTTGGGGTGGGATTTCAGGAGACAGAAAAAGCTAATGAACTTTTAGTTGCTTCACAACATGTAGGGTAAGGAGCCAAGAAAGCTCATCCCACGAGGAAACAGTGTATCTTAACATTGATACGTTCCCGGCAGCTTAGCTTCAACCAAAAAAATGAGCATTTCATTCACCTCACTGTGAAAAAGGAAACCAGTATAGGTCTTTATTGTGCTGGGTTTTATATATCAGATATAAGTTGACAGTGCTTTTTTGTCCACATTTCTTCTGTGATTTTCAGCATCTTGCAGAAGTCTGTGGTGAAAGTAGATGCTGTAGAGAAATTCCCAGCTGATGGTAGGACAGGAGGCAGCTGCGCCTTTTGACACCTCGGGAGCTGTGGAGGCTGCCTGGGATTTTGGAGTAGGTGGAATAGCTGGAAGCTTCCACAGAAGTGCAGGCAGCGTCGGCACGGCTGTACGGAYACCTGAAAGATCTGCTTGGAATTTCAAAAATACTTTCCAGAGCTCTTCTCCAGATCCTGGAACATTTTCCAGGACCCCAGTTCCCATTTGGATCATGCAGGCAGCTTATCCACAGGACCGCAGGAGCTTAGCTCAGCTCTTCTTGTTTTAAATSKAGGTGCTTCTGATGCCCTGGGAGGGGCAGAGGTGCTGTAGGGCAGCCTGCCTGCTCTGCTAGGTGAGGTTTGGGGCAGTGCAGGAAATGGAGCTGCCTACTTGTCCCAACAGCACCAAATTCTTAGCAGGCCACGGACTCTGGTAAGAGTGAAGCTGCTTACCAAGAACTCAGGAGGTCGCCATTTGAGTTTTAGCTAATTCTGTGGGGCTAATAATTTCCTTTTAGTAACTCTTGCGAGTTCMGTGTGGTGCAGGCAAGAAAATAATCACTTTGCTTAGCTCCCAAGTTCAACAGTTCTTAAAAGACCGAGATTTCAGCTTGAGCCCCTTGTGTGTGCTTTTGATGAGGTGCATGCCAGTTTCCACACCTCGATTTCAAGAAGATGCTACATGAAAAGATTGGATTGGGGGGGTGGGAGTTRTTTGATGAAGAAATCCAAGAGAGAAAGTGATGCTGCTTTCAGGGATACTCAGGTGGGGGGTGCAGTTTGTTTCCCAGTGGAACACTTGCATAGAAAACTGTGTGACTCCGTAGCAGAGCTCGCCCGTCCTGGTAAATCCTTCTCTTCCCAGCAGAAAGCAACCCCACCTCTTTCTTTGATAACAACAACAGAAGTAAGACTTTGTGGTTTCTTTTCCCTTTCTGCAGCAACAAAGAAGGGAACGGGAAGCTCGAAGGCAACAGGAGCGCGAGCAAAGGCGGAGAGAGCAGGAAGAGAAAAGACGTCTGGAAGAAATGGAGAGGAGGCGTAAGGAAGAGGAAGAGAGAAGAAGAGCAGAGGAGGAAAAGAGGAGGGTAGAAAGGGAGCAGGTGAGTCCATGATAAAGATATGTGTGCACTGGGTTTGTTTCTTCTAAATTCTAATTTTATTAAAAAAAAAAAAAGAATGAGGAAGCCTAGAAACAATCTCCTGCTGACCCTTCCGTCTTTAGCTCTCTCAGCAAGTGCACTAACGTAGACCATAGGGCTTTATGGAAAATTCTGGCAGCCTCAACTGTGCCCTGAAAAAGAGCTCTTGTTACAAGCCTTACTCTAAATTCAGCTCGCACCGCTGGGCTTCACTAAAACTCGGCAGAATTGGTGAGATAGGCACTGTGCTAAAACCTGGCGCCGCGCTCGTGCTGCTGGGGCTGCTRCAGTTCTGCGGAGATGCCCCCGTTCGGGCGGCCCCGGGGAGAAGGGGCGCGCTCTGCGTGTCAGCTCCAGGCACCTCCAACTCCTGTTCGTAAACTTGGAATATTTGGAATTGGCAACGGAACCTTGGAGCTGCGGAGAGTTTTCCTTCCTTGAGGTTATTTTCCTCTCTCTTACTCTGTCTATCCCAATCTATAATAATTTGTGCCAACTGAGGCAGCTGGAATATCTTAAGTTGCATCAGTGTGCCCTTGAAACGTTGACCGTGCAGGTGAGGACCCCGGGAAACTGTGAAATTCAGCTGCCGGATTTGTGCATGAAATCTGCATGCTGTAAAATTCTTTGCAAACTTTAAGCAGGGTAATAATTACTGTGCATGTATTGCGGAATACTGATCCCAAATGAAGGGCCAGATTTTTTTTCTCCTAGAGGCTGATTGTAAATTTGCCATTCGCTTCAGGAATACTGGTTTGGGCCTGATGCATTTATGTTTTCCTGTGTAAAAGGCATCATATTTGAGACCCTCATGTTACTAGGGAATTTTTATTGTGTATGTCTCAAAGACTTCTGGAGTCGAAAGAAAAGATATTAACCATTGGGAGAAAATACATGGGAAATTTACAATTACAGCCCAGCGATTGCTTTGGGGCAGACACCGGGTATTCCCCCAGCTGCTGTTTAACCTCTTGATGCTAATTACGCCCTGTGCCACTAACGACGAGCGGCTAATTGATGCTCCCGCCTGAGCCGCTGTGAATTTTGGATCCTTTTGGTAAAAGAAAGGAGCAATATGTCCCGATATGTCCAATATCCCTGCGACTCCAGCTCCGGATCAGGCTGCGTAAAACGACGCCAYGGCGTCAGCCGGTCCCGGGCTTTCCCGTAGCTGCCGTCACTGTTGCCATCGATGCCTACGCTGTGAACGTGAGCGTGCGTGTGCCTGTGTGTGTGCACGTGTCACTGCAACACATCGCCATTAACCGCATGGAAGGATGTGCCCAGCTCGGCGCTCCAGGGCTCCGGTTGTGCCGGGATGGGATGGGGGGCAGGCGAAGCAGCCGTCTCGGCCGGTCGAGGACGCGGCGCAGGAAGGGGCCGGATCAGAGCGAGCCCGTTGGGTCCCGTGCCTGGTTCCTGGTGGATGTTTGTTTGTTTGTTCGTTTGTGCCATAACCATCGCATACCTCAGCCGGGCTGGCAGCGGGGGCCCGGGAGAAGCTCTTGGGCCCAAGGGAGACGGCAGGGCAGGGCCGAGCTGCTCTGGCAGAGCCCCCGGGGCGGCTTGCCCCAGGTCTGCCTGCACTAAGCCTGGCTCTAGCTCTTGCTAACAGTTCATCGCACCAGTGCAACCAACTAATGTTTAATACGACTTGCATGTGACTTTGTGTTGGCTGTGTCCAGTCAGACTTGCTGTGTTTTAACTCTTCCACAACCTTCWAGTACATTTTGCTGCTTCTTGAAATCACTTCCAAAACACACGAACGAGCTCTGGCCCACGCCGGCTACGTTTGCAGCAGTCCCAAATTCTGGACCTGGTGGGCCAAAATACCCCGTGTTGAGGTGACAAGGCTCCCTAAATTGTTCTGTAGGCACTAATGAATCCTGAAGTGAAATCGTTAAAGCTGACCTGGGGAAGTAGCGTGTGGTGTGCCACCCAGGGGGTTCTGATGCATTCCTTTTGAATAAATTTATTGCTGGGTAATTTCTATGTGACAGGAGTATATCAGGCGACAGCTAGAAGAGGAGCAGCGGCACTTGGAAATTCTACAGCAGCAGCTGCTCCAGGAGCAGGCCATGTTACTGGTAAAGCACTGTATCTGTTTTGTTCAGTAGCTATAGGATCCATTTATCCAGCCAGTCCTAGGCTCCCTCGTAAGCCGGGCACAGCTGCACTGCAGTATGAACAAGGGAGCCTGGTTCCAAGGCCATTTAAGCCAGGGCTGACAGGCACATACGAGAAGTGCTCTATGGTCACGCTGCTTTCTGGGCAGTAAGAGGAGGCTTTATGCTCAAATGGAAGAGCTCTGGTTTGGTGGTCAAGTTTCTGAACAGACCTTGGCATTCAGTGAAGAGCTAGAGTGCTTATGTTGCAGATCAAAAGCACACATGACATGTAAATCCACCCCGGGGCACAATGGCCTAGTGTTGCTCTAAGTCACTGCTTTTCGAACTTTACACTGGATTTAGTCTAAATGACTCTAGTTTTGTTTTTTTTCCATGTAATAAAAATCAGTTTTGACATAACTCCCCAGTCGTGCCAAGCTTAGCAGCACACCCTCCGCTTCCCCAGCGCGAGGCACACGCCAGTCTGGTCCACCCTAGCTCTCGGCTACCCTGTAACAGCAAAACTAAGCCAAGAAGCGAGCGAGCGAGCAGCGGCGAGCAGGAAGGAGCGTTTGTAGCGGGATGGCGAGGGGCAYGTGYGCCGCGCGGCGCCGGGCGCCGCCTCACTTGCTGCCGCCTTCTCTCCAAGGAATACAGGTGGCGGGAGATGGAGGAGCACCGGCAGGCGGAGCGGCTCCAGCGGCAGCTGCAGCAGGAGCAAGCCTACCTGCTCTCGCTGCAGCACGACCACAGGCGGCAGCAGCAGCAGCAGCAGCAGCAGCAGCAGCAGCAGGAAAGGACTAAGCAAAGCTATCATGGCCCTGAGCCCAAAGCCCACTACGAGCCTGCTGAGAGAGCACGAGAGGTAAGTTGGGCTCCCAGGGAGGCAGTCGGCTGCCTGCTCCTCTGGCCCTGGTTGTAGGTTCTGGTACAGCACTGTTAAGGGCTGGGGTGTCACTGATAGGACACAGGGTTCCTGTAAATGTCCCTTGTGGGCTGCTGAGCCCGACAGGTTCTCTGGATGCTTGTGCAAGTGCTGTAGGGCAGCACTGGTGGGTTTAAAGGGTAGAAAGAAATTCTGCAACCCTGGCATCTGAGGGGGCCTGTTTTGGAAGCCTCCCTTTGAACACCTTTTCCTGGGAAGCAATGGTGCAGTCGGTGCTTCTGKCAAGCCCTGTGGACTGGAAATTGTGAGGTGATTGGAAAGCACAAACCTGCAAAAGGGACCTGCACATGGGACCTGTTCACACATCTAACCCGTGTTCTCGGAACTGGTCTTCTCATGAACACAAATGTGGGTTTCATAGAATCACAGAATCAAGAGAAYCCTTAAGGTTGGAAGGGACCTCTAGAGATCATCTAATCCAACCCCACTGTTCCAGCAGGGACACCCAGAGCACGGGGCACAGGGCGGCATCCAGGCGGGTTTGGAGACCTCCAGAGAAGGAGACTCCACAGCCTCCCTGGGCAACCTGTGCCAGGGCTCTGGCACCCTCACAGTCAAGAAATGTTTCCTTAAGTTCCTGTGGAGCTTAAGTTCCATTGGCTTCATTTCACACTTCATGTGAAGTGTTCCTTTCTGAGAGCACATCCCACTCTTAAACTCCCTGAGACCTTCATGGGCTGAGGGCCGCCATCGGAGCGCTGTGTGTCTCCCTGAGTGCTCCRAGGGTGACACTGATCAGCAGTAATTGCCTCTGTGGTGACAGAGCAGGGCTCTGTCAGCGGCCTCTTTCTCTTCCTCCTCTTTCCCTTGAGCAAGAGGGCAGCGCCGTGTTGCCCACAAACCACCTGGCTGCGGGACTGGTCAAAGCTCTTAGTGGCTTTCAGTGCCAGCATGTGGTAACTAGATAAATATATCTTGGAAAAGGAAGAAAAAACTCCATGTTAGGCATGATAAAATAATTTTCACTCCACYTTTATCCAATAGTTGTTCATAGCTTTGGAAATATTGCTGTTTTGACATGGTAAACACAAACAGATTTTCTTCTAGATGCTCTTGTCCTCGTTCTCCTTTTTTTATGATCTCATCCATTCCTCTTGGGTGAAGTATCTGGTACTTCTCTCTCCTGACAGAGCTCAGGCTTGTGCAGCATGTGCACGCCTGCAGTCAGCCGCCAGGTACTTGTTGCAAATTTTTGCCTCATCTCTGTGAAGAGGCAGCGCAGAACCAGCCCTCCTGTCCTGCTGGCGGGGTTCCTGAAGGCTGGTTTTGAAGGATGCAGAGCCATCTCCRTCCCTCCTCCCCCGTTTGCCTTCCCAAACTGGAAATGGGGGAGCTTCTGGAGGTTTGGTTGTAGCAGGAGCACTAACTCAGCTCGTCTTCTGTGTCCTCCTCCTTTCCTCAGTGAGCTTGCTAAAAAGGAATCCAGTGAAGGCAAAGAAAAATCATGGTATTAGTCAGATCTTCACAGAATTGCAATGTAATATTTTACCTTAAAGGAGTGTAGTAGAAGTATCCCAGATATCTCTATTTGGGAGTGACATCAGTTAATCTTAAAAGCAGACATGAACACTGATCTAATTCTTGTCATTAAGTAGTGAGTTGGGCTTTCAGGAGGACTGCTGTCCAGAGAAACCCCCCGTCTGCTGAAATGCTGCCCATCATGATGACAGGCCAAAGTGGTTATTTTCTGTAGAATGATTAGGGATTTTTTCCATTCCGGTTGGAAAACGGGATACCAGGGAAAGGACCTCTGATGATGGCTTTGGGAAGCAGGAGGAAGCTCCGAGGAGCAGAACCAGTTTCTGCAGTAATGCCCTGGCTCTCTATCTCATCTGCTTGTTCTGAGGGAAATGTAGCTGGTGCAGCTTCCGTGCTTTGGAAACCTCCTGTTGTCTGCAGCTAGTGCCATAAAAGCCAGAGACATTCAGACTTGGAGCTTTTCCTTGGTCTTTGCATAGCAAGAAGACTATTAGRAGGAGTCTGGCCTATTTTCAAACTTGGAAAGGTGACTGTGGGTGGTTGAGAATGGCAGTGAAAATGATTGCAGGATGCAGATTCTCTCCTCCCCTGGGTTTGTGTGTGGCAGGATGTGGCAGGCAGGCCTGGCAGAAGCTTCTCTGCCTGCTCCCGGAGGCACACGGTGGCTGGCCSCAGGTTGTGGCAGGCGGGGGCAGGTTGGGTTTGTGCAGCCCCAGCTCTGCCTTCCAGCGTGGTGGCGTAAGCAGCCCGTCCCGCCAGACCGTCATAGCTGGGGGAGCAGTCAGGGGACACCCCCCAGGCTGCCTGCATGCTCCAGGCACAAGGATCAAAACTCAGGAGCAGGATCTCRACGTATGAGAACTTCCTAGCTGCAGCTTGATCCGTCTTTGGTGCTTTGCTGAAGTGCTGGAAGCTTCATGTTCCTCAGAGGTAGCTCCTCTGGCAGAGAGGTGTTTGCAAGGACAGGCCGTCCTAGGAGATGGGGGGCTGCTTCCTGCCTGCCTGTAACCCCTTCCAGCCTTTCCCTCCTTGCTGCTCGCTCTGTTCCCAGTGTCATGGGCTTGCAAGGGATGAGGCTTCTGCTCAGGGCATCTGCTCCCTGTCCTTCTGGGGCCTGAGCCTGGAAGGGTTCTCCTGGCTAGTCCTCCTCAAGTCCCACCCAGCATTCCCGCTGGAATAGGGGCTTGGAGCACGGGACTTGGAGGCTGTTTGGGCAATATCTGAAAGAGAGAGCATGGCCAGTCCTACAGTTTCATACCTAAAGGTGCCTCCAGTGTTACCAGGAAGAGAAGTGTGTCCTGTCTGTTCTTACATTGCTCAGAGAGACGGGCACAGGGGCCCTTCAGTTTAATCAGGTGGGTAACCTACGCTAAGGGATAGCAACAGGAAATATATGTATATTTTTTAATTTTAAAGTTTTTTTCTGTTTTCATCTATACCTTTCTGTTGTCTCTAAAGAAGATTCTGATGGATGGTCCAGCTAGAAAGAAGCCCCGTAATTGTCTTTCATCAAATCACATCTTGCTGCCTCTTGCAGCCTGTTTCCTAGTAGAGATTTTCCATATTGGCGTACTTACCACTTCGGTGCAGCTCCCTGTGTTTTCCATAGCTGGCGAAAGCGATATGCAAAAAATAGAAATATTCTGCCAAACTTCAAATGTATTTGTTTTCTTTATGATAAAAGACAAAAAAAAAAAAAAAAAAAAAAAAAAAAAAAAAAAAAAAAAGTACAGATTTAAAATTAAAAACAGATATACAGAGCATCAAACTGTATGATAAACCACAATGACATTACTTGGAGGCTTGCAAATTTGGCATAACTCTGCTGCACTGTGTCCCAGGTGAAATTATCATATTGAAGGTAGGCTGTGATGTTTCACTAGACAGATCTGACTGCAAGAGTATCTTTGTAGTAGAAGCCCAGGTATCCTTGT
>NW_020455644.1:5066201-5083237 GCF_003342845.1 Nothoprocta perdicaria
TTATTGACCCTGGGCTTAACCTGCATTTCTTTTCACTTAGGTGGAGGAGAGATTTAGAAAAACTAATCAGGGCTCCCCTGAAGCACAGTCTAAGCAGATGGGCAAAGTGTTGGAGCCACCAGTGCCTTCAAGATCAGAGTCCTTTTCCAATGGGAACTCAGAACCTGCTCAGCCAGCCCTGCAGAGGCCAATGGAACCCCAGGTAAATGTCAAGGAAAATCGTGGTGAGCTGCAGGAGATGCAGGAGCCCCAGCGTGTCACCTATGGCTGCACGTTGGCACAACTGGGAATGCAGAAAGCCTCATGCAGAGAGTAGCACTGTTATGCCAAGCAGCTTATTCTGTAGATTTGCCCTCTTTTTTTGCTTATTTTATTAGTGAGCTGATGGTCTTCCTTTTTCTTTTTAACTAGAGCTAAGTTAAACTGCTGCATTCTATGATTATCTGTAGGCTAAATACTGGGCACCATTGCAGTACAGTTTTACAATTCAAAATTTGATCTATGCAAAGTATTTACTACTAAAGAGGATGTTCAGAAAAAAAAAACAAACAAGAAGTCAATTAGCTTTTTAAAATGACTAGGGAAAAAGTTAACTAAATAAGTGGCTTTGGGTATGATGTGGTGTGAGTGCTGCTTCTGAGGGCTCCACAGAACATGGCAAGAAAAGCAAGGTGGCCGTCCATAGTCTCACTTTTGCTAAATAGAGCTCTCCATCAGCTCTGAAAGCCAAAAGAGGTTGAAACCACTGAACTAGGTGGTGGTTGTCATTGTGTTATTTCCTAGTAAAAACTTTCATTTTATTATCAAGTGACAGCTGGTTTCTCATAGGAATAAGTGCCTGAACTTAAAAAGCCACTTTGCCTAAGATTTAAAAATAGCCCATCAGTTCTGAGCTATGCAGTTCCTCTGTGCCCATGAGGAATTCTTCCCTCCCAAATATGTCTGTAAATGCCAGTGTTCCCAATTGCCTTGTTGTGAATGGATATCTCAACTCTTCTGGGCAAGAGGAAAACCTGCACAGCCGAGAGAGTGGGAGAAATCAGGACAGAGCTTCCTCTCCTATTCACTAAGCCCTGGCTTTAATTCAAACCTTGGTGATTATTTCCAAATATTAGACTTGTATCTTCATGCTCTCTGTGCCAGCTACTTTTAAAAAGTCTTGAGTCTTATACTCACATGGAGAATAATCAGGCTCTTCACGCAGCTGCGTGGACAAAAAAGGAGGAAATAGTGATCGTATAGAAATAAATACAGCCATCCTAATGCAGATGGAATTGAATTAATTATTAGGTGTGAAAAGAATATCTTCCTCAGTTGTGACCTTCCTTCTCCTCAGCTTTAGGAATTAGTTTGGAAATGTGGGTTTATGCATGAGGAAGGAGTAGGTTGAAAGATCAGTATGGATTTCAGTGGAAATCCCAATGTTTTTTTTTTAATTCTGGAGTCACTGTTGTGCCTTTTTAGTGTGTGTAATGAATATGTGTGTGTGTATGTTTGTGTGTGTGTAGTTTGTGTATAAATATGTTTATATGTGCAGTATATGGTGCATATATGGGATATGTATAATATGCATTATACATATGTATACTATATACAATATATATTATGGTTTTTATATATATATATATATTGCAATGACTGTAATGGAATAAAGGCTTTCGTGTTACGATCTTCCTCCCAAGGTCTGGAACTGTACCCAGTTCCCTAATTCCTTAGGCAACATCCGTGCCTGTCGGCTTGCCCATTTGGCAGCCCTGCCGCCCTTAATTTCCACTCCCTCCAATTGGCTCCGGCCTCCAAATTCCCCAAGCCCTCGGCACTGCCGTGGGACCCGGCCGAAGCCCGGGAAGCTGCCGGGACCTCTGGCTTCAGCGGCCTCGGGATCCGGCCTCCCGGGGCGAGGCCGAGGCCGCCTGCGCGCGGGCCCCGCGTGTGTGTCTGTGGCTCGCGGGGTGCACGTGTGCTCTGTGGGAGCCCTCCCGCTGCTCGGGCGCTTGCCTCGCTTCCCCGTGCGTCGATTCCGCCCCCCGCTTCCCTAATGCCGTAACCGATTTGCCTCTGCCCGCCCCAGCTGCCTTTATTCTGTGTTGGTGCAAAGCCCGTGATACTGAGCGCATTGAATGTTTTGTGTTTTGTTTTCTTGTAAGGTACAGTGGTCCCATCTGGCATCTCTCAAGAACAATGTTTCCCCTGTCTCGCGATCCCATTCCTTCAGTGACCCTTCTCCCAAATTTGCTCATCACCATCTTCGTTCCCAGGACCCATATCCACCTTCACGCAGTGAAGTGCTAAGTCAGAGTTCTGACTCTAAGTCGGAGGTACCCGACCCCACCCAAAAGCCTTGGGCTAGATCAGACAGTGACGAGGTGCCTCCAAGGGTAAGGAGGAGAAGGACAGATGTGTGCTGTTCTTTGCTTTGACTGTGTTCATGTAAGGATGTCGTAGCCTGGGCACCGGGTGGACCGTGCCCTTGGGACAGGGCCCCTCCTGGGATCTCGGAAGGGCAGTCGTGCTGGAGCTRTTCACTCAATGGGTTAATGGCAATCATAGGCCTTACGTGCAATACTGACAGTTCACCTAACCTGGGCGATTATTTGTAGGCCCTAGCTCTTGTAGAGAGAGGCAATTTATTAGGCAAAGTTAACGAATCATTACCACGCTCAGGGCAGAATTTAAAAGATCCCTGAGGTTATTGCTCCGAGGTAATTTTCTTCTTCATCAGTGAGCAGCCCAAACTATGAATCATGCTCGAATCTGAAATTGAGAGGGAATTGGAACAAAAAAGAAACATTCAATATATTTCCTCCTCCTCTCCCTCCCCCATCCACTGGGATTTGCTTCTTCTAAGTATATTCTCACTCTCCCACCAGTCTTTGCCTTCTGCTGATCCATTCCCAGGCATTTGTTTGATTCCCCCGAGCTTATTCTCCTAATTCTCATGCTGTTTCAGCAAATTGCTTTGTGCCTCCCCTGCTTCAGTCAAAATGCCATATTCTTTTTAACTGCCTCACTAGTTGGAGAGTAGGGGGTGTGTATGTGTTTTGTGTGGTAGCTACTAAGTGCCGCTTAGCATTAAGACTAAACTTGGAGTTCTCTTCAAAATCTGACCAGAATCCCAACTAAGGCCCTCTGGCTTTGTGGGTGTATTCTCGTCCATTCTGATTTTTGATGCTAACTTGGAATTAAAGTAAGCACTGTTAAAATCTTAAGAGTATGTTCTGTGGCGGGAAAGGTTGAATTTTCCTCTTCTCTTTCTCCTTGTCCTGGCTTTAACGTAACATTTTCTCTCCCAAGGTACCCGTGAGAACAACRTCCCGATCACCTGTCCTGTCCCGTCGTGATTCTCCCCTGCAGGGCAGCGGGCAGCAAAACAACCAAGCAGGTCAAAGAAACTCCACGAGGTTTGTAAGCCTGTGTGTCCCTGGGAGGAGAAGGCTGGTGGGAAGCCAGGCTTTCCTCGGAGGACTTTTGCCRTTGTCTATTTATGGGGCATGAAATGAAGAAGAATCTGGATTCCTTTTTGGTTGGGATTAATA
The DNA here is from genome assembly GCF_003342845.1 of Nothoprocta perdicaria. Lineage (NCBI taxonomy): Eukaryota > Metazoa > Chordata > Aves > Tinamiformes > Tinamidae > Nothoprocta > Nothoprocta perdicaria. Next base: position 5,069,738 of record NW_020455644.1, read on the forward strand.
TTAATTTTCCTTGTTGTATCGTGGCTGCTAGCCAAAGCTGGCAAAATTTCTTCTCGCCTCCCCTTTGAATTGTCTACCCTGTAATTTTTGCAAAATTTCCAAATATCCTGAATATTACTGGAAAAAAAAAGTAGTCATTCATGAACATGATGCCTTTTGGTGTATCAGGTTACCTTGGGTTGTTGTGGGAGTTGCTCTCAGCAGATGTGTTTGTAAGACCTCAAGCAGAGAGATTTCAGAAAATTTCCAGCCTCTTAGCCAGAACTAGGCTTCAGGAGAGGCAGAAACATCCCTGAATTGTGACAGAAAACATTTGGGGGAGAAATGGGAAAAACACTGGGGAGGGGAGAAGGGGCCATCCCCAAAGCAGCAGAGCAAAGCGGACATGGGACTGGTCTCTGGAAGGTGGCTGGGGAGATCCTGAGAGGTSAAAGATAGTGCTGGCTTTATGGTTTGGCTTATGTGATCTAATTTTAAATGTGCTGCATGCAGGCTGAGGGAATTGGCTGCTTTATCTTGGATATGCAACACAGTCCCAAATAGGAAACAGCAGCTCATCCCAACTGCACTTCCTTTGCCATCCTAAATAAGGCAGTAGCTATTTCAAAGGGAGCCACTGCCCGGGTTGCAGGGAGTCACTGATGCTCGCAGTCCAGTGTTTCAAGTGTTCTTTCAGATCAGTTATGAGCAAAACACTGAGGAGAAAGGATGTTTGAGTCTAGAAACAGGAGGCTGACACTGCCGTGAATGACAGAGACTTCCTTCCCTCCTCTGCACCAGCAATATAGAGCCTCGCCTGCTGTGGGAAAGGGTGGAGAAGCTGGTGCCGCGGCCGGGCAGCGGCAGTTCTTCCGGCTCGAGCAACTCCGGCTCCCAGCCCGGCTCCCATCCCGGCTCTCAGAGTGGATCCGGCGAGCGCTTCCGGATGAGATGTAAGGCCGTGTGTCAGCCCTCCTAACACTTCTGGAGCTGGACGAGTCTGCAGCCCTCAGAAAGGAAGGGCGAGAGCCCTCACTCGGACAGACATCTGGGCGGGCAGTACCCCACACAGATTAGCTTCAGCGTTGGGAAGTGCCCCTTCTGGCTCATGCTCTTGCTCTGGAAAGGCATGAGATGGGAAGTGGCCATGAAAATATATGAGTGCTCTCTGATTCAGATTCAGTTACTGCTGCTTTTTGCCATGTGCAGACAGCCTGGTCTCCACACTTTTGTAGCCTCCTTCCTCACTTGTCCAAGGGCACCTTTTGATCTGTGCKGTGCATCACCCTGATGGTTGCTTGCAAACTGCTAGGGACACATCTCAGCTGCAGTTCTCTGGMGGCTGAAAGTAGGTCTTCCAGCTTGTGACTTCAGTCGAGTTAAACAGTTTTTGATTCACCTGCTGGCCCAGTCCCTTGTGCAAATGAGCACAGCACCTATAACCACTTTGGCTTGGTACTTGCATGGCAGTTTATTTAGACGTTGGTCATAGTCTGCTGTACCTACACCACTCACAGCTTAYGCTGGTACCTCTTGCATAGTCTTTGAGGGAAAATGTAACAGCAAACCAGTGAAACAGATGTCTTGCTATCAGACACTTAAACCTTCTCCCCTGTGTTCCTCCCTCTAAAGTGAAATAAGAAAACGTATTTTAGCTTCCCAGTGAATCCCTGTTCTGTTCTGTGTTCCTTTTGGGCTCTTGGTGCACACAGCATCATCAAAATCAGAGGGTTCTCCGTCGCAGCGTCAGGAGAACACGGCCAAAAAGCCTGAAGAGAAAAAGGAAGTCTTCAGACCCATCAAGCCTGCTGTAAGTTACATCTGCCCTCCCCGACTCTGCTCGCTGTTACGTAGGCCCCTATGAGCGTAAATGTGGACATCAYCATGTCTCTGAGAGTTGCTTTGAGTTCATAACCGTGGGCCCAGCAGTGTATGCTGTGCTGTGTACGTTTGCTTGTGCATATGACAAAGCTTCAAGTACGAGAGTTTATTCTGCCTTTGGAATTGGTTCCTGTTCTGTCGTCTTCTTCCTTTCTAACCTTTCTCTTTTTCAATCCTGTGCTTCCTTTCTGTGGCGGGACCAATGATAACGCATCTGACCTGAATGTTTCAATGCTGTGCTGAATGGTGCAGGGAGAAGTGGTAAGACCTTAAATTGTTGCTATTTTCTCTTTTTTGTTTTGTTTTGTTTTTGTTTTCCTTTTAATCTGGCTGCTAAGATGCTTATAATTCTATGGCCTGTTGTATCCAGGGGATCACAGTAGGATTCACTGTAGGGGAACTTTCTTTAAAACTTTTTTCTCTTGCTGTCACTGCACTAGCACAGAAATCTGTCAGTTAAAACCGCTTTCTTAAACACAGAGGTTGTTCCTTTACTTCTGAGTAGTGTAATTGGTGAACTGATATATAAACTGATTTTAGCTTAATACTGCATAGCTACGTGATTGAGAGTAGGTCACTGCAAAAAGGCTTTGGCCACACTTGAGGTGACAGGGAGAAAGTCATCATATGTCCCAAACTGTGACAGTTTGTGTATGAGTGAGACAGTGCTGGTGAATTTGACCTTTCCTATGAACTTCTGAGCTGGCGGAATGTGCTGTGCCTTGGGCTACTCAGTAAGCCCTAGGATCTTTTTGCCGTCTCAGTGCCCAGAGCTTCTTGTGGTAGATGCTATTAGCCTGCAGGGTAAGAAAAATGTGACAATCGCTGTGTGAGAGTGGGTCCAGGTGCTTATGTAAGTCTTTCGAATGGTGTAATGGGATAAAACAAGGCCATAGTCAAGATGGTTTGGATTCAGAATATGCACATTTTTCTTCAATATGGCAAGGACTCCTCAGGTTGACTCCTTAGGTCTTTTAGTTTTGACCTGCAAAAGAGTATCGGTAGCCATCAGAAATGAATAAGCCAAGAGAACACACTGCATGTTTGGGATGAATAAGCCAAGAGAACACACTGCATGTTTGGGTTACATCTGCCAGTTCCATGCTGCATGTGTGGGAACAGCAGCGGGTTGCCAACACAGTCGGGCACCAAGTGGAAGGCAGTGGGGCTGCCTGGCAAGCTGGCTGCCTCTCCTGCCTGCATCGTCACTTCTCTTTCCCCTCTGCCTCAGGATTTAACTGCCTTGGCGAAGGAATTGCGAGCGGTAGAAGATGTGAGACCGCCACATAAGGTGACGGATTATTCATCCTCCAGTGAAGAGTCAGGGACAACGGATGAGGAAGACGATGATATGGAACAAGAAGGAGCAGATGAATCTACTTCTGGACCTGATGATGTCCGAGCAGTGTTAGTTCTTCTGTATTTTGCTTTTGTGTTCCCACTTGGGGGGTGTGAAGGAAAAGAAAGTTAGCACTTAAGGGCACTTAAGAACTCTGAGTACTTAAGAAAGTTAGAGCTAAACAGCATTATTTATAGTGACATTTTCAAACASTGAGGCAGTGATTTCAAGTCAAACTGAGCATCTGGGATGCAAGTGAGGAACTAAGTTCTAGGTAGCTCTGGGTAACCCTGCTTGTGCAGGGGAGTTGGACTAGATGATCTGCAAAAGTCCCTCCGGACCTTAGTCATTCTGTGATTTCTGCAAGTGGGAAATGAGTCTCTCAGCTTCTCAAGAAAGTTTTATGGGTATGTATTAAAGCAGGCCGAGTGATACTTCTAGAAATAGGGTCCTTTCCAGTTTCTCCCTTTGATTTGCAATAAACAAGGAGGTATGTTCAACAAATTCTTGACTTAGTTTGTGACAGAGAACCTTTTTGGGACAGTTATATAAATGCTCCCTTTTGGCCACAGCAGAAATGAACTTTGACTGTACCTACGTGTGCAGCCATGAAAGCTACAACACAAAAGCTATTATCTCACCCCAGTTCTTTCTTGCCTGGCCAATAGGTCGACGCTGAACTTGAGCAACGGTGAAACGGAGTCAGTGAAGACCATGATTGTCCACGATGATGTGGAGAGTGAGCCAGCCTTGACTCCTTCAAAGGAGGGCACCTTAATTGTCCGACAGGTATCGCTTCTCCCTCCCGCGCAGCGCTGCACCTTTCCTGTGCTCATTAACCCACTCGCTCATTCACCCATGCTGTTGCTACATTATATTTGTTGTTCGTATTATGGAGACACAGCTGTAGTGAATTTCAGATGAGCAAGGTGTTTGATGCATGCAAAGGAAAACGTAGGCTTCACCCCTTGCTGCTGTTTCGCATGCTTTCCAGTGACCCCCTCCCTCCTAGTAGCTGCGTGCAGAGTAMCTCAAAGGCTGTAGGGGAGGATGGTGGAAAAGCTGCAGGTGTGTGAAGTACCTGGAGCAAGAAGCTTAGTTCAGCTTTACCATAGGACAAAACATGTGTCTCAGGAGGGGGTTTGGGAAGGATGCTGTGAGGAAGCATTCAGGGATTGGGGTTGTTTTTTTGTTTTATTCTGTTTTTTTTTTTYCATTACTTTGAACCTGTAGTTGAGGGCATACTGAGCACCCAGGTAACACACGCCAAAAAACACACACAGACACAGACACACACRGAGACACACCTACAAATTTGCCCAACAAACAACTAGTACAGGGGGAATGGAAGGGGAATGGAGAGGCAAAACGGGTGGCGAGGCAGAGAACGTGGACAGGGCTGGAGTGCTGTGCTGTTCCTTTTGATGCTGCAAAGCTGCATTCTCGTGCCTGTGAGAGACAATGCTTGCCTGCTTTCCAATGAACCCATCTGTTAATGAGCGCGGTAGCTTAGAGGAGCTGCCCCAGCACTCGCATTCCTGAATTGCCCCGCCAAATACCAGTTTCCTAWTTGAGCCTGCGGGTTGGAAAGTGAAGATTTCATGCTTGTTGTTTTAGGCAGTAGCCGAGCGCGTTCACCAGACAGTCCAAGCGCGTAGCAGACAGCTTCAACCAAAGCAGTAGGGGTAGAAGCCCTGAGCCCCCGTCCAGAGCCCTTGTCCGGGCTGGGTCAGGCCCCTCGCTGGCTCAGTAACTTCTCTCTTAATGGCTCAGGCTCCGTGGAGCTGACCACATCCCGTGGACTTTTGCCTGCCCGAGGTGGTGGGGATGTGCTGAACCCTGACAGCTCTGCCCACCTGCAACCCAAGCACCAAGGCGAGGCTTACCCGCTTACGTGAAACCAAAGCAACAAGCGAAAACGTAGACGAGGGAGACAGAGCGAGGGAGAGAAGCAGAGAGCTCGCTAGGGATGTAGGCCTGTAAGCAGCACTTGAGCAAGACAAGTGTGCCTGTTTTTTCTGCAGAGTACAGTTGACAAAAAGCGCGCCAGCCATCATGAGAGCAATGGCTTTGCCGGTCGCATTCACCTCTTGCCAGATCTCTTGCAGCAAAGCCATTCCTCCTCCACTTCCTCCACCTCCTCTTCCCCATCCTCCAGCCAGCCGACACCCACCATGTCCCCACAGACACCCCAGGACAAGCTCACTGCTCACGAGGTACGTCGCACCCCACAGCTGGCCGCTTTCGGAGGGCTCGAGCAGCGCCGCCTCCTAGCTAGTTTGCGCAGGGACTCCAGCCAACCTCCCCCTGCTTTATTTTTTTTTGGTTGTTTCTTTTTTTTTTTTTTTTCATTTCTCCTGTCACCTTTGTTCCCACCCCCAAAATAACACATTTCAGTTCTGTTTAAGAAGCCCCTAACTCTAGAGCAGCCTCCCCCCCACGCCGAACTTGCCAGTTTACTATTTTTGCTGCCTTTTAGTGAGTCATTAATTGCATGGCGTTTGTTTGAAACTAAACTTGACTACTGTAATTTCAAGCCAATTCTCTTTTTCTTTCCCTTTTTTTTTCCCCCCTCTAATTCTGTTTTATTCTGGGAGCAGCCTAATTTCAGGCAGCGTGGCGCCTAAAACTTAGCGGTTCCTTTTGGCTTTGTCACTAGAGGCTGGGCTAGCAGCTGTGCATCCGCGGGGAGCTGCTTGTAGCAACTCACCCTTGGGAGGAGGAAGCTGCCATGGAGGGAGCTGGGGGGGTTTGGAACTCGCCACACGGGATGGGGGGAATGTGTCAGGTGTTGCCCGGGAGGGGTCTCAAATCTGGGTGGTTGAAATTAAAACTAATAATAATAATAATAATTAGGGGGCGATCTGTGGTTTTTCAAGTGTGTTTGTGCTCTGAGAAGCGACTGTGTAACCACGTGAGGGTGACTGTGGGCTCTGGCCCGCACGGAGGAGCCAGGCCCGGCCGCCTCGGGGCTCTCTTGTTGCGCGGGGCGGCCGCGTGGCCTCGCTCTGCTYGTGGGGCTCTGCTCGTGGGGCCTCATGGTGCCTGTAGCCCCTTGCAGCAGAGGAGGTGCAGCCCTGTGAATGAAGGGCATCGTTTTTCCAGCCCCACATCCCGCAGCAAGCCAGGGACTTGGCGTGACCTGGCCGACGGGGTGGCCAGCGTGGGCTTGGGAAGAGCCGCTTCCTTCCACGTGAAGCAGGGGCAGTGCAGGGAGAGCAAACCCTGACCCAAGGGGCAGAGGAGGTGCCTGGCCATGCGGGCTGGCGTGTGGGGCAGAGCAGCACATTGGCTCCTGAGACCGCCKGACCGCAGGGGCTGCTCTCTGTGTTGGCTGGGGGGTGGTTTCCTCCTGGAAACCCTCTTAGCATAGGATTCAGTTCCCAGCTTTTGGCCTTTCCAAAGGCTTGCTCTGGTAGGTTGTATGGATGACAGATCCAGAGATGCTCGCACATTGCCTTGATCCAGGCAGCAGGATAAAAGGGCTCAGTTATTCCGGGGAGCTTGGGAAGTGGCTGCTGGAGCTAGTCATTATTAATCTGTACAGGGGAGTCATGTATTCTTAAGACCCATTGCTGGGTTTCTGCAGTAGAAGCTTAGAAAGGTGAGAGGTTGGAGATGAGTTGTTGATGATGACATGCATCTAACTATGTTTGCATAAAGCTGAGCTAAGACCCAGTTCTGCTTGGTGTAACTTCCCCACGTGCACACCCTTTACACGTATTTTTACTTGTCCCATTCTGCTTCAGTGTGTAATGTTGTCACTTTAATACTAAACTGGCAAGGGTTTTTAAGTCGCTCCATTTCCACTTTTAACAGTTCATTGTTTCACTTGTCTCCTTCCTTTCTTTATGTTTTTTCACGTTTGGACCACATAAGCAAGCACCAGTGATTTTATCCACTACATATTCATAGCTTCATGTCACCGTTTGCTCCACCTTCCACACTAATGAGCCCCTTTGTTTGATACAGGTTTAATATTTTGCTATGTCAAATAAAGGTGGAAGAACCTGCTGCAGCTTTCTGGCAAGAGGCTCAGGTTAAACAAAATAGGGAGAAAGAACAGTCCTGGACACTGAAACATAATCCAGTGTAGAAGTGAATATCTGATCCCAGATGTTTCAGGTTTTGTTGCACAAGCCAGAAGATCCAGTTTCGTAGCTTGCTACACCAGCTCATTTTAGGAGATGCTTCAGAAATCCAGCAGTTGAACGTAGTAGACAGCTTGTAGATAAGAAAGTAGACATCTGCATTTAGGCAGACTAAAAGAAAAAGAAAGCAAAAAAGGAAGAAGAGACATTCCCTCACTTTATGCCTGATCCTCGTGGCCAGTCTTAAAAGATGATCTCACAGCTGAGGCGACAGGGCTGAAAATTTAGCTAACTGCATTTTCACTGCAACATGCAGTTTGCATATGTTCAGGTATGGTGCCTGCAGTGCCTTAATTCTATGTCTCTAGAGGAAGCATAGAAGAGTGGGGAGGCTCTGTACCACGATTCTGTAGTGACTTTAAAATGTTGGTTGTTGTTATCCTTGCTTTTTATTGTCATTAATATTAATAAAGTTGAAATTTACATTGCAGACTCAGTCCGCTAGTAACACACTCCAGAAACACAAATCTTCCTCCTCCTTTACACCTTTTATAGACCCCAGATTACTACAGATTTCTCCATCTAGTGGGACAACTGTGACTTCTGTGGGTAAGTAAAGTAGCTGCAAGAAGGCAATTGAAAAAGGCTTCAGTGACTTTAGTGGCTCTTTAAAGTACTTACGAATTTAACCATCATGCTTTTTATTTGATTTGCAATGGATTGCATAGTTTTATTTCTTTTTCCATTTACATTTCTTACAAAAAGAGAGACTTGCGCAGTATTCTCAGTTACTGATGTGGGCTGCTTGGTGTCAGGAATAAGCGGTCAGAGCTGAGCCCTCAGGGGATGTTACATGCACTGCACTTTTCTTTCTTTTCAGTAGGATTTTCTAGCGAAGCAATGAGATCGGAGGCCATAAGGCAAGACCCCACGCGGAAAGGATCAGTTGTCAATGTGAATCCCACAAACACACGACCRCAGAGCGATACCCCAGAGATTCGCAAATACAAGAAGAGATTCAACTCGGAGATTCTGTGCGCTGCCTTATGGGGTAAGGAATTCCTCTGCCTCGCTTTCCTCCCGCAGTGCTGAGATGTAGCCTTGCCAGCAGGAGCATAAGGTCTTCGAGAACGAATCGCTGAAGCCTTAGCTCTTTCTGTGCGTTATTTACATGACTTCGTTGCAAGAGCTGATAAAATATGTTTTTTATATGTCATAAAAATATGTTGCTTCTGCTTTGCTACCTCTCCTTGCTGCTGTACGCATACTCCCAATGGCATAGTTCAGACTTGGTTCAGCCTGTTTGGTTGTGGCTGCTCTTTTAGCTTTCCTAGTCCCCTATTAGAAACCTTATTGCAGCTTTTGGGAACTTGTGGTCATCTTTGCATCATACACTTTGAGCCAGCGCCCATTCACAGAGGGATTTACTTTTAGCAGATGCCCCTGCTAATGAGTTGTTGCAGAGCTGGAGGAAGCTGGGTTTTGTTAGATACCTTTCCACCTCAGTCGTGAGTTTATGTAGGAAGGCCAAAGGAAAAGGATACCTGGGGTGTCTTTTCCAATGTGAAACTACAGCTTAGATTCCACAGTGCTGGCTAGTGTAGAGAAGTTGGATGTCAACTGACTTAAGTATGTCTGGCTTTCTGCACAAGGGCTAATTTATATCGGTGTCAGACAATGCAGACAGGTTCCTACACTGGTAAAAGGCTTAGGGCAATTCTTTTATTGCCTGTTATAACGTGGAATCAGTGCTGCAACACCCAGTTGAAAGCCTTGCTCTGCCATGTAATTTCTCTGTTGGCCAAAATCCATGAGGCCACCTGAATTTCCTCATTATCTAGATGCTAATAGATGACGCTTGTGTATATTAAATTTCTGTATATGCATGTATATTATATTTATATATATCCTAGTTCTAAAGTGAAAAGACTGTAAATGCACTTGTATATCATATGTATATCATTTTCAAAACTAAAAAGAGTTGGCCTTCCCTTAAACACAAATGATGAGTTGTAGCAGCAGAACAACACTTGCTTGTTTACATCTGTGTAACTCTTTGCAAGGTTTTACCTGTCTTTTCAGGTAAGGGTTACCCACATGCAATTTCTGCATGTATTCAGGTGAATGATTCTCTGATAAAACAGGGAGCTGTGTGCAAATGCAGCTTCCTGACTGCAGGAGAGCGAAGGCAGCGGGAAGTTGTATAGGATCAGTAAGGATGACTCATAGTCTTTCTATCTGCCTTGTTTTGCCAATAGCAATTTGTGTTAATGGCTTTATATTTCTTTGATCTACATATCTGACTGCTGTGGTGATTTACAGTGTACGTATAAAATCCTAGAGGTGTTTTACAGCTGTAACTATGCCCATTCTGCATGTGAATATTTTAGGGCCAAATTGATGGTGATGTAAGCTAGTGAACTTTATATTTTTTCTCTACAGCAAATTAAGCCATTTCGTGCTGATGTTTCTTACTAAAAAGAGGGTCTTGCTTTGCTTTGTTTTGTTTTACCTTTACTCGTGTTCATACTATCTGTTTAGGTTGCTGATTACATTAGTTCTGTGATACTGTTTCTATTAGTATTAAGTGGTGACAGTTAATGGCTTGGATGCATAACAGAGATTTTATGATCATTGATTTTTAAGCACAGTCCCCACAAAGAACCTGTTCCTTTCTTCTGGGCAGCATTTCCATTTGTTTGAAAAATCAGAACAGCTTAATTGTAGGGTGGAGGTAGAAGAAGTTGGCTGGCGGTGAGGAAAGACAATGCCCAAATTTTAAAGCACAGCTATTGCCTACCACCAGCATAGTACCTCATGAGCTTCATCTCACAGCACAGAATCACAGCGTGACTGAGGTTGGAAGGGACCCCTAGAGATCATCCAGTCCAGCCCCCTGCTCCAGCAGGGACACCCAGAGCACGGGGCACAGGGCGGCATCCAGGYGGGTTTGGAAGATCTTCAGAGAAGGAGACTCCACAGCCTCCCTGGGCAGCCTGTKCCAGGGCTCTGKCACCCTCCCAGGAAAGAAGTTCTTCCTCACATGCAGATGGAACTTCTCTTAAGGTGCAGATAGCTAAGGAAGGGTTGTGGACAGGTGAGAATAGAAGTTTTGAAGCAGCAACAATGGCAATGCAAGGTCAACAGAGAAAGTGAGGGTGGAGGAGGAAGCGCTTAAGCCCTGGCCTACAAAGAGGGGAGAAGATCATGCGGGGGCAGTTTGCATGTGGCTTTGTTTGAACTTCAAACCACACTTGAAAAAACACAAAATTTCGCCTCAAAGCTGAGTCGCTTGCAGCTTTAGTCTGGGAGATGCAGCAGTGCGACCAAGTACTCGGCTTGCTTGAGTCCCCCTGCACCCTGTGTGGGGCCCTGCCTTCCCCGTGCTCTTCTCCCTCCTGCCTCCTGCCAGCTTGAGATCGCTTCCCTGGGAGAGACGGGAGCTGGGCAGCATGCAGTCCAAGCCTGGGGTGGAAGCAGAGCGGGTGGTTTCCAGGTCCCACTGAAGTTTCCCTGCTGAGAGGGCACGTGAAGGAGAATAGAGCCAGCTTTGCACTTGTGGTGGGCAGGGTGGCATTGGGGTGAGCTCCTCATACCTCAGGGCTGATTGCTCCTTGTGAACCATGTGCCTTTTGGGGATTGTGCCAGAGCAGGGAGGTTCTGTTCGTGTCTTGTCACTGCTAGGGATCCAGAGTGTGTGCGCTGAGGTGCAGACTCCCATGTGCTGGGACAGCTCTGCTTTGTGATCAGTCTGCATGATATTCCTGCGTGGCTCCAGAATAGTTATATCTTGGGAATAATTGTCTGACTAGGGATTAAGGCCATTTAGCAATGTAATTATGATAATCTTTTGTGTAAATTTCCCTCTTATTATTTCATTATTTCATTATGTTTAAGGATAACAAGTTTAACAYCCAGTTTGCAACGTAGATGTCTAATAAAGTGAGCCTTGTATTGGGTTTGATTTCCATTCCTTGTACTGTGTTTGACCTGTCTCTGAACAGTTYGTGGAATCCTAGACTGAAACACTGTAATTAGTGCAAATGGTTATGAAATGTTATAGTGATAATATATTAATATAATAATAATTTTAAAAAACCTGTTCCTACAGGATTTTTTTTTGTTGTTTATTGCAGAAATGTAATTGGTTTTATATTCTGAGGTGTTTTGTGCTCTTAAAGAATATTCCAATGGAAATGTGGACCTTTGTATAAAGAAACTGGCCTACTGACCTTTCTCATCTATGTTTGCATGATCCTTAGAAGAATACTTGTGAATACTTGGAAACAGCAGATTAAAATCATTGCTATAATTTTACAATTTAAGTGGAAAAGATGTTATAACAAGGGTTTTGCTATTTCAGGTTGTTGGGAACTTGAAAGCCAATCCTTTGCTCATCCATTTACAGGAGAAGACTGCAGTCCTCTCATCCTGTTGGTCCTTTCAAGCCTCTGCCACTGCTTTTCACAATGTTCTTGTCTTACATCCCATTTGCCAGGCCAGTAGCAGCTTGCAGGCCAACCCTTCAGGATGTATAAGCTAGGGACCACTTCATGGCTAACAGCTCCTCCAGTGTTGATGTGCCTATCTGCTTGGAAGCTGTTGCTCTAGAAAACTCCCCGTGCTTTACTAGTCTTTTGCTGTCTTGTATAGCACAATAGTGTGTTGGGTTTCGGTAGCTGCATTAGCCAAGAGAGCCTCTGTATCATGAGGTCTTCTGCTTGGCAGCCAGGCAGGACCAGCGGTGGCTGGACATGCTTGAACCATGAACAGTTGCTCTGTGAAGCCTTCCTTCATCAATGCATCTGTCCAATTGGCCTGCTAACCCTGCTCTCTGCTTTTGTTTTTTCTTCTAGGAGTGAACTTGTTAGTGGGCACTGAAAGTGGACTGATGCTGCTAGACAGAAGTGGTCAGGGGAAGGTTTATCCACTCATCAATCGAAGACGATTCCAGCAAATGGATGTACTTGAAGGACTGAATGTCTTGGTGACAATTTCCGGTAAATTTAACTGTTTGGTGTCATTTTTTCCCCTCTCTGGCATGGCATGGCAAGAATCTTCTCCCATCAGTATATATGTTGAGGGGAAAGTCCTAAAACTGAGGTTGGCGGGTTTTCCATCTTTCAATCTCTCCGAGTTTTCAGTTGGTTTCTACAAATGAGTCATTTTCCAYAGGGCGCCTTGTGCCTGTCCCTCGTCCTTCCTCCCATGGGTGGMTGCTCAGAAAGCTGCCCGGTCTTGGAGGCCACGTCCATCTCTGTCCTGTGTTAGGGAGCTGCAAACTAAGGGTCTGTGAAGCATGAGTAGCTACGTGGGCTTCTAAAGCCACCCCGTGTGTTTATATTGGTAGAAGGGAAATGTTCTTGCAAAGCAGGGAAGTAAGAATGGCGTGGAGGAGGTGACAGGGAAAGGAGCGCGTGTGGGGAGGAGGTGGTGAACGTGGGAGGTCAGATGGGTGCCGTGCCTGCCTTGCTCTCCCTGGATGCAGCAGGAGACGAAGGCTGGTGGCGGCCACAGCTGCTCTGTGTGTGCCAATGAAAAATGTGTCTTAGGAAGCTTGAGGTCCCAGGCTCTTGGGCTCCGGAGAGTTCCTGCATAGGGATATTCTGCTGTGAAGCAGCTTCGGGGCGCTGCTTCATGGTTCCTCGCGGCTCCTGCAGCGCAGCCCTCGGCCTTGGGCTTGTTTTGGGCACCCGGGGATGGAGTCTCCGCTAGGCCCCGTGTGAGAGGGATGACGAGGAYGATGAGGACAATGCCGACGACACCGCGTGGGGCTTCAGCGTGGGGCCGGGCGGCCCCTCGCTCCCTCAGCGCGGCTGGGCGCTGCGTCATGGGCCCTTGTCATAGGCCCGAGGTCGGCTCAACGGCTCCCCCCGAGGGCGAGGGCAGCTCAATGGCCACCCCGAAGGGCTGCTCAATGGCTCCCCCCGGGGGCGAGGGCGGCTCAACGGCCACCCCCAAGGGCGGCTCAACGGCTCCCCCCGAGGGCAAGGGCGGCTCAACGGCCCCCCCAAGGGCGGCTCAACGGCTCCCCCCGGGGGCGAGGGCAGCTCAACGGCCACCCCCAAGGGCGGCTCAACGGCTCCCCCCGGGGGCGAGGGGAGCTCAATGGCCACCCCCAAGGGCGGCTCAACGGCTCCCCCCGGGGGCGAGGGCAGCTCAACGGCCCCCCCAAGGGCGGCTCAACGGCTCCCCCCGGGGGCGAGGGCA
>NW_020455644.1:5083517-5111113 GCF_003342845.1 Nothoprocta perdicaria
GGCTCAACGGCTCCCCCCGGGGGCGAGGGCGGCTCAACGGCCCCCCCCAAGGGCGGCTCAACGGCTCCCCCCGGGGGCGAGGGCGGCTCAACGGCTCCCCATGAGGGCAAGGGCGGCTCAACAGTTTCCCCCCCCACCCTCAACGGCTGCCGTGGCGCTCGCGCAAGGGAAGGCGCTGCTTCACAGGCCCATGGGACGGCCCCAGGGCAGCCGCCGTGGCTGTGTCTGGCGGAGCTGCCGGTAAACAAATACATTGCCCAGGCAATTTAGTTTGCTAGTGGTATAGGATCTACGCTGGGCTTGATTTCTGTTTSAAGCAGCTGTGTTTTTAATTGGCTGGTAGGCTTGCTCAGTTTTCAGATACAGCTAGGCTGCAAGACACCTAAACAGAGTAAATGAAGCAAGGATGATGAAAAACAACCGCCCAGCCACTTGTGTGTCCCCCTTAGTGTCCCTTTGATGTGTAGCATGGAGTTAAAAGCGAGTACGCTGAAAAGGAATGCTGCTTGGGGAGGAGCATTGCGCAGCATTCAGGGCCCCGCAGACCCCCAGCAGCAGTGTGGTGTAATGCAGCCCGTGTGGAGCCTGCTGGCTTGCAGCATGTCCTGCACAGACAGCAAGTGTCTCTGAGTAAATCTCGTGCGTGGTTGTTTGAGGTTTGTTTGTGTTTGCGTCAGTCACGATCCGAGGGCCCTGGCACATCCGTTTGCTTTGTTTCCCTCAAAACTATTGCTTCCCCTGCCGAGACACGCTACATTAACCCTTAAGAAACCGTCCCGTTGGTGGCTGTTCTGTGGCTTCTCCTTTGTCCCTTACCCTGCCTTTTGGGGAAGGTTTCCAGGCAGCATGGAAGGAAAGAGGAGTCTCTGCCCACTGAGACCATTATCTGTAGGTCCTCAGGCCTCCCCTAGGTCATGGTTTGGGCTGCTGTACTTTAGCGTTCGGCCTGGTCCGTCCTCACACCCAACTTCTCTAGCTGTGTTTTGGTGCCTGTGGAAGTCGCTGGGGCCCTGTCGCTGGACCTGGTGCTTCCTTCCTCCCAGGGCATCAGCAGGCGGCAGCTCCCGCTCCACTTGGAGCGCAGCTTGCTCCGCCCCGTGACTCCCAGTGTTCCCTCGGCTTCTTTGGGAAGCGGCGGGCTCATGGCAGTGGGATTTGGGAGGTGCTGCGGGTCGTGGGAAGCAGTCGCTGTGTGCTGTAACTGTGAGGGAATTGCCACCGAAAAACGGGGTTTTGATTTGGAAAAGCTGACACCATTTTGTTTCACCGGGTTTATTTCTGGAGTGCAAAACTTACCTGGACAGCAAAGCTTCCGATACCGAGCTGTAGCCTGCGGCACTGGGCAGCTCTGCAGGTTAAAGCTCTTGAGTTCATCAGCTCTTCAGTTTATATAGTCAGGAGGCAGAAACTGTCAAATACTCGGAGGAGAGCCATAAAAATACTAGAAAACAAAGTAGCGACGTGCGCGCAGAACCTGCTGCCTTCGTGACTGCCCGAGGGCTTTGCAGGCGCTCTGGGAAGGTAGAATGCATGGAGGGGCAGAAGAACCAGCTGGAGCCTTCCTGCTTAATAATTAACCAAGCGCAGCCCAAATCAAAAGCTCAGAATGGGAAGGGGGACTTTGCATTTGAAACAGTGTCTGTGGGAGAACCAGAACTAGGAGTTCTCATGGAAGTCACTGATCAGCACATTCAGTGACTGCAGCAGACGGGGTGTTTTTCTCCTTATTTCATGGCCTTAGCAAATTACCACCCCCATAAAAAAGAAGGGTTGTTGAAAGCTGTTTGAATTGACTGGTCCGGATTAGCAGGCAGAAGGATCTAATCCTTCCAACCACCCGTCTCCCATTTAAATATTAAGAGCAGCATAACTTGCTGAAATCCATGCATTGCCCTGTTTATATAACTAACTGGTCTTGCTCTTTGTGTGTCAACTCGCTGAAAGGCAGAGGAATTTCCTGTCTTGTGACTTTCCCTGTGGTCTAGACACTAAAGCACAATGGGAACACACTTGAGATACTTTTCTATTGTTTTTGTGGCAAAAAAAAAAGTGTTTCTGGAGAGAAAACACSCCAGTGCATGTCATGTGAGGAGGCATGGGGGGAAAAAAAAGGCATGTGCCTGGAAACTCCGTGCATGCTATTTGATCTGAATCATAAAGTCTGACTAAGCTACTGGGGAGCATTAAGCCATGGAAAAGCTTGAGTGGGAATTTGTCCCCTAGTTGACAGGGGACTGTCGTAGATTTACAGTCAGTGCCATCGTTCTGACCTTGAGCTCTTCTTTTGACCTGTTCCTTGCCCAGAATTGTTATGCTTTCTCCTCCAAGCCCTTCCCTACTGGGAAAACTGGAGGTTTTTTTTTTTCTTTTCTTCCCCATGCTGTCCCTTGTGACCGTCTTTGGCAATGCCTTTGTGATGGGATCTTGCTTTGCTCGAATGTGGCACCTCTGGGGCTTGTGTTTAGTGCTCTGGCACCTTTTGCTCATCTTCAAGAGCTGTGGTGCAGATGCAGCTTTGTCCCTACGAGTCTTGGCCCAATAAATACAAAGCTGGACAGTAAATCAGAGTGCTCACTTGCTGCCAGGTCTGCTCTCCACATTTGAGTGGGGATAAACAGAGGACAGCTCCGCGTTGCCTCACATTTCATTGGTGTCATCAGAGTAGAGGGTGAGTTCTTTTCTAATGAGACAGCAGACCCAGTATTGGGAAACAGGTCTCAGATTCCATTTTACGTTTGAATTCCATGAGCAGATTTTCCCTTGTGGGTTGCCTCTCCGTGTCCTCCTGCCCTTCTTCGCTGGCTGATGGCACCAAGGAGACCTTTCCGACTGCTCCTCTTTGTCACATGGAGATCAATAGCTTTGGCATCAAGAGCGGGGCCTCTTTGCAGGCTCTTCTTCCTTCCACACATGCTCCCGCAGCCCTGGTGGCCCTTGGGATCCCGTAGGATCCTGGATGGTGTGGCCGAGCTCCTTCCGCCCGGGAAGAGGCTGCGTGGGGCTCCGTGGCTGCCGTCGCCAGCCCAGCGCAGTAGGCAGGTCTGAGCTCTGGGGCTCCACAGCCCTGCAGGTTCCTCGTGGCAGCTGCCAGAGCCTTTGCAGGGAAACATGGAGCTGCTCTGCCGACAAGTCACTTCCCCCGGGGCTTCTCCTGTTGTCTTTCCTTGTGCAGAGGTGCCTCATGGAGCTTCCTTGAGGGGCTCCTGGTCAAAGGCATCTCTTCCTGGCTTCCCATTTCACCTGCAGGGCCTTAGTGGCTGCGTACAGCCAAGCCAGTTGCAAGGTTTGAGGGTGTGCGTTRAGACCTGTTTCTCATTAACTCAGTGCTTTGTAGGCTGTTAGTTCTTAGAGAACCACCAATAAAGTTTCTTGTGAACCTTGTCCTGTGCTGGAGGCGACGTTCTAGTATTGAGTGTTTGTCTGAGCTATATTTTAATGACCAAGGAAGATACAATGTTAGCTGAAGACAGCTCAACATGAGCAAATATTCCCATTCTCTTGTCCGTGGAGAAGAAGCCCCTCTCGGAGTTGCAGTTTGCAGCCTGATGTGTGCTACGTGCGCCCCTTGGAGCACAGGGAGGGGCAAGGCTGCAGGCAAGGCTGCTGTCAGCTCTGAGCGAGCTGCTCACGGGTGTTTCTTCACGTGAGCAGTGGGCCAATGTCCTGCTGCACTTCGAGACACGCTGCGTTTTTACCTAAAACTTAACAGCTATAAAGTAGTTACACCTTGACATTACTTAGTGCTAGAACTTGAATAAGAAACAGTCTTAATAAAACATGATCTGTTTATGTCTCATGGATTGGTTTAAGTGATGGAAATGGCCTGGTCACTAACTGTGAGGAATGTATAAAACATGTTTGGCTGCCATGTTCTCCTTTGCTTTTGCTTTCTTCTTTCAAACCAGTCCTGTGGCTTCCAATAGCTGTGMGGGTAATTTTAGGCCTCACGTTCTGTCCTGCTGCTCTCCTAAAGTTCTGTGCAGAAAAAAGGGCTGTTTCAACTCAATTACACATTTTTTTTTWAAATCTCTGTGTGTGTGTRTATATATATATATGTATATATACGTTATCTGTGCGTGAATCTCTGGGGTCTTTTTGTGGTTTTATGACCTTGAAATGAAAGTTATTTGAGCCCTAAGAGCCAGAAGACCAGAGACTTCCTTGAGTTTGTCCTTTTGTATTCATGGAGTATTACCATGCGTCTCTGTCACTGATTAACAGCTTAGTGTATGTTTGAGTGGAGTCCCAACTAAAGCTCTTGTGGACATAAATACGGAGGGAAATGTCTCTGACTGCAGCAGTTTCCCCTTCATTGTTATTTTGTTTTGTTCTGTGCGTGTTTTTTGTTTGTTTGGATAGGAGGGGGGTTGCATTTATCTTTCTGTTTGGAGATAAACCAGTCTTTTTCACTTYGTGGCTAGGTAAGAAGAACAAGCTGCGAGTTTACTATTTGTCCTGGTTAAGAAATAAAATCCTTCACAATGATCCTGAAGTGGAAAAGAAACAGGGTTGGACAACTGTGGGCGACTTGGAAGGCTGTGTGCACTATAAAGTTGGTAAGTAGCAAATGAGGTAATCGAGGCTGTCAGGATGAAAGCTGGCTGAGACGAAGGACTGCAGTGCGTGGAGCTGCTGGGCTGAAGATTTATTTCTATTTCTAGCTCTCCTCTCTATCCCTGAGGGCCAGCTTTTCTGGCAACGTGACAGAGTAGGTGCCAGCATATCAGTGAAACTGAGTATGGATCAAGTTTTGCAATGGGATGTGGGGCTGTGAGCTGGAGCAGGCACAGATTGCCTTGTCTGCTTCCCGTGGCTCTGTCCCCTATGGACAGAGAGGGATGAAGAGCCAGCCACCTCTTTTAGACTCTGTAGGGTCTGCCCGACCCTTGGTGCCATCCAATTGCTGCTCCCTGTGCTAATTAATGAGTTTCTYGGAACTTCATTCATGACAAAAACCTGTCTCCTTTTTAATGCAGACCTTGTTGGGTGAGGGTGAAGGAGAAAGCAGGCCTAGACAGTGTGCCAGCTTCGGGTGGGCATCTGGGAACAGAAGCACGTGCTTGACCTTCATGGTGATTCCCTCGTTTCCCCTGCCCCGTGGTGTTTGCTAAGGCCTGCTCACATAGGCTGTGGCACAGCTGTGGGCTGAAGCGTGTGCCCCAGGCAGGCTGCTTTTGAATGGCCTTAACTGGTTTACATGGATTAGCTGCAGACAATTCCACCGAAACAGGTGGAAGACATCAGTGTTTTCCCAGGCTGCAGCCCATGCAGTGAGTCTGCTGCCCTCCAGCTGGGGATGTGGACTAGGAGCTTTTTCTCCTGCTCTGGTTCCCTAGTACCATCTTCTGGAAGAGATACTGCTTAGTGAACTTAGCTTAGTGTGCTTTTGGTACCCTCCAGGCTATGGCTGTCGATGCAGCATGGGGCACAGTCACTAAATATGGCAGCAAGTCACAGCCCCACCAAAACCTKGGCCCAGAAAACAATTTATGGTGCAGTGTCCTGGTCTGGTACCCCAGGGTGTCAGCAGCATAACGGAGCGACCCATTAGCAATATGTGAACAGCTACTGGGTGGAGGCTTTCCAGCTGTGAAGGACAGGCATACAAAGGGCATCCTTTTCCAGCTGAAGAAGGATTTGTGGCACTGGGCTGCAGCCTGGCACTGAGCTTGGGTTAAAGCACAAGTGTGGAGCCAGCAGATCTCTTCAGGTGGTGGGAGGCCTCAGGGAGGGCTGGGTTTCATCCCAAGGGGTGAGCGCTGCAAGCAGTTGCATTGCAGGCAGGGAGGAGCCAGGGATGCGGCTGRCAGCACCGGCCTCCGCGTCTCTTGGATGCACCAGGGGTCTCAGAGTTCCCAGGGCACTGGGATTTAGGGATCTCCGTCGCTTCGGACGACTCTTGGCTCTTCTGCATGATAAATTGTGCTTTTGAAATGAAGGCTTGGGTGCATTCCCAGGTAGTACCCACAGCAAAGAATGGACATTATCAGGATTATCACAGGTTCCCTTTCACAGATAAGGTGGTTGTATTGGACACGCCTCTTCTGCCACCACTACCACCACCAAAAGGAAAAAAGGAAAAAAAAAGAAAGGATTCCAAGAAGTCTTGTAGACAAGGCCGAACAAAAACTGTTTTTCAGTCAGAACAGCTGTGGAGGTTTTTGACTTTTTTTTTTCCTATTGAAAAATCATCAAGTCCTTTTAACACCTATAATTCAGTGTTCCTTCTCTGCAAGCAAAAAGGGAGCACATAATAGCTTTATCTCCCTATTGCTTACCGGGAGAGAACAACTACAGACTTGTACAAGAGCTAAGTATCTAGAAGGCTTTAAAATAATATTATTAAAGCAGACTGTTCTCACGAGACTCAGATTTTCACTCTCACCCCRTGTCAAAATCAAGTTTGGCTGGGAGACAGAACGGTAGGAGGTGGAGGTGCAGGGGGTTAGTCTCCAGTTCTGAAAGGCATCATATCCCCTAAAACTTGATGTTAAGAGATGGGGAGAAGTCTCCTGAGGCTGAATAGGTATTAATTGGTATTTCTTTTTTTCTCCCATGAGAGAAGAGCACTACATGGCCTAACACAAGGCAACACTGTGCAAGTCCCCAGGTTATATTCTTTCCCAAATTCAGCTGGCAGTTGCAAATGCAGATCCAGCAACACTTCTTGTAGACTTCATCAGTGCCCTCTTCAAAACAGTAGTAGCAAACAGAGYTTTGCTCAGCTATTGGTTTTTCTGCTGTCTTAGCGTATGAACAGAGAGAGATATTTGAGAATTTGCCACACTTTGCTGTGGAATGGCACATTATTAACCCTGGTAAATGGTGTGGGTTTGTTTGTGTCATTTTCAAGCCCTGGGCTAGCACTGCCCTGCGRCTTTTTTGTGTCTGATATATTGCGTCTGATAGTTGTTGCCTTTTCTTACTGGAGGGAGGAGAAAGAAAAGGTTGTGAAATACTGAAGAATGCCACATATATTTTTGGAGAATCTGGTTTTGGGGTGTTGTTTCTGAAATGTCCTAGAAAAAATCCTGACTCCTTAACACCTCAGATTTTTTTTTTCCATTCTCTAAACAGAAGGTAAAATGTGTTAACAAAGTTGTCAGTAAGGGTGATTTTAGCTCCTCTGCTTTGCTTCAGAATTAGGGAATAAGGTCCCTTGGAGAAACTTCAGGTAGTGTAACTTTTTTTTTTTTTTTTTTTTTTTTTTTTATCTGCTTAGCTGTTTTAGCTGTTTCGTTTAACTTGTTGGCTAACAAAGAGCTTTTGGGGCAGCTATTTAGTCTTTCTTTGTGAAGTTTTTGGTAATAATTTTTCTTTTTGATAGTATGAAAACGGTTATTCTATGTTCTCTACTTAGGTTATTTTTCTACTAATGAGTAATCTCAGGCTTTGGGAACAAAAGAAAGTGCTCCAAAATAAAATTTGCCTTTTGCTCATCTTTTTGCTTGAAATTGCCTCATTTCATTTCCCTTCCTTTTTTTTTTGTTTTTTTTTTCCCTTTTTTTTTTCTCCCTGCCCTCTGGGGCGCTTTTGCTATCAGCTCAGAATATACTCACGGTTTGAGTAATGCCAGTGTAGTGATTGTAGCTGTCAATAAATTCTGCCACAGCCAAAGGTTTCTTTTGTGGGAAGTATCTGTGACTGAAAAGTGAATTTTCCCTTTTTGATGAGTAAGCATGTAATGTGGAATAAAATAACTGTAAATAAGTGTGTGCTGACTGGATAATTCCAAGCATGGTGACACAGAGAAGAGTGAGGGATTTTTTGGCATAAATATGTCAAAATACTTAACTACATGTAATTATAACTTCTAAAATAACCTACTAACAAAAACCTTTAAAGTATAAAAATATGTGAAAGTACTTTAGAATTACTGCTAAATTCTTTTTTATTTTCTTTTAATTTCAGTAAAATATGAAAGAATCAAGTTCTTGGTAATTGCATTGAAGAGTTCTGTGGAAGTCTATGCATGGGCACCAAAGCCATACCACAAATTTATGGCCTTTAAGGTAACAGTATATTTAAGTCGTATATAGGATTTTGACCTATGCACTTGTAGTTACCCCTTTTACAAAGATGTTCTAACACTTAATCTTGGCAGTATTGCAAATTCTTTGCTAAATCTATTGTGAACTTTTTAGAATATTCTAATTTAGGAGCTCCTTGGTTCTAAAAGCAGTATGCCTGAAATCTGGAATTAAAACTGAGTGTAAACTAACAATCAGAACACTCCTTGTGACTCAACAGCATAACCATGTATTTCCTCTCTCTATAAATAAAAGATGACTCAGAGAAAAGTGAACGTGACACCAGTGAAATCTTCCTGTGAGAAAACTAGCCGTGAGGTGATGTTCAGAGGTGCTCATTTTGCAGGCTGCAAGTGTGAAGTTAGCTGGCTCCTATCAGCACCAAACTGATCAGTGAACAATTAGTTACAGCCAGTAGTGCAATTTGAAGCAGTAAAAGAGTTTTTAATTGCCCTGAGCTGTGGGGAAAACAATTCTTACTAAAAACAAACCAAGTGAAGTAATAGAGCCTCCTTCCCTCCCCTCAATAGCTTGTATTATGTGGTTGAAACGCTGCAGACCATGGGTGATCTATCCTTGTCCTTGGAAGACATATTKGCTTGGCTGGTGTGTTGGAAGGAGGCCAGAAGGCTGAAGGAAGAAGCCCACAATATGTGCATCAGAGCTCACTTTTTAATGAAATCCATCGAGGTTCTCAGCAGTAAAGTCTGGTTCTTGTCTTGCAGTCATTTGGAGAACTGGTACATAAGCCATTGCTGGTGGACCTCACTGTAGAGGAGGGTCAGAGGCTAAAGGTGATCTATGGCTCCTGCGCTGGCTTCCACGCTGTTGATGTGGATTCAGGATCTGTCTATGATATTTATCTGCCAACACATGTAAGATTTCTTCCTGGGGGGTGGATTTCTTCTTTGTTTGACCTACCACCCTTCCTTCCCTGCAGACCATCAACACCTCAGGCTGCCCCTGTGAACCACCACCAGCTGCCCACATGGTAAAGGAGGTGGTGGGGTCCAAACTGATAGGGCCATTTGAACGCATGGGCTTCTGCAGTCCACTGTCCATTTCATCTTTGGGGTTGGTGTCTCTCACTGGCCAGGAGCTCCTCGGTCAAGCCTGCCAACATAGCAGCTTAATGGCAAAGTCCAGTGCAAGTGCTCAGCGGGG
This sequence comes from Nothoprocta perdicaria, assembly GCF_003342845.1. NCBI lineage: Eukaryota > Metazoa > Chordata > Aves > Tinamiformes > Tinamidae > Nothoprocta > Nothoprocta perdicaria. Next base: position 5,092,712 of record NW_020455644.1, read on the forward strand.
GCTGCAAGAAGGAGACCTAATGCTGGGCCCCTCAGTCCCTTCTGCCAGAGAGGGCTTTGTGGTATTAAAAAAATAAAGTGTTTTTTTTGTTTTTTTTTCCTGCTTCTGTAGATCCAGAGTAGTATCCAACCTCATGCAATCATAATCCTCCCCAACACGGATGGAATGGAGCTGCTGGTTTGTTACGAGGATGAAGGGGTTTACGTAAACACATATGGAAGGATCACGAAGGACGTGGTCCTGCAGTGGGGAGAAATGCCCACATCCGTTGGTAAGTGCCCCACAGGAATCAATGTAACGCCCAGTTGAGGAACAGGGAGGTGCATCAGGTTTGATTTCAGGTTTGGAAGCAGTGATGCTGTAAGATTGCTGGAAAACAACTGTGCAAAGTGGAGAGTAATCATATGGGGTGTTTTCTGCTGAGTATTGACGAACAAAATCCACAAATACCTTGTGAAGCCCGTGGATGAACAAGCTCGTTTCAGAAAACACCAGGGCTCTGGGAGCTCCTACAACTTTTTTTTTCTGGTCAGCAACAAAGTTCTGAAAACTCTTCAGTATAAAGACATGTAAAGTAACAGGGGAGCAGAATATTATCGGGGGCAATTCTGTTGTTGTTAACAGTCTTTATATCCAACTACTGCCTTTATTGTAACTTGCCTGCAGAGCAGATTACTTTTCTGGCAATTTAGATTGCCCCAGCCTGATAGTATTATCTCTTCAGCTTAAAATAGGTAGCTATGAGAGCAGGAGCCCTGAAGCTCAGTAAGATGGAAGCAGACATGCTGTGGCCCCAGGCATGTGCTGGGCACCCTCGTGCCCCTGCTGCCCCGTCCCAGTGCTGAGGCTTCCTTTGGTTGTGCAGACACATGGACATTTAGGGACAATGTCCATTTATGGACATTTTAAAAATGAGTATGTTTCCAGTGCGATATTATGTTGTGTACTCTCTACAGGAGGAAATTATTTGGTTCAATTTCATTGAAGATTAATGTTAAAAAAATGTAAAAAGGAAAAGATTGCTATTTTTCTTAAGCACCATTACTAAGATTAATAGTTTGTCATTTTATTTTGCTACTAAAAGTGAATGCAAATCAGAGGCAACAGCTTACTCCTCATTAACTTCCCATATGTTATCTTTGGCAGCGTTCCTAAGACTATCTGTCAAATTGCTTACTTGATATACCTTTTCATAAAGGCTCACTGGAGCCTTTCTCCTTGGTTTGACTTTTTCTGCTATCCAGGACAGATTATTTTTCCTCCTGCTGGTGCTAATCTCTTTAGCCTAGTGACACTCTAAGGAGAAGTATTTGCTTTATCTGTGTGCAAAGGAGAGCAGTGTGGCAAATAATATTATTTCCACCTAGAGAGCTAATGGAAACCTCTGCTAAAAATACATAATATTTTTTCAGTCCCAACAGAATGAAGGTTGTTATCTAGTTTTCTTCTGGCTTTCCCCTTCTCTCTCTCTATTTGTTGACAGACTCCTTCAGAAAGAGAAAGTAACAGTGTCAGATGCAGAAGGGATGTTGGGGACGGGATCCATTTAGTCTCTTTAAACCTCGGGTGCTGTTTCTCCCTTTTTGTCAACACCTCATTAAGCCTCTCTCTTTGTCAAGCCTGGGAGAAACGGTCTGGGAGAATCCTGGTGCTTCTTCCCTTTRATTGAGCGTTGTGACGTTCCCATTATGTTGGGAACGCTCAGGCAAGAACACGGAAAGAAAACACGTGGGAAAATAATAATAATTAAAGAAAAGAAGGGGACTTTGTAGACATGCTGAAGGTGTTTAAGACAAAAATAGCACTGTGAACATGTGTGTGTGTATAATATTGCACAAGCGGGTCCCTTGTAACCGCACTGGCACCGAGAGGCCTTTGCTCTCGCGGTTGCTCCGTGCTGTCCCTGCGGGCAGTAACTCCCGTGTGTTGTGCTCTCTCTCCGAAGCCTACATCCGATCCAACCAGATTATGGGCTGGGGAGAGAAGGCCATTGAAATCCGGTCGGTGGAAACGGGGCACTTGGACGGCGTGTTCATGCACAAAAGGGCGCAGAGACTCAAGTTCCTGTGCGAGCGCAATGACAAGGTAGGTGGGTTGGCGCCACGGTCGGCGCCGCGCGGCTCCCGCGTGTGACCTCCCCCTCTCTGTCCTTGGCAGGTTTTCTTTGCCTCCGTGCGGTCGGGCGGCAGCAGCCAAGTGTATTTCATGACCCTGGGCAGGACTTCTCTGCTGAGCTGGTAGAGCGCTGGGCTTGGGCAAGGAGTGGCTGACACGCGGAGTCGGAGCTCTTCATCCCACGGAATTATTTTCAACTGGAGTAGAGACCTGCACGGGGGCAGCGCTCTGTGTCAATGTGTGTGCAGGCGTCACTGGTGTTAGGTTTCTTTTTGTTTCTCAACTGAGGCTGCGAGGCAGCTGGTGCTGTAAAGATATTGCCGTCAGGTGCTACGATGTCTTTGAGATTTGGGATCACACTAGAAAGCTACAGGTCTTTTTTTTCCCTTCAGCTCCAGGATTCCTAGGCTTTGAAGGACTCTGTTTGTTAGTGGGAAAACAGAGGGGRAAAAAAAATAAAGGAGGAAAACGTAAAAACAGACTTACCATGAGATGCTGTTGAATGGACGGGAGGCAGGCAAGAGAAGGTGACGAGTGGTATTGAGAGTCAGACTTGCTGAAACGGAGGGCAGATCTAGTCTAGTAATGTTAACAATGTATTTAATTGACATTTCTTTTTTTGTAATGTGACAATATGTGGACAAAGAGGAAGGTGCAGGTTTTAAGAAGTGAATATTTATAAAATGTGAAAGACACAGTGACTAGGATAACTTCTTCTTGGGGACAGGGCGGGTGGGAAGGGGTTGGGGTGGAATTCTTGTTTTCTTTTCTTTTTTTCTTTTTCTTTTTCTTTTTTTTTTTTTTTGTTTCTGCAGTTTTATTTTGGCCTGGCCAATAACTATAGTCTTTTTCTGTGTACCAGGTATTGCCTGAAACATGTGCAGATGATAAAAAAAGAAAAAAAAAAAGGAAAAAAAAATCCATTTTCTATAATGATTCTGTGTTAGGCCAGATCTTGGTTATGTCACAGTATTAGCACTGCCTCAGTTAAAGGTTTAATTTTTGTTTAAACCTAGAAGTGCAACAACAGTTTTACCGCAGTCTGCACTGGCAGAATTGAAAAAAAAAAAAAAAAAAACGAAAAAAAAAAAAACCAGAAATAAAGTCCAAACTACATATGTTTATTTTTTGTGCCTACCTCATTGTTTTTAATGCGTAAAATAAAAGAGGTGGTTTAGTTTCTACGTTTTTAGATGAAAACCATTAATGTCTAATTTAATCTTAATACCAAATCTACCAGGTGGAAAGGTTTCTGACTGTTATCGTGGAGCAAGTTTCAGCAGGAGGCGAGAGAGGTCCATTGGGGCAGTAGTGGTAGCGTTACGGCAGTGAGACGCTCAGCACTGTCATTTGCTTACTCAATTTGGAAAGCAAGCAGTTTTTGTGAACCAGTTTCATCCTTAACAGAAGTCTGAATTTAGCCTAAAAGCAGAGGCTTCACTCTTCTAACGTGGGCTTAGTAACAGGCAGGTAAAAATAACTAGGCTAGTTCTATAAACTGTTAAATGTGGTAGGAAACATTTTGGGGCGGTGATGTTTTTTTCTTTTTTAAGAATGCAATGCACTAAAACTCTTTTAAGAATGTAGTTAATACTGCTTATTCATAAAAACAGCGTATACCTGTGTTTAGATGTAAGATCCCAGCTCTGGCTTTTTTTTTTTTTTTCCTCCCCCTTTTCCTTTTTATTTTATTTTTTTTCCTTCAAGTCAGTTTTATGAATAAGTTCCGACATTTGTAATAAATGTCTTCAGAGTAACAATTCGTTTAACGGCTACATGTTCATTACTTGAGAAGCCTTGAGTGCGTAATAATCTGTCGGTGAGGTGTAATATGCACAGTGTCCTGATTCAGCCATTTTTAAAAGAATTTTTCTTCTTGTTTTGACCTTTTTCTAAAAAAAAAAAGTTTTATTTTCCTCCTTCTCCTCTCGGTGGGTACTTTGTAGACAGCTGCCTTACGCTGTTCCCTCAGTGAACAGGCGCTCGGTGCTCCCCGGGCTTTGTCCTGCGCCGAGCGCTCCCRCCCGCCCGCCCGCCGGCCTCCCTCGGATCTGCTGTAAATTCCCGGCGCGGCCGCCGGCGCTTTCTGCCCTCCCTGGGAAGCGCGTGGCCGGCGGCTGGGAAGGGCTTTGCCGCGCGCCCACTCGCTCCCACCCGCGCCCTCGCCCACCCACCCGCACCAGAAGATTGCAAGCTCAATCAAGCCTTACATTTGCCGGCAGAGGGATACCTAGAAATATTCCTTTGGCGTTTTGGGGTTTTTTGCCTCCCTCCCTTTTTTTACTGTACGGCCGGAGGGGAAGGGTGTGTTCTTGGCAGGCCGGCTGGATCAGAGCGAAGGTGAATCCGAGGGGACCGTCTGTTTGTGCTAGGATGAATCCAAGGGGATTTAGCAAACCCGGCGCCGCCRTAGAGGTGGGTGCCGCGGCCCCGCGGCGGAGCCTCCCGCACGGATTGGGTGTCAGCCCGCGGGCTGCGACCCCTCCAGCGCTGTGTGCTCCAAATCAAGGCAATCCCGGCAAACTGCCGCTGCTCCCGGAGCTCTTCCCATGCCCGAGGGCTTCCCGGAGGCCGGGCGGCAGCGAGGCCGGTGGAGCCAGCCCTAGGCACCCCCTGCCCAGGCAAACACCCAGCACGTAACACAGTGCTTTTTTTGCAAGCCAGGAAGAAAAGAACAGCTCCTAGATTTAGTTTTAAGCTTTAATAAGTAATAATTTTTTTCCTGTATCTTTAAGTCAAAGTAACCCTAACTTGTATGACTGCAGTGTTCTTATTTTTTATCTTATGCACATGTTATGTTGGAGAAAATGTTTACAAAAAATGGTTTTGTTACACTAATGTGCATCACATATTTATGGTTTATTTGAAAGTGATTTTTGTGGGTTTTTTTTTTTTTTTTAGTTTTTCATAGTAGTAGTAGTACACTTTTTGTGATTTATAACCCCAAACTCTGCTGATTATAAAGATGCTAAACAATAATACAAAATGACAAACTGCATTAAAATTACTAATCGTAGAGCTGCAAAGCAGACTGGTGACAAGTAAAACACTCAGCCTTTTTTTTGCAGTGCTATCTAACTTGTCTTCTGTGTATTATGAAAATTACTGTTTTTTCCCCGTTTTTCCTTAAATAAAGTCAAAATGACACCTATTGTATGTGGAAAGTATTTTGAATATCTTCTGATTGCAGAAATCAAGCTGCATGTTGCCTGGTTGCATGCACGGTAAGAAGAAAAGCCTTATTGTCAAATCTCATAGCTTCTTAGAGAGTTTGACAATAAACACGGGCTTTTGAGGGCTTTTTTGTTGTTTCTTTTTTTTTTTTTTTTTTCCCCTGCATAAAACCCTCTGTCTGAGGCTCCTTGAGAATTATGCTTTTTGTTTTTAAAAAAATAAATAAATGAAAAGTAAGTGAAAGCCGGGGAGCTTTTTTTAGCCCGGAAGCAAGAGGTTGCATCAAGGAGAACCTGGGTGTGCTGGGGGTACTACCTCCCACAACCCTGCTTCACACTGCTTCACACAGACACGTGGATTTTGAAGAACTAGGACTACTTTCTGGCTATGAGAGTGTCACGAAGTCTTGAGCCAGAATTCTGCATGCTGCACAAGCACCACTCCATGAAAGATCAAGGTCTTCCAAGCAGTGAGCCTTAACACCAAGCAGGTTCATAGCAGATGGCTGTTTGCACTGTCTGGGTTCTGGCTGGCCTTGGCTCGTGTTTTTGCACCATGGGCTGCGTCTCTTTTCAAGTGGAGATGAGAAGAAGACGTTTCCTTCCGTGCAGGCTGGTCTCCCCACCAGGAGAAGTTTCCATCTGCAGCCCTCAAGGGTTTCCTGCAGACGGAGGTACCTGGACTCCTCGAGCCTCGCAGCCTTCCGCCACTGCGAGTGCTGGACACTGAGGGCGACCAAGTTGGGAAGCACGAGCACGACACCAAATCCTGTGTTGACTCCAGGCCAGGTGCTGCTCCAGAAGTGGTGGTTTTCTTCAGTCATTCTTATCACAGAAAGGTTGAGGTTGGAAGGGACCTCTGGAGATCATCTAGTCCAACCCCCTGCTCCAGCAGGGACACCCAGAGCACGGGACACAGGGCRGCATCCAGGTGAGTTTGGAAGATCTCCAGAGAATGAGACCCYACAGCCTCCCTGGGCAATCCTTTTAAAGGCTTCCCTGAAGCAGAACACATGCAGCAAAGGCAATCACCATTGTCACCCACRGAGATAAGTTTGAAATGTTGCTCTTTGTGGGCAAAAGCCAGGTATGTAAAAAGCATGTAGCTGAAAGCAGTGAGTTTGTTGTGGGAGCCTCACTGTGGGTCTTGACAGAGGCAATCTCCATGCTTCCTTGAAGAAAGACACAGCTAGCCCCCAAGTTCCTCAAGAAGAAAAAGGAAATAGAAAAATGCAAAATTAYGGAGCAGGTTTGCTGTGGGAATGGTATAGGTAGTGGTGATGAGACAGGCCTAAAGAAGTGTCTCGCAAGGGGAAGAGGGATTCTTACTGCACAGAACGGATCAGAGTAAATTGCCCAATTAAAGAATTTTTAAAATTTAAAATTAACACATTACATAAAACTTTAAAATTAACAATTGCAGTACTCACCAGAGGAAGAAATGATCAAACACCAAAGGAATCACTCAGAAAAAAAGCATGTACAAAGTTCATAGGAGTGCAAGTTAAATACTAGTGCTGAAAAGCGCACTTAAACATGAGCTTGAAGGTAACTGCAMATGAGAAAGGCTGCAGAGGCAGCACTTCTCAGGGCTTGCTTTGCTGAAAGACACGTGTGTGARAAGCAGAATCTCCTAGGAATTTGTGCAGGGGAAGTTCACCTTTGTGCACCTCTTCTGTGCAGCGCTGGGTGAGGAATTCCTTGCAGAGCTCAGGAAGAACATGAGCTCTTCAGGTTGTATTYACGCTACTGAGATGCCGTGTTGCTGAAGAGGAGGGAAGCAGTAGGAGAAACCATTTCAGGTGAAATCAAAGGGCCCAGGGCAGAGAGAGGGCCCCAGGCTGTGCATCCAAAGCAGGACTTTGCTGTATGGGGCTGGCCAAAGGCAACGGCTGCTGCCAACCCAGCTCAGCTCGGTGCTGAGGCCACCAAAGGCGAGCGCCCCTGGAGGTGACCATTGGGAGAGTTAGAGGACAGCAGGGAATTGCAGGCACRTAATTGCCTCTCCGTGCACATGTTGCTCCACCAAGCATGTTCTCCAGGAAAGGACAAAAGGTCCGTTTCAGAAATGCAAAGCAACTTATTGCTTCTTGGTTCTCACTCTGGTTTAGCCCGGTCTTACTCTAAACAATAATAAACCAGGGAGAAGAGGAAAGAGGAGGGTGTTTGTTGCTTAAGAAAATAGATCCCCAGACTCCATAAAAACGTGCCTGTTCCAGCTGAGGAAATTACAGTTTTTTTTTTCCTTTGTTAAATTATAACAGGAAATTGAGTTAACGTTTCATTCTCAGGCTGTTGCGGTTCTAGGGGGTAAGTATGTGGCATGAGAAAGTAAGATTAATTTGTTCCAACTCGAATTTAACCTACCCTATGTGAGAATTTTTTTATTGCCCAGCTTCATACTTGTCATTTAACATAATTTGTCCATTGAAAGGCATTACCACACGTCCATTTTAATAGAGTATTTTCATCTCCTGAGTCATGCAAGCCAGGGTAAAATATTTTTCTGGCTGTGAAACAACTGTTAGCGTGAAGGAATTGTAAAATCATTGGTTTTTTTTTTTGGCCTGGGCTTTTGTCACAAAGCCGTTACAGGCAATTTTGAGTAGAGGCCCAATGGCATCGTTAGTCAGTCTTGCAAATAAGAGTAGTTGAAAGACAGTAAATGATATGTTGGAGAGCTCTTAGTGAGTCACAGCGGTAGTAGGAAAATGGCGATTTTAGTTAGAAATCTTTCACCTTAACTGTTAAACTGACCTATCCACTTGGGGAGCTGCAGTCTTACGTGGCAGTTGCTCTAGGTGGCAATATGTAACTCACTAGGGTGCTTCTCTTAGGGCAATACTCATACCTATTGCCTCTTGGCAAGTCAGACAGAAAGCCCGTAGCCAGGCTAGACAGAGAAAGTAACGACTAAGGGATTTACTTTTCAATTGTCTGCTACGTCACAGTGAATTTACTATATTTTGGGAGCGGGTTCTGGCTTTCACCAGCTTGATGTTTCCTACCATAGGGGACACAAGCAGAGAAGCAGACTGGGATCCTCCTCTAGAAGAGCCCTGCTGGTGCCCGTCAAGAGCAGGCAGGGACCCAAGTCACGGGCAGACGTGGTGTTTTGCAGCCAGCAGTATCTGCAGATGCAGCCCCAGACCGTCCTCGTGACGGGGCCTGTCCTGGTGCAGGGGCTACACGGAGCGGCCGGGGAGCGAGAGCYGTGCACACACACACACAGCTCCATCCCTCATTAAGCCCTAAACAATCCCAAATCAAATCGCAAGAACTTCTGGAAAATTCATATGGAAATGTTCCCGGTGTTTCTGTAACGAAATTAGCTGAAAGATAAGAGGAGAGCACCAACCAGTGTAGGGTGTTAAAATGCAGAGAATATAATTATAGACTCGCAGTTGTAATGACTCTAATGGATATCAGAGACAAGCATAAAAGGAGAATAAATTATTTCAGGGCATAAAGATTCAGTTATGGGTAATTAAGCTGCAATTATCATTACTGTACTTCTGTGATGGCTCTTCCTTTTGCTCATAGTTTTAAATCGAGCAATTCAAGTTAAGTATGAATTTATCTATTATTTGGGATGCAAATAAAAACAGTTTTCTAGTGCTTTTCAAAATGGGCCGGTGGGAAGGATCCCAATTTTACACTAGGGAAAACACCAGGGATCTTTATGAGGTGATTTATTTCATGTCAAGCAGCTGCTCAGTGGCGTCATTTAAACTCGGGTTCAGGGAAGTGCATAAACCCAAGCCAGCCCTCAGCCATGCAAGCCCAGCAATCTGCTTCAACAAAATTACTCACGTGCTTGACACAGATGAGGATTTGGTAAATTGGTCATTTGGGTCCCTAATTCAGAGCGTGAATTCACGGTTTAGAGCGTCCAACAGCTCTGCAGCTCCAATGCACAGTGCTGACACGGCTGAACTTGGAGAGCTTCGGTCTRCACTCAGTCTACAAACAGTCATCTATGTCACTTTGCTATAAAAGGCCCCAGCTGCTGCCACCCGGGTGCTTGGAGTTCCTGGTCCAGGGAGGGMAGCTCAGATGCCTTGGCCATCCCCGAGGGAACTGCTCACTTCTCTGGGTACCTACATCCCCTGTGAGGTTTCCACACATTCGTCGTGACGTTCAACTCTTTGGTGTAGAACTTGTCATCCATTGCGCACGTGCATGAATTGCCTTACGTAACACACCGGGCCCATGTTGTAACACGTTTTTAAAAACAGAAATTAAAAAAAAATCCTGAAAATTGGAAAATTCCAGGTTTTAATATTGCTARCTTAGTTAACCTAGACACTGCTCTTAATACTGCTCAGCATTTGATAACAATTATGAACTTTTCCTAAAGTGCCTTACATACTATACAACAGATGGTCCTCATTGGATGAGCGTTTGAAACCTCTCCACATCCTCACTAATTAGTTTGGAGCCTGATAGATGGGTCTTACTTTGCGTCATCCAAAGTGCCCATTTTCTCATAGGCTGTATCAATTCAGAATTCCAAAATACCAAGAAACATAGCTCCTATAAAATAGCAGGGTTATCATTAGAAGTATTTTTATGCTTTTGTGTTCGTCCCTTTTGCTTGAATTAAGAAATGTAAACTTGATTTCTTTTTGAAAAGAATTTCAAAAGCATTTTAATTCCTAAAAGTCAAAGTGAAGCATTAAAAGAGAGTTTTAAGTGGAAAATTCATAGCCCCTTCTGACTTCTATTCATGAAGAACTGAAGCAGTGAGGTGCAGCTAGCCCGTGAGATGCTCATGAGATGCCGGCTGCCCCATGTAAGAAGCCCTTAGTGACCTTCAGGCCACAGTGCACATCTCAGCTGCAGCTTGCGGGCTGCAGACCACACGGATTTCAGGTAGGTGCCCAGAAGAGAAGAGCCCATAGCAACAAGCCTACAGACATTTACGTAGGATGGGAGGATCTCTGGTAAAAATCCAACCCAGAGTGAAATCCGGTTTTCTAGGGTAGGGCGTCAAGCACTGCTGATCCGACCTTTTTTAACTGTTGACGTGAGAGGTGCTGAACACCTTTTGAAATGCTGCCCATTTCGTAACACGAGGACTGCCAAGGGTGAGTAGCAGAACGATGGCTTGTGTGGCACTCAGGTGAATCCTGGTCCCCCGTCATCTCTGCCATGTGTCACATCACACAGTCACCAGGCAGAGCTCCGCAATCCCACTTGAAAAACACTGAGAATGGGGAAAAAAAGAACAAACCCAAACCAAAGCCCCCCAAAAATGTGAGAGGGCAACTGGAATGTATGGAGCTCTGCCTAGGGAAGGATGGAGCGCGGGTCGAGAGCCTGCGAGTGAGGATTAAAGGGCTGGCAAACAGGGGCAACACCATAGTGGGAGTTTACTACAGGCCTCCTGACCAGAAAGAGGAAGTGGATGAGACCTTCTACAGGCAGCTATAAGAAGCTTCATAATCACAAGCCCTGTTCCTTATGGGGAACTTCAGCCACCCTGAAGTCTGCTGGGATAATCACACAGCCAAGAACAGACAGTCCAGGAGGTTCTTGCAGAACCTTGCAGGTAACTTCTTGATACAGGTGTTTGATGAGCCAATAAGGGGAGGGGCGCTGCTAGACCTGATACTAACAAACAGAGATGGTCTAATGGGAAATGTGAGRGTTCGAGGCAGTCTTGGCTGCAGAGACCATGAGTTGTTGGAATTCACAATCCTGTGAGGAGAAAGATGGGCAAGAAGTAGGATTGCAACCCTGGACTTCAAGAGAGCCAATTTTGACCTCTTCAGGGAGCTGATTGGAGGAATCCCCTGAGCCAGGATCCTAGAAGGAAAGGAGGTCCRGGAGAGTTGGCTTAATATTCAAGCAGCACTTCCTCTAARCTCAGGGACGGTGCATTCCCACAAGAAAGAAGTTGAGTAAGAGGGGTGGGAGATATGCATGGATGGGCAAAGAGCTCTTGGGAAAATTTAAAGAGAAAAAGAGAGCATACATAATGTGGAAGAGTCAGACTATGATAATGTGGAAAAAGGGTCAGACTATATGGGAAGAATATAGAGAGATTGTTAGAGAATGCAGGGATGTGATGAGGAAGGCCAAGGCCCATTTGGAATTAAATTTATCAAGAAATGTCAGAGACAGCAGGAAGGGCTCCTAAAAATACATCAGCCAGCGGAAGACTAGAGAAAAAGTGGACACGCTGCTGAGCGGGGTGGGTGCCTTGGTGATGGAGGATACAGAGAAGGCAGAGTTACTAAATACCTTCTTTGCTTATGTCTTTACTGCTGAAGCTGGTCCCYTGGAGACAAGAGAGAAAACCATGAGAGAGGAAGACTTTCCACTGGTTGAGGAGGATTGTGTTAGAGGTTATTTAGGCATGCTAGACACCCACAAATCTATGGGCCTCAGTGGGCTGCACCCATGGCTGCTGAGGGAACTGACGGGCATTACTGCTAAGCCACTCTCCATCATCTTTGAGAGGTCATGGAGAACAAGAGAGATGCCGGGGGAGTGGAAGAAAGCCAATGTCACTCCAGTCTTTGAAAAGGTCTGGAAGGAATACCCAGGAAATCACAGGCTGGTGACCCTCATCTCTGTCATTGGAAAGGTGGTGAAGCAGTTCATCCTAGAGACTGTCTGTAGTCATGTCAAGGAAAAGAAGGTGATCAGGAGTRGTCAGCACAGATTCAGCAGAGGGAAGTTGTGTTTAAACAACCTGATAGTCTTCTATGAAGGATTGACTGGATGGATGGATGAGGAGACAGTAATGGATGTTGTCTCCATTGACTTCAGCAAGTCTCCCATAACATCCTCATAGGGAAGCTCAGGAAATGTGTGTGTTAGATGAGTGGACAATGGAGTAGATAGATTGAGAACTGACTGAATGGGAGAGTTCAGAGGGTCATGACTCTRCCCCTCTCCTCAGCTGTGCTGAGGCTGCACCTGAATTATTGGATGCAGTTCTGGGCTCCCCAGGACAAGAGGGATGTGGAGCTTCTAGAGAGGGTCCAGCAGAGAGCAACCAAAATGATTAAGGGACTGGAGCATCTCTCATATGAGGAAAGACTGAGTGAGCTGGGCCTGTTCAGCCTGGAGAAGACTGAGAGGAGATCTGATCAGTATGTACAAATACCTGAGGGGAGAGTGTAGGGAGGAAGGGGCCAAACTCTTCTCGGTGGTGGCCAGCGAYAGGACAAGGGGCAATGGGTGTAAGTTGCAACACAGGCAGCTCCATCTGCCTGTGAGGAAGAACTTCTTTCCTGTGAGGGTGACAGAGSCCTGGAACAGGCTGCTCAGAATTGTTGTGGAGTCTCTTTCTTTAGATATATTTAAAACCCACCTGGATGTGACCCTGTGCCATGTGCTCTGGATGTCCCTACTTGAGTTGGTGTTGGATCGAGATGATCTCTAGAGGTCCCTTCTGACCTCAATCATCCTGTGATTCTGTGAAAAAAAACCCTTTTTGATAGGCTTTCTAAAAGCACAGTCACTTATTTTTGACTTTGGTGGACCTATTAACCTGGAACCTGGGTTCTTAAACTACTCTGTGTGCAACCTTTCACTTCTTGTACTCGCCAAAGTGAGGGCTGTCCTTGCAAGGCAGGTATTACTTGGCCAACCATCCTGATAGCCGTGCCTTACAAAGCAGCACATTGCATTCTCCAGTGATTCTTTCTACCTTCCTCTTGCAGAAATGCAAATACAGTGTTGGGTTGTTGGATTTTCAGAGGTTGATGGATAGTGTGGGATAATCAGATTAGTATATGTGAAACACCGGAACAGAGCTCAACTCCAGCTTTAGCTACAGTAAGTTCCAGTTTTCATGCGGGTTTACTGTAACAGTTTTCACAGAAGTTGAGGAGGGATTTGAAAACAAAAAAGAAACCACTTTCATGAAATCATTGGCAGTGATCAAGCTGCCCAACACATATGAGTAAGTTAACGAATGGATGAATTTGCTGAGAAAAATGAAAGGTGGAACAGTAGGTGACACAAATCTTTTTCATCTCAGCATCTTCCCCAGAGCAAACTGCTTCTTGCATGAACAACAGCAAGAGCCAAAGGTGGCCTCAATGAAGGGGAAACAGCAGAATGAGCAAAACAGCCACACTGGAAAAGAGCAATCTGAAAGRGACAGATGTAAGGAAGAACGGAGAGAGTTAAGAGGCACTGAAAGACGAGGGAATATTTCACAAGTGCTACCTCTGGCTGATGTGACTGCCTGAAGACTTTGCAGGAGATTTACATGCCCTGGCCCCTGAGTAAAAGGAGAAGACAAGGCACGCTCGGTGGGTGGAAAAATGTTCTGCGCAACACATGCTGGTTCTTGCTGTTATATGGGAGGCGGTGGAACAGCTGGTGAAGAGTTTGCCAGACAGAATCTGTAGGCTGAGGTGCTATTTTTTGTTAGAACAATGGATATTTCTAAGGGGAAGGAAAAAAAAAAAAAAAAAGCATAGCAATTTAGAGACTGCCAAGCACATAAGCCCTTCCTCAGGTGGTCCAAATGTGAGCAGAGAACGAGTTTTGGGAGTTCAGCTGGCTGCCTCAGACTTACCAAGAAGAAAGCAAGCTGGCAGGAGATGACTGATAATTAGAGAGGAGATAAGCTGGTTGTCTCCTAAGAGAAAAATGTGTGGCTAGAAAAACAGAACAGTTTCAGGTGAAAGCAGGAAAAGGAGTGATTGTGCTATTTCTGCTGTCTATTCCTCAAGGTGTCTTTGGAAGATGATTTATTTATTGCCTCTGGAGATGCATTTTCTGTCCAGAAGTACAAGGCTCATCTCTCCCCCTCTCCACCCCCCCCCCCCCCCCCCCCTTTCGCTTTTTTTTTTCTGGGTGGTGTGAAATAGACTTTTTCCACCCATTCTGCCTGGCAAAGAACCTTTCCCATGTCGTACAACCTGGGAGCTTTTAAAGAGATTCTTTGCATTGGTGACATGGGAGGTGGGCACCATGGCATGTGGTCAAAAGGAACAGATTCCTTATGTTTCTCACTGCACATGTGCAGTTAGCTGCAATTCAGACAGAGCATGATTCAGAGCTGTTGTTAAAGCTTTCACAGTAAATACCTCACAGTTCTGTTTATTGATTGAAGTTGATCCAAAAAATTGATCTGTGATCAGTTTGTGGTTAAGACTTTTTGCAACAACAACAACAAAAATTGTTCCAAAAGGACCAGTCAGAATAGAGGGTTTATGGAGGGACTAATGGTTAAAACATTCCCTTATGCCTTTTCCTGTCAGAAATACTGTCTGGAAGCGAAATCTATGAATCTGGATTCTGTAGGAAATTAGTGCATCAACTGGAAGAAATCTGGAAAGCTCTGCTCTGCTCACAAGTCAACCATACACCCTAACACCTCAGGAAAATGAAATGAGCTCTGATAAATGACAGCAGCAAGTCTGCCTGGGCCTTTGCCTGCTGTCCCACTGGAAAGTGGAAAAGAGCTGCAAGACCTCTGTGCATCATCTAGYAGGAATTCCAGCTCTTCTTGTGCAAAACTGCTACAAAAGACAGCCTAGACAGTGGTGAGGGGTTTGATTTGGTCATGCAGTGGAGCTAAGCCTTGCCTATTGCACCTTGCAGCTCCACCACGGACAGCAGGAAGGAGAGAGACAGGGCTCCTCATGGAGAGGAGTCAAGTGAAGTTGCTGTTTTGAACTGGCCCTTGTCCCATAAACAGGTCAGCCTTTTGGTTTTAGTTTTGTTTCTGGTTGTCCCTAGAGCACTACACTCTTATTCCTGTTAGTTAACGGATTAGCTTTCAGGTCCTGTTTCCATTCCCTGGATGGAGGAAAGCGTTATTTCCCAGGAACCAGGGGGTGTTTGCATTCTGAGGTACCATTCTGCCCTCGATGCCCCTAGAGAAGAGTGCTGAGACACCAGAGGCTGATGCTGTTGGGGCTGGGTGTTAGATAGAGTCATGCCCMATAGGTATCAAGCCTGGTCTAAGCTGGTGAAGCTGCATGAGAGCTTGAACCATGGGGACATCCAAGGAGGTTTCCACTGGTTGGGGGGACCTCTCTACATCAGATCCCATTGCACAGTAAAAACCTGGTGCTTAGAGTCACCGCAATCTTGGCTGCCTCCACTGCAGGGAAGGCAGATTTCTTCCCTCTCAGAATCATGTCCTTAGGGTCCACAGGACGCCTAATATCTGAGAAATTTTAGAAGTTTGGCTTTTGGTAACTTCTGTGAAATAAACATTTTGTGGAAATGTGTTTTTGGTGCCAATATAGATAACATGTTGTCGGTCCCATTATATATATTCTGTTCTGCTGYTGCTTTTCCTCCTTGTTGCCTCAGTCCTCCCTTCGTATCTTTGTCTCCAGAGTCCTCTGCTGATCTAACATCTGAGTGTCTGAAATAGCTACCACCCTGCTTCTGTTTCTGCCCAAAGCCATGTTTGTTTTGCAATGTAACGGGCTGAAGCAATTTTACACTGCAGAGTTTTCTGTGAATGCAGCTCCTGCTCCTTCTAGCAACAGCAACTCTGCGTGGTACTGGGATTTCATTTCTGCACTGCAGCGTATAACCGTGTGCTCCTTCTAGTACCAAATTCCCCAAGATAGGCCAAAACTCTGCCTTTTAATCACACAGCTTTGGGCCGATACGGGAATTTGTGCAAATAATAAAAGACTGACATAAGGGGATGAAGTGGCAAAAGRGGTTTTTTGAATAGACCAAATCCACCCCTTGCTCCTAAACAGGCTATCTGTTTGCAAAATAGGTATCAGCAAATGCTATAWCTTCATGTACGTGACTTGAGTTCAAGTTGTCTGTGGTAAGTCTGAGGCCTGACTAATGACATTTGGTAATYGTCTTTTCCACTACTTACTCTGGAAAGCGCTTTCCATGCTGACATTTCTCAAACCCTGAATGCAAAGGCCTAGAAGTCCCTTTTGGATTTGAAATGTGGTGTTATTAAGCAAGCCTGTTTTGCAAGCTCTAATCTCTCTCCAGGATGTCTCTTGAGCACACGCTATTCTCACAAAGAGATGCCTATCAGAAAAGTGCCTCTGGCTTCTAGTGAGATACGAGCTGGACTAGCATCGCTCAATGGGAGAAATTTGTGGGCAGGCTGCATGGGTTCTTGTGCAGCAATATCATTTATTACTCATATCATTTATCAACAGTTAGAAAGCAGTTTAATTAATTCCCACATTTGGAATGTCCATTGTGGTCTCCATAAAGTGGAGACACTTCTCCTGGAAGGATCTGTGAAGGCTGCTGCAGTCTGGATACTTTAGAATTAATTTAGGTGTATTCTTAATAATGGACAACAGGGAACAATCCTTCAATCCTTTTTTTTTTTTTTTTTTTTTTTTAGTAGAAACATATTACATTTTAAATGGACATTATTAGTCCCTTTTGCAGAATGTAGTACTCCTGCATTCTTGTTAAGAGTTGTATTGTGGCGGAAAAAAATCTCAGAGAACTGCTACCCATGCCATTTTGGCAGTTACTCAGTGCCAAAAGCTTATATTTTCCCCATCTTACCTGTGTGAAATCTTTTAAGTGTATATATGGCCAATTAAGGGGTTAGAGTGATGATACTGCCTGCAAAAGGCAGGCAAGGAACAACCTCTAAAAAGACACAGTAAAACTAGAGGCATCCTTCTAATTTCTCCTTCAGTTTCTTCTTTCTGTCTTTAAAAAAAAAAAACTGTTCGAAGGTTTGTCAGAAGCTCCTTTGCCACCTTTGTCATGTTAGGAGATTAAAATTCTCCCTTCAGTATCCTTAAAAGCTTCAAACTACTTCTACTGAATAAAACTTGTCAGATGCATCTGGTTTGGAAGTACATGATTCCAGATTCTGCAAGGCAAGCTCATGATGTATAGACCTGATAACGTCATCCACAACCTAGTGCAGTACCCAAGCACTCGTTAATCCTTTCGGCTTAATGCAGAGTGCTTGGCATTCACAGGTAAATAATTGTACTTCTTTGTGATTTGAAACAGAAGGCTTGTGCTCTATTTGCTAACATTTACCAGAGGTCTCCTTTAGCTGCAGTGATCTTGTGTTTTGTTCTCTGTTAAATTTCAGATCTCCAGGTGTAGCAACTATCATGTCTGTTATTTCTCAAATACTGCACAACTGTGAGCATATATTTTCATATGTCAGTCTTAAAAGAGCAGAAGTGTGAATGTCAGTAGATTTTCAGGAAGATCCTTTGCATGTTTTATATTGCTTTACCAGAGAAAATTGATGTAAACATTTTAATTAYATTTTTTAAAAACATTTTAGATGCTACAAGAAAGTGAAAACGCTACCTTAAGTGAACATTGTCTAGAAAATCTTTTCCTCACTGAGAAAACATTATCAATGGTTTATGCTGCACAGCAAGAGCTGGGCTAGAGGTGCAAAGCTGGTCAGCTTTGGTTGTCAGAGGTTTCCCCGTGRCTGGTGGTAAGGCTGAGATGAAACATGATTCTGGAACAGGGTCAGATTCAGCTTCTGTCACRTCCTAAGTTTGTGGTTGTTTAGGCCTAATGTTTAGATTTGAGTCTCTATTTAAGGTTTTTGCACACAGGTGCACGAGTCAGTGCATATGTCAATGGACGTTCCCTCACGTCCGTGCTGAGATGCTGAGACTTAATCACATCGATAGATGGAAGTTTATTTAATAGATCAGTGTTGGGGGTTATTTTTGAGAAGTGATGTATTTGAGACATATTTGAAGAAAGTATGACATCCTTGAAATGAACAGTGTGTGAAACAAGGAAGCAGGGGAAGGAACAAGCATCTAAAAACAGCTTGTTGAGTTAGCAGTGTAAGTGGCATTTGCACAAACAGATGGGTACCAGCTGTCTTTTTGCTGAGAGACCAAGATATGCTGTATGAACTGGAGAAGAGGAATTGAACCTGCTAACATTGTAGGCAAAGGAGATCCATAAAAAACTATTATACATATTATAAGATAATTAGGGTCATATTTGATGCAAAGGCTGTGTTTTTCTTTAATGTTTGAAGGGGCAAACATTTAAAATTGTGAGTTGCCTGTCTCTAATGCTGCTGGAAAACCTCTGGATACATGTTAAAATGAGTATTTATTGTGGATMACAGATGGGGAAGGGAATGATTATTTCTGGAGACAGGCAAAAGCGGGCCGGGCGGGCAGCG
>NW_020455645.1:0-274 GCF_003342845.1 Nothoprocta perdicaria
GTAATGGTTGTGGACTCCATGAAGTTCATTGATGTCCCAGCATCAGTCGATGTTGTTGTTTTCGCAGTGGATGTACTTCTTGGCATGGCTATTGTTGCTGAAGATGGTGTTCTCCTGCCCTCAGTAGATGTTTTGGGTACCGAGGAAGGAGTGGGAGCCAGAGAGGAAGCAGTGGCGGCTTCAGAAGTGCCTGTAATTGGTGATGACGTTGTTAGTGGTGTGGTTGTCCGAGCAGTTGAGCTTGTTGCCTCCTCAGTGGGACTGGAAGATGGGA
>NW_020455645.1:859-74257 GCF_003342845.1 Nothoprocta perdicaria
TCAGTGGGACTGGAAGATGGGAGGGTCATTGTGGATGTTGGTGATGTCTGTGCTTGGGTGGAGGTCATCGAAGCAGTGCTTGGTGGGAGTGCCGTCGTTGGGGAAAGAGTGCTTGTCCCTTGGTGAGCAGTAGATGTAGGAGAGGAAGAGACGGGAGCTGTGGACGCACTAGATGTCTTTTGGGAAGTGGTCGTAATGGTTGTGGACTCCATGAAATTGGTTGATGTCCCAGCAGCCGTCGATCTTGTTGTTTTCGCAGTGGACGTGCTGCTTGGTATGGCTGTTGTTGCAGAAGATGCTGAGCTCCTGCCCTCTGTAGATGTTGTGTGCACAGAGGAAGAAGTGGGAGCCAGAGAGGAAGCAGTGGCGGCTTTGGAAGTGCCTGTAATTGGTTTGGACTGTGTTGCTGCTTCTCTTGTCCCAGCAGTTGAGCTTGTTGTCTCCTCAGTGGGACTGGAAGATGGGAGGAACATTGTGGATGTTGGTGATGTCTGTGTTTGGGTGGAGGTCATCGAAGCAGTGCTTGGTGGGAGTGCAGTTTTCGTTGGGGAAGGAGTGCTTGTCCCTTGGTGAGCAGTAGTTGTAGGAGAGGACGCAATGGGAGCTGTGGACGCCGTAGCGGTCGTAATGGTTGTGGACTCCATGAAGTGGGTTGATGTCCCAGCACCAGTCGATGTTGTTGTTTTCCCAGTGGACATGCTGCTTGGTATGGCTGTTGTTGCCGAAGATGCTGAGCTCCTTCCCTCAGTAGATGTTGTGGGCACAGAGGAAGAAGTTGGAGCCAGAGAGGAAGCAGTGGTGGCTTCAGAAGTGCCTGTAATTTGTTTGGACTGTGTTGCTGCTTCTGTTGTCCCAGCAGTTGAGCTTGTTGCCTCCTCAGTGGGACTGGAAGATGGGAGGGTCATTGTGGATGTTGGTGATGGCTGTGCTTGGGTGGAGTTCGTCGTCGTACTGTCTGCTTCTGCCATATTTTTAATTTGTGATCCCGTTCCTGTTTGGGAAAAAATATCACAGAATTTTTGATTTTCTAAGTGATCTCTGGAGATCATCTAGTCCAACCCCTGCTTCTTAAGTGGGAACTTTTAAAGCATGTTTCACAGGTTCACATCCTGGTGGGTTTTTATAATCTCCAAAGAAGTAGACTCCACAACCTCACTTGGCATCTTGTTCCAGTCTTCTGTATTCCTAACATTAAATAATTTCTTCCTTATATGGAGATTAAAATTCCTCTCTTCTATTTTGTACCTAGTACCCCTTGTCTTTTCATTGATTACCGCTGTGAATGTTTGATCCCATCCTCTTTACATTCTACCTTTAGCTATTTGTACATATTGATAACATTCCTTCTCAATCTTTTCCTGTCTGGGTATACAGATGCAGCTCATTTCATTTTGCATAACTAATTACCTGGTTTCCTGAACCAAGTATTCCTGGCAAATATCTTTTTTTGCTATTCCAAATATTTCTGTCCATGGCCATTTTTCATTTCAAACTGAAGCTCTACTACTGCTACAGGTACTGATGAGTTAATGTATGCAGTAGCTCTAGGGTGTACTTCTTCATTACTTTACATACATAAGAGCTATTCTACCTTTCCAGCTCTGCCAATGTGTGTTTTTGCTGTTTTTTTTTTCACTATATTGTCTTTTTAATTGTCTTCTTTCATGCCTATATGCCTTCTGGCTCTCAGATACTACTAACATTTCGCTCAGAAGTCAAGAAACCAAGCTGTGATATAAATCATACCATCTGACTTCAAGAGCTTAGATATGAGTGTACTCCAGATGACATTATGTTCAGAATATATCTCACCAAAGTTCTCTTTGTGAGGCAGAAAATTATCCTTTGAAAATTGAACGGAGATAAAAAATAATAATTAAAAACATAATTGATACAAAAAGTAGCAAATATGTTGCTTAGAAACTTTTAGCAAGTCTAAATTTATTTTTTATATGTAAACAATAGATATTCTTTAATACCAGATTTTTGTCAGATTTTCTGAATTCACTAAACTGCAGCTAAAAAGCCTGTTATTCATCCATATCTAACCTAGAGAATGACAATACAATACATGTTTTCCTCAGCCTAAAGGAATTACTCAGATACTCAAATGTTCAAAATCATCCTGATTTCATGCTTCTGAGGAGGGGCCCTTTCTATTAATAGTGCTTTACAAAGATCATACCCCATGCCTTTCCAGTTTCTCCCCAGTCAGGTTTGTTGTGTCACTTCAGAAGCTTCTCTCTTGTGAGGCATACCAATCTGGCTATATAACACTTGGTTTGACACCCATCAGGAAACTTAGAAATAGGCGTGCTGGTCTGTCTCCCTACCGTCAGAGGAGGAATTGAGGAACAGAAGAGCTACTCAAAGCACAATCCCATTAAGAAATATTTAAAATATAAGAAATCATTATCAAATCCTAGCCAATGTTCTCATGATATCATAGGTGGGAAACTGAAGATATTTTGTGGCCCTTTGCGTGCTGATGTTTGTTCTGCTCACAAGGGAAAAAGACTTGAGCTTTTTGGGCCTGCACCCTGAGCACGTATTGAAGTCCAGAGACCAGATGGCAAAATATAGAACTAGGGATAGGATTGATTACCAGTTCTTCCACAGGAGCAATATTCACAAGGAATTCACGAAATTATCAAAGTTTCATCATATTCTAGAATGTGTCTTGGAATTTCTGATCTTAGTCAGAAGTTGGTAGAGCAGTAAGAGAATATTTTTCCTCCTGTAAACTAAAGCTGGGGATTTACCTTCCACCGTCCAACTCTTTTTTTTTTTTTTTTTTTTTTTCTTGTGCTCTTTCTTGCCTTGCAGTTGCAGGAAGAAAATGTTTTCGTGTCAACTGGCCAAAATCTGCCCATTTGAAATATTATTCTGGGATGAAATCCCTTCTGCAAATCTCCTGCTCTGAGCAGATTTTTATATACCAACTAAGACAAAAACTATACAAAGAAGACTTGCTGGGAAAGATTTAAATTAATATATATATATTTGTACCATGAGAGTGTTCTGGAGCCTTTATTATTTAAAGTTACATATGTATATTTTACCAAGACACTTGAAATTTCCTCTTTTCATTAATTTTCATGCATTTTCCGGCATATCTTTCTTAGGATTGGTCTGTAAATCATCGAGACTTAAACTGCTAAATGTCTTAACTTTCAGAAAATAAGATTTACAGTTCTTTCAATAGCTACTAATGCAAAATTTCTATATAAGACACAAATAATTTTGACCTTGAATGAAACAAACAATCAAAAAAAACCCTTCCATTTTCAGGTGATTACTTTCTATATTTGTCCCAGGGTTACTTATAAAGCCAACTTTTATTTTTGAATTGTTTCAGCAACTTGGGCATTCTAGAACCTCAGACCCTTACATGATTCTATTAGCCTTAAAAGTATCATTCTTGATTTTCAGATACCATTTTTTCAAGTGTGCAACTTGAAATAATTTTCTTATTTTCTAGGAACATTTATGCTATGCACTATTTTATTTTGTCTTTTTCTGAATAAAAGCTTAGCTTAGCATTGTACATAAGTAGTTTATCAAGTAATCATTAAAATTCACTTCTCTGATAAAATATAAGATGGAACTTCAATTGCTAAAAGCAAATAGTCATTTATGTGCATTTCAATATGCAGACATTCTCAATTTTTCTAAGTAAAAATAGATCATTTCAACTTTTAGTATTAAAATCCCACTATTTATATTTTTCACTAAAGTTGGGTCAGAATCATGTTCTTCTCCCCATTACTTTCTTTCTAACCAATAAAAACTCAACTAAATGCAAGTATTATAAAATCATACGATGCTGTGCAACATAAGAATTCTACTGGGAAAATTTCACGGCTAAGGTTTTTTCACTTGCCTCGTAAGTTAAATTCCAACTGAATTAAGCCAACAGGATTTTTAAAGCACTTACACAGATATGAGCACAATGTGTTCTCTTTGGTTATTGTTTTGAGTAGTAGTATTTCACTTAAAAAAAGAAAACTAAAAACACATATCAACAAAGCTTCTCTTCTCAAAGTAATAAATTAAACTTACCTGAAAAGCAAAATAATGCTAGGATAACATATATAAATTGTTTACATCGAGGTATATTTCTTGTCCAATCCATCTTTTGTTCTTTAGAAGACAATAATTTCACCAGTTGAACCCCAAAATTCCCTTCAGTATCTGGTGGGCTCTTGATAACACTGAAATAACTCTCACAACGAAGGGAAGAAGATGAGTCTGATGGTGGAAGTGAAATGCTCTTAAACTGAAGTACCTTGCATAATGCCAGGACTTTATTGAGGGTTTGGCAAGTGACACACCTGCCTGTACCTTACAGCACAAAGGTTTTAAAATTAGAATATGGTACTTTCCCTCTAGGTAACGTAAATAAGAAACTTGCTGCTTGAAAAGGTCAGTGTGCATTGATCTGAGCATTAAATGCTCAAGAATGGAGACTGGTCTACACCCTTAAGAAGGCCACAATCATGCATTCATCTCTGATATTCAAGTTCAAGGTGAACACGTAACAGGTTGACTTTTGATCAGTAGATTGGCTGACAGTTTTACGTTTCAGGAGTATAACCGTTCTATGCATACAGAGAAAATACTTTGTGATGTTGTTTTGTGAATTACTCTATAATTAACCAAACAAAGCCTCTTTGGCCTCTCTCATCCTACTTGGCTGACTGATATGTTTTTTGTGTGTTTTCTTTGTTGTTGTTTGCTTGTTTGTTTTGTTTGTTTGTTCCTTTGAGGCCAAGATTATCTCAGTGCCATCCATAACTGCAAGCAGATACTTTGCTTAGCCTCAGTGTCCCTGGAATATCTTGGCTGAAGGAGAGAATAGACAAAAAGCTTAAGACGAACACCTTTGTGGGATTCAGTCGGAACATCTTATGCCTCCAAAATTAAGCAAATTCGTGTGTTTATATTATTAGATAACTGGACAGTGCTCTTTTACGTAGGAAAGTCTACTATGATCAGTGAATTAAGAAGATAACTAAAAGGCTTTTCATCTCGTTTGGGCCACTGCCAATATTTCATAAGTTTGACGCAGTTTTTTGTGACTCTTGAATGCTTTATTGTGATTGATCTATCATGATGATGGTATGAAAACAGCATGAAAAGGTATGAGAGTAATTTACACTTCAGACTTTGTTTTGCATTGGGTTTCCTCACCGCTGAAGTTCTCCCCCTGCTTCCAGTTTCCCTTCCTTTCCCCACACCTTCCAAAGACGGGGAAAATCATTGAACAATATATTTCTGACAAAACTAAATCTAGCTTTCCTGATTGAGTTCTGCCCAAAAGCTTTGGAAATTAGAGTGAGCACAAATATCACGATCTAAGGGATTCACAAGTATTGAGTTCTTGCATGATTGTGCAAGCACTTAGATTAAGTTGAATATATATGTCTTTGACCTTTCCTCAGGTGTGAGTAAGGAAGAAGCAATTTGTGATTCACAGTTTGCTTCTGCTTGGCTAGCCGCTTGTCTTTAATACGTTCTTTCTGTATACGCTCTTTCTGTTACTCTATTCTTTCTGTGTAAAATGGTTAAAGAGGAGGAGAAGAAAAAACCCTCCCAGCATTCTTGAGCGTCATTAGGTGAGGAGAAATTCAGTATTAAAAAAAAAAAAGAGAGAGAGAGAGAAAAAAAGAATTGAAACTGAAACAAGCTCTGGAACTAGTTTTTATAATCTTAAAAGTGCATGAAAAAGGACATAAATCCTCTGGTTTTTTTTTTTTTTTTTTTTTTTTTTTTTTTTTTTGTCAGATTTTTAACTACAAGAGCAGTCTGCTTATTTTTTTCAGTCCACCAGGTATCAAAATCCTGGGTGGAGGAGCTACACAGTCAGAAGCCAAGATGTGGGCCCAATATTATTATATTTATTATACAAGTAAAATAATTTGCCAGTAAAATCTGCTCATAGAAATAGGTCCTATCACAGCCCCTTGCTCTGTCATCTAAAGGCAATGACCAGACCCCTGATGAAGTGAGATGCCTCAAAAAAAAAGTGGGGAGGAATAAGAAAAGAAGAAAATGGGTATTATATACACGATGCCTCTCCTTAAACATTTGCACCAGCCCACATATGTCCTTTTTAAGAAACAACCCTGCAAATGCATCTACCTCGTAGAACCTCAGGGCTGTGTGCACATGTAATTGGAAATGAAGCCAAGACTCATCCTGAAAGCATGTGCTGCCCTTCAGAAAGGCTCCCACTAATATTGCTTCCAAAACAATTTACCGTTAGCAAGAAGTAACTGACCTTAAGTGAACTTCAGTTTTGACACCAAAATAGTTCCTGCATTTCTGCTAGCATCAAAATCATCCGTGTCAGTAATGACCACTTTCCCAGACAACGTGAAAAGCGATTCGTAAGGGTTGTTTCTTTGACATGAACGCTGAGATGACAATGGATTTCTCGGAGTTTAGTTGTCTATTTGCAACTGAATGCTTCCTTCTGCTGGTGTTAGCACAGAATTGCACTTGGATAAACCTAGGATGAGGTGATTGTCCTAGTACAGGACAATAATAATAGTTGCTAACTATTCCTTGCAGTTAGGAAGGTCAGTAATAACTGGTTCTACACTGCTACACCAGTGACCAGTTTGACAGCCCCAGCTGAGAGCTTCCTGCGATAGAGTTTAAATCCTCTATTTCTAGAAAATTGTCATTATGCTATAGAGTAGATTTGTACTGCTAAGCTTGACTTCAATTTTAACTTGTAGTGTTTGCAATGTACTAAATTGGATGGGGACAAATTATGTGTACAGAAAGTGCAGACATGTTTTCTCTTCCATGCACTGAATTTTAAGATATAGGAGATTTGTCATCTGAGAGCAAAATCCCTAGAGGTGCTGGACCTCACCTTTGTCTACCACAACAGTGGGATCTGGGCACAATCCTGAGAAAACTGGATCTCCAAACATTTCAGCAAATGTTAAAATCACTCACTGACTTGTTACTAGAAGTAACTCTTACTTGAAGTAGCTCTTTGAACCAAATCCATTTTTCCCTTTTGGTATTGAGGACAAAAAAAAAATAGAGTAATTTTTAGTTGCGAATGTTGTAGCTTTGATCCAGTGCCCCTAGCATCAGCTGCCATTTATTCCGAGTCCTTCCCAGTTATGGTCACCTACCTAATAACTAAATAATGATGCGGAGACGACATTCGCTCCCACTATGAAAATCCCACTATGAAAATCCCTGTCCGCATTGCTCTGCCCTGCTACATCCTTCTCACAGTATTGCCAGTGCCCTCTTTGCAGTTGCTTCCCTAAATTTTATAGAGTACTGCCATTCTCCTGTTGCCTAGTCTTCATTAATAAAGTCCTAGATTTTCTAGCCAGCCCTACCTATGATTCACATTGCTTAAGCTAGCCCTGAATTCAAAACTCTAGCAAAACTCGACCCTAACGTCTACCTGCCCATCTTGCATGTTCTGCACGGTTCTGCTAACCCCTCCATTTTATGATTGGCCCTAGGCCCCTTGCACAAACTATGATCTAATCTTGTCATGTATAACTGAGTGCAATGGGTTTGTGGTGGCATTCAGAGGGAGAAATTCATAACCTGTCCTGCACAGCATGCTGAAGAAAGAGCAGTTTGCTGATTTACTCATCTGATCTCTCTCTCTGAAATTCTAGGTACAATACTTTATTTCTGTGACTCGAAGATCCACACTTTGCAAGGGAAAGCATCTCTGTCATGACACCCACAGCATGGAGGTTATACAAAAATGTACAGTAAGGTTCTTAAAATTAGTGAGATAGGCTGTCTATGTATGGACAATAACATTTGTACCATTGGTGAGAACATACAGTCAGGCTCATCTTTACAAAGATCCTTCCGAAATACACAAATATCTGAAAAAAGTCTTTTTTGATTGGAATAATTGGATCGGCATGCCACAGTTTTCATTTGGAAATCAGCAAACATAGCATTGTTCAATTATGTCACTAAATATGTGATTACTTCTCGTTATAAGGCACTATAAGGCACTCTCAGCTAAGCTCTGCCCTAACTTCATGTCCAACACAGTCTGTACATGCACATATAATTAAAAATTCTGAAGGAAAATTTTCAATACGCTCTGCTAGCTATTGGTCCTATCCTACATATAGTTACATGTAGACACCTAGACGTATAAACATACATAGACAATTTCCTTTAAAAAAAAATCCTTTATTATAAAATGCTACCATTTCCCTAGAGGACTCTATGAAACAATAAAAATAAGGTAATTCTTACCTGCATGCATGCTGTAGAAAAAGGCCAAGACTATGAATATATGCTGTACAAAATACTGCAAAGAACGATGTTTCCAGTTCATTTTGTCGCATTGAGACTATTTGTCCAAACGAGATTTGCTTGAGCTGCCTTGTAACTCTGCTACCTCTGAAAGCAAATTCCAAATGTTATGGAAGTAACTCAGGTAATGCAAGCACGTTGCTCTGTTAGCTGAGCAGCTGACACACCTTAAAGTCCTGCCTAGTTTAAGAAGCCTGTCGTTATCTGGACAAGAAACCTGTGGGCCTGAAGTGATGATTTATGGTTAAAAAATGCAGTCCCATTTGTGCATCCATTCAAAACTTTCCTGAGCATGAGTACCACCCTGCTCAGCCATTGTACGTCAAAGCACCTTTGTGACAACTTTAGTGAAAAAGTGCTTGGATTTTCTAGCAAACAAAAAGGGGGTTCTTGGGCTGAAGTTTACTTTTCAAACTGGGAACAGGGAGGGTCTCCATAAGCAATGTAAGCATGATGGAGCATCAGAAAACGTGATAATAGCACCAGTTGCCTAGACCATAGAAGAGGAGATTGGATTATGGGAGAAACAGTAGGTAATTTGGGTGTCTCTTACTTCCCAGCCCTCTGCTTCTCTCACAGGTAGGATGGAGAGGATTTGGATTTGCAGGAGCGACTGCCAACACTTTTTTTCCTCATCATTTTTTTCATTTTTTTCATCATTTTTTTCCTCAAATATTGATATAAAGGACGTAGTTAATTAAAAAGAAAATACTCCTGGTTTTCTGTCAGGTTGGCATCCCCACAGAGCACATCAGCCTCAAATGTTGCCTAGTCTTCATCTGAAAATGCACTAATCTGGCATTTATTTGCCCTAGAAGACGGCAGATGCACATTGCCTCCTCTTGCCACTATATTGCCCTTCAGGGATGAATTTGCATTGTGGTACTGCAGAAATAAATGACATTTCCTAATTTCCAATGTTGTTGCAGGGAATGCAGTTGAGGGTAGAGATCCCTCTGCCCTTGTTTCAGGTAGTGTCCAGGTACCCACAGAGCTGAATGACGGAAAGACACTAGTCCTAGAAGCGCACTGGGAGTGTTCAAAAGCTTCCGCTGCGGCCTGGAATGAGATCACCAAGCTCATTTGATATGAAAGCAATACATTGATCACACGTCTCCAACCTGGTCAAGTCCCTCCCGTGCTAATTAGGCAGAGGTCTTCCAAACGTACCTATCTTCAACAGAGGTATGAAATCAAATTCTATTCTAGAAAATAATGTGGCTCGGTTTCTTGAAATGGAAAACGTGATCTTCTATGTTACTGTTACAGGTGCTGCTTGAAATGGGAAAGGAGGTATATGGAGATTGCTTAATATCAGCCCAGCCTGTTCTCAGTGTAAGGCGTGTTTGTCTCTATAACTTCACTGTGTGGATACCTTGATGATTGGAACAAAACAGGTTTTTCACTTGTGCATCCTCTGTGCCACTAGAGGCCATCCTATACCTCATCAAACAGTGGAGTGCAGCATATGTGAAATAAGGACAATAGCAAGCAATATCAAAGAGTAATTAAAAACTAGATATTTTTAAAGCAACCCAGGTTACTCTTTCTTCAGAACGTCTTTGCAAATGATAAAAGTATTTGACTATTAAGTAAGCTATAGGCCAATGAGACTTAAGAGAATTAAACAGCAGTTTAGGTCCAGAGGGACTTCTAGAGACCATCTAGTAAAATCTTCTTCTCAAAGGAGTTTCTGGAGGATCAGTTTTGTAAAACAATGAAATTCTGAGGCAGGAGATGAGGGTAGAGTAGAAAAATAACTGATAAGTTTTCTCTTTTCATAGTGTTTCCCTCCAAATATACATACACAGAGAGCAATTGCAAACCTCTCAATCTTCTTGTAATACGCTTTTCATTCTACTGATGGGACCTCCGCAGTACAGTTAAGTCCAACAGAATCAGGGAAGTTCCTGTTTTCAAAATGTTACTTGCATTAAAATATTTTAGTGTTTATTCAGCCAGTGAGAAAATCCATAGTGAGATACAGTGGGTTTATTTGCTGTAAAAGCAATGGAGATTTTCGTGTTAAAATGTATGCCAACTCGTACTGAGGGGACAGTGGGTAGGAAAGTCGTTTATTTCTGAACATGTTTTTCTTTGCATGTTCCTTTATTAATCTGATACATTTAACCAAGTCGTTTGGTCTTTCCGTTTAACTGCAAATTAAGTTCTGTACTGAATCCTGAATTTGAGGCCCGTTCCTGCAGGGGCTAGTGGAGAGCAAAGACTAAGGTCAGGTAGAACAGCCTGGGGTGTGAAAGAGGCGGTAGGAAAACTAACCCTGCAAAGTCCTTCCAGTCTTTCCTCCTAGCAACATGTAAAACATAAAAGCCTTTGTACTAGGAGTGGAGGGAGAGGTCAGCCCTTGTCACCAGACAGCAACGAAACACATGGTATTTGCTGGAGCAATTCACAACGAGAGAGACAAATGAGGAAAGAGTAATCAGCTAACTAAGCTCAGTTTTCTTTCCCCAAAAAAAGGTGTTTTTGTTTTTGTCTTTTTTGGGGGGGAGGATGGGGGGTGGCATTTTATATCCAGTTTGTACAGGCATAGCTACAAAGGACCTTGCAAAACCCCATGTTTTCTTTTGAAGGAAAAGAACTGGGTTCTTCTTTTTAAGTAATCTGATGGTCATGGCTATGGCGGACTGTGCTGTGGCAGAGTAATGGCAGTTGCAGATAGGCTAGAGATTAGTCAAAGCACTGTACTTACCTGTGCCAAAGCCTGGTCTAGAGCGTGTTAACATTTGGCTTCAGTGAAGCTTCAATACCTACCTAGCTGTAGGGGTGTGTTTAGCAGATTTAGGGACTAAACAGCTTGGAAGAGCTCTACTAAAGACATCAATATTAAATTATGATCCTAATATCTAGTTTATAATTAATAGTCTTATGTAAAAGAGAGATACACTTAAATATAGAAGAGCATTTGAGGGGGTTCTCCCTTAGATATATTTAATGTGGTGTGATTCCGTTGCTCAAGGCAAAACAGATGGTCAGATTTGATAGAAAAAAATATCTTCATTATACTATAAGATATGAGTCCAATAGCACTGTGATGAAGGGATGAATTATAGCTTTAAATACCAACCCGCTCCTGGTTCCTGCACACAGTGCCTAAAGGCAGAGTGCCAAGGTACAGATTGGGTGACACACATGCTGAAGTTGAACAGGCTGATTTTCACACAACCTCCTGGAAAAAGCTTCATGTTTGAAGGTTTTTTGAGCATTTTGTGGTATAAATGTAGGTCTTGCTTGAAGTTGTTTGGAGAAAATATAATGTGCAAGAGAAAAGCTGGCATGGTGTGTTTACTTGAAAAATGTCAATATAAAATGTAGTTCTATGATTGCACAAGCAGAATATGCTGTTCTTTTGCAGGTGTTGTGTTCACTGAAATTATACATCCAGTATAATTTTTTAATTCCTTTTATTTGTCTAATATTGTAACATTTCTCAATATGTTTTTTTTGTTTGTTTGTCTATTTCTTTTTTCTGCTAACAGTTTTTTTGCTGCTGGTTGAATTATTAACCTTGACATTTTCAGTATGGAATATTAGATGATTTTTCTTTTTGCCGACATGTGTAATGATTAATGTAAGATTACTCTAATGACTTAGAACAGCAGAGTTCAAAATGCATTCTTTTATTTGTGGCATCATTGTCTGTATTAGCAAACTAGATCTTTCCAGTCTGTGTCAATGAAATATAAAATACAAGGTTGTAAAGGCTTATGCAACACTAGTTCTAGGATTATTCTATAGCTGACAAGGACACAACAGAAAATTCAGCTCTGTTCTGTAATACAATTTAAATGAGCATGGAGCTACGCTTTAAGTTGATGGGGGAATCAGAGAGCTGTCGTCTTCATGCAGCAGGGTTGTCATTAGGCAGGGATCCAAGTATAGCTCACTCTCCTTCGAGTTGGGCTTTTAGCCTACCTTTTCAGAAATTTCTGGAGGTGATTTACACGCTTTTATGTATGCATATGCTTGGACTGAGTAAAATTTTGCTTTCTGTATATTTCACGATTTCCACACCTCTTGTAAAGAAAGCAATAGACATTTCCCCGAAATGGTAACAACATAATTTTTATATAGCATATAGGGAATAATTCTCTCCAAAGAGGGCTGTTTTACGGCTACTGAAGCAAGAGTTGCTTCTCATAACTCCCTTCTATATTGATGTTTACCAGAAATGAATTGTTAAATATCTTTTTCAAGATTTTTCAATTATTTTTACACCTTTTTCAAGGCACCTGGGGAATGTGTCCAGCTTGTAAAAAATAATTTATGGTAATACCAATTTATTTTTGTCTCCTTCCATGAAAAAGCAGTTCTCACTGGATAGTGGATAATAAATACACTGTTTCCAGAGTCGTATTGCTTCCAGCAGAGCTAGTCTGTCCCTCAAAAGGGGTCAGGAATACTCAACACCATCTCGTCATCTTGCTGTGACACCAGGAGTTGTCTGAGCTGACTGCAGGCACCTTCACCACATTCAGCTCATTGGTTGCAGTGTTTGGAAAGGGAATAGCTGCCCTGTGTCCTGATCATTAACAAGGGTTTCCAAGAGTTTACTTGCAAAGGGAGTTGCCTCACTGCTGAATGAGAGAGAGTTCTCCTGCATTGTGCCTCCTTTGCTTCACATCCCTGCACTTTAAGGATATATATTTTCCTCCATCCTTGTAAGGTCTGATGGTGTCACTTAATTACTAGAATCTTCGCTTGCTTTCCCATACTAAGCGCATTTACGGAGATGTCTGTGTATTTTCTGTGCCTTGATTCCCAGCTGTCTTGATTTTGTCCTATTTCATACATTTACCCTGTTTGTTAATTCAAAGTTTCTCTGAGAAGCTTAAAACTGGTGCTCTGCATTATTTTAGAAAACAGATACTCTTCACAAAGACTGGTTGTGAACTCGACCTACTTCACAGGATCATAGAATCTTTAAAGTTGGAAGGGACCTATGGAGATCCCCCTGCACAAGCAGGGACACCTAGAATATGTTACACAGGATTGTATCCCAGTGGGTTTTGAATATCTCCAGGGAAGGAGATTCCACCACCTCTCTTTGGCAACTTGTTCCAGTGCTCCAACACTCTCACTATCAAGAATTTTTTCCTTAAATCCCCGTGGAATTTTTGCTGCTTCAGTTTGTAGCCGTTTCCTGCTGTCCTATTGCGGGCCACCACCAAAAAGAGGTTGCCCCATCCTCCTCTCTCCCTCCCTTAAGTTATTTATATAGATTGATCAGATCCCCTGTCAGCCTTCTTCATACTGAACAGGCCTAGCTCTCTCAGCCTTTCCCTTTACTTTTTTCACCTGAAGAAGGAAGTGAGATTTTTGTAAGCCGAGTGTCACTAGTCTTGCAATTCAAGTAGCCTGAACTTCACTTCTCTGCAACTTTCCTCTTCTCTTGTCTCCTTAGAGGAGATGGATCTCAAACAACTGACCTGCTCATGGTTCTCCTGTGCCACCTCCATACCATGCAGGGCACTCTGCTGTCTTTGTGTTGATGGATGAGACATATGCACACATTTGCCTTGCGCAGAAGTTTCATGTTGTGGTTTGGCTTCAGTTCTGCATCCATTCCTAGTTCCTGAGACTATTTTTAACTCTAAGTAAGCTAAAACTAGAACTCCTTTAACGGGCATCCTACTGTTTCAAGAGTTGTTTCAGCTCCAATTGGATTTAATGACGGTGTTGCAATGAAGTGAGAGGCAGGCTGGAGTATCAGAGTTGCCATCAGTTCATAATGGAGTTGGTTATTTCCAATTAATACTCAGAGAAAGTGTGTCTACAGTGTAGATTGCAATGTCACATAAAGATTTTGCAAATTTAAATGATATATCTTGGAGAATGAAAGCAGCAAAATCCTGGTAGTATAGAGCTTCATGAAACCATTTTTATATCGGATTCCCAAATCTGTGCCACATTTAAGTGTTTTGCTTTGTGTCCTCTTTATGCCATTTGTAAGACTTGCCTTGAACACTGATCATGCATGCAGTGTATTTAGAGCAAGTCCAAGAAAAAGTAAGGGAAAAATATATGCATTCTCCAAATATAAAACTTCTACGCAGATGGAATCAAAGAAATAATATTAGTTAACCTTTCTTATGGAATTAATATGTGGATTTAATTCTTATCTCTTTAAGTTCTTAAAACATGTCTCCTATTTTAAAGTTTCCATTTTTTAAAGTCTTTTTTTACCCCATTAAATGAAATATAAATTCAATTCGTAGAACAAAAGTGTTCCTAATGTGGGATTGGTTCAAGAAAAAAGCAGGAAACCTATTAAAGGTTTCTATTCAGTTTCTTATCATTATTTGCTTGGAGGATTAAAGAAGTTTCGGRGAATGTTTGTTCCTCTCTGGCTGAACAGGCACCTGGTTTGTATCACATTACTGTTCTGTTCATAGAAATAGAAGTTAATCAAAGCAAATGTCCTTCTCCAGAGTCACAGAGACACATTTCTCTGTGCCTCAATAATACATTAGGGGATGTTTTGTTGCCTGCTTCTGTGCATCTGCCAAATAAACACCTATTGTACATTAATTTTAAAAAATATTACAAGGCAAATATGAGCAGAGACAGATACTGGTTTTAAAGATGGAAAACTCTGAGGTAGATCTAATCAGCTCCATCCATTTTAACAGTTTGCTATTCCGTATCCCTGTACCTCAGTAAGATTATTGCTCATTTAATGCAGATTCTTGGCTGATCCATTGCATTCCTTCCTAACAAGCTGGATTGGGGGCAGAACTCTATAGACTCTCCAGTGGTTTGTAGAAGCTGGTAAGATTTTTGCATCCAACTATTAAAGCAAGGCTTTCATTTGTACTTGCAGTGGGTCTCAGGGAATTTTATAAGAGCGTAAAATTAAGATGCGTAAGTAATGCTGCTCTTGTTGTTTAGCAAATGGTTTCCCTCACAGATGTACAATGAAGCAGATTTTTTAACCAAGTCCTTTGTGAGCAAGGGCTGTTTAAATTAACATACTCATGGAAAACCAGAAGGGCTYCTGCAAATAAATCTGCCAGGATTGTTTGATCAAAAGGACATAGTAAGAAGAGTGTCTGGCTATGAAAAGAGTCATTGACCTTCTGCACGATGGGATGTGACAAAGYCCACTTTCCCACTGTTTTGTAGATAAGGGAGAAGTGCAATGCATGTGCCTGAGTGACCAGCATGATACAATGGTGCGGGGAGGTGTAGTACAACGTCATCTCACAAAACATGAGATGACAAGAGGGATGTGGAGCTTTTAGAGAGGGTCCAGCGGAGGGCAACCAAGATGATTTAGGGACTGGAGCAGCTCTCATATGACGAGAGACTGAGTGAGTTGGGCCTGTTTTCTCTGGAGAAGAGAAGGCTCAGAGGGGATCTGATTAACCTGTATAAGTTCATGAAGGGGGAATGTAGGGAGGAAGGGGCCAAGCTCTTCTCAGTGGTGGCCAGTGACAGGACAAGGGGCAATGGGTGTAAGTTGAAACACAGGCAGTTCCATCTTCATGTGAGGAAGAACTTCTTTACTGTGAGGGTGCCAGAGCCCTGGAACAGGCTCCCCTGCCCATGGAGTCTCCTTCCCTGGAGATCTTCAAAACCCGCCTGGATGCAATTGGGTGCCCCCTGCTCCTGCCGGAGCAGGGGGTTGGACTAGATGATCTCTAGAAGACCCTTCCAACCCTGAATATTCTGTGATTCTGTGAAAACAGGTTTGCCATTCAGACGTTAGACTCAGGCCGTTAGCGGTCAAATTGTGTAAGATTTTTCTTCCTTCAGCCAATAGTCAGCTCAGTGGACACCTATGGACAGCTATGTCATATGCTGCAGGTATAAGGAAGAGAGATGCAGACCTTTCCAACCACTTAATGAATTCAGTACAGAACAAATCCAAAATTGCACCAAATTTGRTTGGTGTCACCAGCTGAGCAGTGTCAATAATGAATGATATTTTTCCAGGAGTGCTCAGACCAGTTAGGGCCAATTTAGTTGGAGACAAAGACAGTTCTTAGGATTCCTTTTTGGGCCATGTTCTTGCACACCTAAATACACTTCTTCCTGTACATGCTTTTGATTATATTCATTTCCCTTTCCCAGTATATTCAATGCTGTTATCTACTCTGCAGTGAAAACATGTATTTAAAAGCACACTACTGGGTGAATGAAATTATTGCCAACATAGATAATGTGAATGATATTTGAGCAGTAGTGCAGATGCAAGTAATAAATTTGCTACTTTTCCTCTCTCTTGGGAGACAGGCTCTAGTTCTCTTCTGGGACTTGGGACACTGGAGGACTGAAAGAGATCTTCAACTCTTCCCAAACATGTAGATGGATGAAAAATCTTAGTTTCCAGGCAATTTGAGCATTGGACTGATTTTACACAGTGCAGCTACAACTGCTATTTACCTTAACACTCCAGGGCCTAACCTGAGGTGATGGGAGCTATGTTACCTGTTCACTGACCAGTCACTAAGAATTTAATAGCAAAGGAAGCAATAAAGGGATTAGGAATGTGCTGTTATCTGGCTCCCTCTTTCAGCCCCAGTCCTGAGGCTGATTCTGGGCTCAGGTGAGATCATTTTAGGGTGGAACAACTCTGGAAAAAGTAACTTCRAGGTTCAGGAGGCTTGTGCTGCCTGGGAAGTGTTTTTTCTCCTTGCTAGTGGATGATTTCCTTTACCTGGAGAGTTAGACTAATTTGAAAAAGAATCTGTAAGTCCTTTTGTTTTCCTTTTTAGTGCAATATCTTCAACTAGAGTATCACAGTTCATCTTCTGTGGAGCAAACATTCCCAACTCCATTTTTGGCTCCAAGAATTTGACAGCACATCTCCATGAAGCCACCAGACTTGGCACTCAGAGGACACCCCTGTCAGCACYCAAGGAGTGAGGGTCGGTCAGAGGAACTTTCTTGGCAATGTAACTGCAGGCAGTGTGTTTACTGCACCTTGCTGGCTCCCTTGATTCATCTCTAGCTCCTAGAAATGCTGTCAAGGACTTCCCAGAGGTGTGGCTCTGGAATCTCTTTGGGTCTACACCTCTACTATTCCTTTAGGAGACGAAAAAAAATCCTTTACTTCTCTCCAAAAGACCACCAAACTCATTGCAAATGTTGATTTAAAAATATGGGTAAATGATGTTCACCTTTGTGGTTTAGGTCTGATGGCCCTAGAGTTTGCAGGACCTTTTGTTCTGCAGGTTATTTTCAATGGACTACGTTGGCTCGCAAAGGCTGCAGTGAGACCTGTGCGCTTAGAGTAGCCCAGGYTTCTGTATTTGTCTCATCAGAAAGTAGTGACCAATAAGGTTGTTATTTTCTTTCACAGAGGGTTCTTTTGACACAAACAGTTATGAAATAGTTCCATTATTAAGGCTCTCATAGCTCCCAAGCTTCTCAAAATGTAAGACTTCCCAAGAGCCTATTTCCATGCACACAGATGATGCACTGTAATGGCTGGAGATTTAAAAGGGTTTTTGGTTTGTTGTGACAAACCAAATAGTCTTGCATAGTGAGGCTGTTGTTGTGTATGGAGGCATTGCTAGGGCTCCAATATGTAGAATATATTTTCATTAAGAGGCTTTTTAGCTTTTTAATTATGTTACAGCAATAATGATTTTCTTAATCTAGTATTCTGAAAGATGCTGGTGGCAACTTTGAAATTTCCTTTAGCAACACCTACTTCAAACAGTAATTTGAAAATCTGCTTCTAGATTTTTCTCTGAAACTTTTTAACTCACATGCCTGAGGAAAAATTAAATATTTAATCCTCTCCTTATATAATTTGCAAAAATAACATTCAGATACCAAACTTTCAAACGTTTACTGCTAGGTTCTTACAAGGAATTACATAAAGGAATATTGTTCAAGGCTGAAAGATTTTAGAAATAAATTGATACATGATTTTTTTGGAAAAAGTTTGAGCATTTATTTGTACATTGATCAGCTCATAATGAAACCTTGAAGTCTTTCCCCCAGCATTGTAATCAATGGTATTATTTTCTGGCAGCTCAATAGCTGCCAAACAGTGGGATTTGTTGATGCATTTTTCAAGCACTAGTTTTGCAATTATTTTAAACTTGGCTATCATAAAAGAAGCTACAGGGAAATTATGTGCAATGCTACTTTTACTTTCCACTCTAGGGCACTCATTTACAAGCAATAACTTTTAAAATGCTTTTTTTTTGGCCATTTTGTTGAAAAAGAAAATGCACGAGGGCAAATTCCATTAAGAAAACATTTATATGGGAACATTTAGACAAAAGAAAAATAATTTTCTTATAAATGGCCTGTGTGGCTACYTAAGGAATTGAAGACAATTATTGAGAAAAATCCATTTCTTACCTGTTCTTTGAAAGTTGATTATTAGCAGCATCAGTGGCCGTAAAGGGCTCCTGAGGTCTTGTTTTCTCCAGGCCATTCACAGGGCAGTAATGATACCACTGCTGGTAATAATGATTGCCCTTAACAGGACAAGTCACAAAATCTCTGGTAGGTTTGGTTCCATAGTTCCTGCCCTCATGCAACACAAAAGGATATCAAATTTACACCTGTTGAGCAAAGCTAATCGCACAGAATTCACCCCACTGCAGTCTTGGAAGGCTACATTTGTCATGTTTTCAGTCTAGACGTTCTTTTAGATATGTGTGATAAATTAGGGGACATGAATATCTAGGAAAGAGAATATTTTATCCTCAGGATCCTTTGAAGATGAAATACTAGGATGTGGACGAGTCTAATTTACTAGAACAATTATGTATGTAACATTTTTTTTGTTGTAAGATGTATGTCAGAAGGTACATGATTTGAGCCAATGTAGGTGTTTTCTCCCATACCCATATCTCAGAAGATGGCTCTGTAAGAGATGGAGAATMCCTTTCTGTGCTTCCTGTTCCGAACAGGTTCTCTGCAGCCTCCTAACCTGAAGAGCAGCTCTGCAATGCGGGGAAAGCTGCCGTCTCTCTCCCATTCGTCCTTGGTCCTTACGGTCTCCTGCTTTGGAGGAGCCCGACCACATCCATGCAGGGTCTGACCCGMACCAGGACCCTCACAGCAGGGTCGGTGTGATGTCCAGTGTGCACCCAGGGTCTTCTTGGAGGGCTCTCCCTAGGTGAAACGCTAGGGACGATGCAGGCTGAGGAGATCCGGGAGCACACAGGAGGTGAGGAACGTGGCAGAGGGGATGGACCCAGCAATACCGGTTGGGGTTRCTTCCTTGCTGATCAGCAGCAGGTTGGCGGAGAGGTCGCTGGATCCTGGGAGTAATGTATCGCCGTCATTCGTGCTCAGCTTTCCTGCACAACTAATTAGGTGTAAACTTTGCAGAAACACCAAGAACCATTTCACAGAGCACATCAATTTGCTTTGTTCAGCTTCTGAGTCATTGACTATCAAAGCCAGGTATTTCTAGGTGACATCTCTTCAATAGGAGATTTCAGAAAGGTTAAAGCTGATGCAATGCAGTGAACACAAGGAGGGGCTCTGTATTGTCTCACTAAAGACCTGCTTGCTTGTTCTTTTTCCTCTTTTCACTTTGCAATAATAGGAATAAATCCTGTATCTGATTAAGAGCTTAAAGAACTTTTCTTAAATGAAACAATACAAATGGCTGGAATTCTGTTGAAATACAATCCCATGGATGAGATTAACTCTTTTACAGTGCATTTGAAATTGCAAGAAAAAGTCTTACTCCGGGCAAACTGTACAGTTCACAGAATCACAAGCACAGTGCCATCAGTGCTCATACCCTGAGCTTTTACTGAAAACTGTGGATCAAAAACACCATTTCGTCTCCTAGTTTTGCAAGCATTCCTTCTCCTGCATCATATCAACACCTCAAGACCTCTGAATATTGAAATCCAAGGCCTGATTCTGATTTGAAGGTTGTTTTACTCTCCTTGGCAATCAAACAGTTAACAGTAGAATAACTCAATGGAGCCCAGATGGTTGGAGAGGCACATGCCAGTACAGTGAGAAAGCAGATAGAGAGGCATTTTCAGTTCATTGTACAGAGGAAAGAATAGCACCTGAGGCATGAAGTTATACTGGATGCCCCTCCATTTGGGGTGTGGTGAGAAGTCTTAATGTGAAGGTCAAGTGTTTCAGGCCCTGGGAGGTGTGTGAATCCTGTATACCTGCATTTCTAGCATTACATTCTTTCAAAGGGCTTTTCTTGTTGGTGACAGGTTGATCCCCATACAGGTTTTTCTGCCACCAAGTTAAGTTTGCTTTCATGTYATTAAAGGAGCCTGAGGGATTCCCTTGTTGCCAGCTCCTTTAAGGAAGGACAGGGACCCACTACCACTCTGAGCTGCAGTGTAAAGGCACCAGCAAGCTCTGCTGATCTGTAAAGTATCTGCAGGTGCCTGGCTCGTTCACCAGGAAAGCACCCAGGGTGCGAATGGTGCAATCGTACTGAATCAGCTTAAAAAAAAAAAGTCAGAGTAAATTCCTCAAACAAGGATTTTTAGCCTGTGCAGTTAGTGGCCTGATTTTGAAGCTGTTGCACCTTCACTTTCTGTCAGGCCTAAATATTCCTCACTCAATGACCACGTGTGTGATGCTGTGTTAATATAAACTCTCTTTAGACGCAGCAAGAGAGAGTGCAAGGTTCTAGATGCTTTGGCCCAGGGGCACGATGCTGGGCTCTGCCTTGGATGAGCGGTTTGGCTATTGAAGGTGCTGTAGCCATGCTAATCCCCTGCCTGTCTCGTTCATTTTCCACTTTAGCGCTCTATGGGGCAGGAGATGCAGGAAAAGTGCCCTGGGCAGAGAGCTTGGAGGTGAGGGTAGCATGGGGCTATTGGGACCCACCAGCTGCAAGAGCTTGGTGGGCACAGGCGAATTTGCAGCACACCTGAGCTGTGTTACCCTGGGCAAGTGTGAGGAAGGGCAAAGATTAATAACCCCAGTGTGCCAGATGCCCTGCCCAGCCAGGTCACTCGTGGCACAGAGCAAAAGATGAAGAACGGCAGACCAACTTTGATAGGAGAGACAGGTAATTATAAATACCCAGGGGGACATAATAGCATGAGAGTTTGTCCCTTGTGAGCCACGAGAGGCAGTGTGTGCATTTCCTTGCATACTTTGGGGAACGATATCATTATTAGTGATTCAAAGTCTCACAACATTCCCCCTTTCTAAAATCTCCTTCAGCAACATAAARGAATTAATCGTTACGAAGCACACTGAAAAATTAACTTTTTATTTAGCCTTTTAGGGATCCCTAATGTTCCCTTATGGCCTCTGCTGTTCCCTTCATCAGCTGATTGAAAAGATCACAGGCAAATTCTTTYCCTCCCCCTCTGATGAGCGTGTCCCCATGGCCATGACTTCTTTCCATCACAGCATCACCTAAGGAGCAGGGAACAAAGGAGCGATAGTTCTGATGTTGCTGATGGATGATTCCATGCTGGGAGGGTTGATTTTTRTGGGTCTCAAATCCTTCTTTTAAGCCTGCTTGTTTGGCAAAGGCGCAGCAATAATGCAAGATAGGCTTTAGGGTTTTACTGCTGGCAGGTATTCATGGGAATGAAGGRCTCAAAAGGATTTAGCAAACTGGCGCCAGATTCTTAGCCTGCAAACTATAGATATGCAGTTCATATATAACTGAGCTGTGGCATTGATTTGTCACCATAACATAAACACATGTAAGCCTTGCACAATATGGGCCAATGAAGCTGTAAAGCAGAAACTGGGAGAGTGCTTTTGATAAACTGAAATAAGATTAAAATGTTGGCAATTCTATAAACTGTCATTGCCACCCATTAAATTAAGGTAGAATGGATTGTTGCTCATAAAAAGAAAGTCTGGACCACAGCAAACCTTGAAGAAACAGTTTTCTAGCACAGCTGTGAGGCCCATTAAAAAAAAAATAAGCAATAGTTGGTAAATAAAGATAGGATATTCAAGTGGTCTTGTGTGGTTTTAATCTAGCAAGGATTCATATAAGTGCAAACCACCACAATGAGAGCATCTCTAGCTTCCCAGAAGATTTAAAACTATGCAGTGAAGCAACAGAAAGGGCTCATTCTGCAGGTCTGTCCAGCTTTGCTGAGGGTGCTAAACCTACTTGGTGGTTATTAAGAATATAAGGGATGTGATGTGAGCACGTCCTGCTGAAGACCAAGGAGTGTTTGTCACCCTAGTGCCTTCACTGAAGCTAAGGCAAAGCATTACGGGAGTGACCAAGTGGGACT
Organism: Nothoprocta perdicaria; assembly: GCF_003342845.1. NCBI lineage: Eukaryota > Metazoa > Chordata > Aves > Tinamiformes > Tinamidae > Nothoprocta > Nothoprocta perdicaria. The sequence continues at coordinate 23,386 of NW_020455645.1, forward strand.
AGGCTAGGACCAACTCCGTACGGAGACACAGTGCACCTTGGCATCATTCCCCCAGGACGTTTTTCTCCTCAAAAAATGTTTCATTGAAATCTGAGCTTTTACCAGGAATGTGCTAGGCTTTGCCCATTATATTCTGAATGCAAAGTCAAGCATGCAAATGTTAACTGTTAAATGTTAATGCAATGTTAACATGTTCCATATAAAAATGACAAGAACTGAACATTTCCATTCTTCCTTTCACAATAAATTTTGCCATGAAAATTATCCCTTGATGCAATAAATTACAATAATAATATAAAAGGAGCATGTCAAAATGACAACACAATATTTCAAGCAACTTTTTAAAACTTTTTCAGCATTTCATTTTGTACTGCATTTCTAAATATGATATTTCACTCCACACTGGAATGAAAATTGCATTTCAAATCACAGGATTTCCAAGGAAACAGACATTTCAGTTTCCACGTAGGTGTAACCTTAATCCATTAAACATTATAAATCTCCACCTTTGATTGGATAGTGCCAGGTATTCAGAATGACTGTTTCTGAAATCTGTAAAATCTAATGAACAGAACCCATTAATAACATATTAAATACAAGGTTTCATCAGCATGGTTTTGTAACTTTGAAAACTTTATGCATGAAAAAAGAGGCATATTTTTTGGTGTCAGAGGTGTTTCAAGTCCCTCACAGAAGTCCCCACCAACGCTCCTCATTTCCAGTTCCTGCTTCTCCTTCCTTTGCTCCCTGCAGATCTTGCAGGAAACTGCAGTCCCACTAAGGAATGTACCTTTGGCATTCTGCTCTCCTGAAATATTTAGTCTCAGATAAGATTTAAATATATGATTTAAAGATTTAAAACACTCGCCTCTGTGTTGCCTCATCAGGCTTGCCTACAGAGACCTTTTCTAAATATATACTCTTCTCCTGACCCAAAACTGAAAAAAATTAGTGGTAACAGAAGATGATGTCTTTTCTGCATGTGTAAAAATATATATAATATGTGAAAATTCCGTCTACTTAAAATATTGCAGCATGAAAAATCAGTATTTTTTTCTAATTGCTTCTCAATTTGTTTTACCAGCTCTAGGAAGAGTTCATCGGGGTGGATGTGATGTGAGATTTCTGCACCACAAGAAGCCCTTGTCAGCAAGAAGCCCTTGTGTCAGCTGCTTGCAGAAGGACATTTTAACTGAGCTTTTCTGAGATAGATTATTGCTTTAAATTAAAATAATGGTTTCAGAATTATTGTTTTAAAGCTAGGCACTCTGTGGCCTGAAAAGGGGTGTATAGCCTTCAAGAGGAGAGAGGGAGAGAGGGAGAGAGGGAGAGAGGGAGAGAGGGAGAGAGGGAGAGGAAGGAAGGAAGGAAGGAAGGAAGGAAGGAAGGAAGGAAGGAAGGAAGGAAGGAAGGAAGACAATGATTTAAGAGTAGTCCTAGCTATGGCATGTATATTTTTTTAATAGTCAGAAAGTTGTGAGGGAGGAAAGTTTAGTTTAATGTTTAAAACACCTTGTCAGTGTAACTTTGTGGTTCTGAGGTGTGGATTTCTCTCTGAGGATTAAAATCTTTCCTATTAATACTTAGGGATTATCTAAGAACATGGTGATATTTGCAGAAAAAGGAGTTTCTTTCAAGGGTTTACGAGTTTTTGTCCATATCATGACACTTAAGACTATCTGATGTAATCCCTACAGAGATATGTGGGATGTGTCCTCAGCACATGGCAGGTTTCGTTTGGTTTGGTTTTCCTTGGGTAAACCCTCTGCAGGACCTAGATGAGACAAATACAGCTCTGGAGTGATAAATAACAAAGCACTGAGTGTGCGGAGACTTTTTCATGCCAATTCATTCAAAACAGGTACTGAAGTTTCTGCCAGTTCTTCAGAACACTGTGACTGAAATGCACAGCTTGAGCCCACCATGGCTGCCCAACATGCCTCTGCCACAACGTTCTTTGATATTTCATTTGAACCAGGTAATACTCAAAAGGGCAATTATGGCTGTTATGGTATTTCCTCATGGAAAACTGTATGAAAGCAGAGAGACTTACAAAAGCCTGTTTTTCTCTGGAAAGGCATGTATCTAAACCTTCAACCTATAGCTTGGAAGCAATTTTACTTCTAAGGAGAGATTAGAACTCTGTGCTTCTCTTTGCAGTGCACCATGAAGTGTCCGTTTTGGGGGTCACCTGAGTCACAGGGCGCTCCTGGGATCCAGGTCTGGTCCAYATTGATATGTAGAGGAGACTGAATTTTGGCCACTTGCAGATTTCTTCTGTTTTCAAAGCAGCTGATGAATGAAAATTTCTAGGAAAAATTAGGAGCTGTGCTCTCACTGCAAACAYAGAGCCCGTTCATATATGAGGTGCCTGTGTTGGCTCGGCGTGCAGCCAGTTAACTGGAGTTCCTATTAAATGCAGGACATCTTTGGGAAGCTCTCAAGGGTCCTCCTTTGCTTCTCAGCCTGGTCCTGAGCTCACCCCTGGGGATCAACATCTAGACCTGTAGGTGAATTTCATCTTGCAACTGGCCTCGAGGTCACTTGCCATGCAGCACTGATGTCCTCTGCAGACCCCATGGTGGCTATTAGACTTCCCAGAGAGTCCTTCTTGAATGCTCCCAAGCATGGGACTCCTTCTACTCTCAGGTTGCAAGGTTGCACCTGGAGTTGAAGTGTGATGCTTATTCTTCAAGATCTTAAAACCAGAGGGTGGAAGTTAGGGAATTACCTAAAATTGCCTGAAATGAGAATGTACATGTGAAATGATGTTCACATGTCTTGTTACATTGGTAGCTGAACTGACATGTTGATAATGGCAGCCTACATTTACCACGTTTGATATTACAGAAGCATTTCTGAATGTCTCCCAGAGAAAATGTGTTGGCAAGTTACTTAGGAATCACGTTTTAGAGACATATTAGAAGTGTGAGCTCCATCCCGAGAAATACTCTGGAAGTCTCACAGATGAATGAAACTTTAATTAGATTTTTGTTTTAATTTCCAAATGTGAGAATTGGCATTGTGTGTCTGCAAGTATGTGTGAGAAGAGGAGGCAACTCTTGGATCAGTGCCCAAGTTTGGGTTATAGCTGCAGTAGCAAAAGAGGTAGGTGTTAGTAGCCAAAACAGTAGCATACAGCTGACATTGTCATATTGTCTAATTCAGGTATCTGGGTGCCTGTGTTGGAAACGTGTTCYTCCTATGTACTCAGTACCAACTCATTCTTAAATGCGATTCAGAATAGGAGACTCACTTGGGTGTTTGGCATTTCCCACTAAATGAACTAGAATGTCCCTGTCGGAAGTAGACATTGAATAACCCTCAAAGTCCTTCTACTGGCCACGTCCACTCATGCTGCTGTGAAAGCAGCAACACTCTGGACTCATTCTTGACTCCTTTGCAGAAAGCAAGGTGCTGGGTTCTCATGGGCAAACTACTCTCTCTTACACATTATCATCCGGTTAGCACAGCTGAATGCAATACAGTTGACACAGAAGTAAAGCTCTTTCTGGAACTTCACTAAATTCTTGGACACAAATTACTACATTCAGCTAATGAGTTTTCAGATCAAAACTTGGCATTTTAATGGAGACACATAGAAATGGTACCAGATGACAAGGTTATTTGAATATATATCTGTTTCTTCTTTTTACTCTTTTACCAGTACAGCACAGAGTATATTGGAAGATCAGTTTTACTTTTTTCACTCCCACTCATTAGTGAATGAATTTCATTTTTTTTCTATTATTAATTTCTTATCTAGGGCTGGGATAGTCCAATCAGTCTCTTTTCATGTGGAAATCATCCAAGTCTCTAGCCTTGTTTTCTTGCTCTCTTTGAACCTCCTTTCCTGATTTATAGTTTCCAAATGAGAGGAGGAGAACTGAATGAATACACTGTTCAAGATAAGCAGGTATCATTTTCTGTAATATACRGCACTATAATATTTTCATTATTCCATACAATTCACATTTAAATAGATGACTTCATGTCTTACTCCTTTTCCAGTCAGAACATTTCACTGAGTAGATGTGTCTTCATGAACTCTTAACTGTGACATCAAGGCCTTTTAGTTGATTTGCAATACATAAAGATTAGGAATACCTTGAATGTTTCATCTAAATGCATCATATTGCAATCACTTTATCTGCCATCCTACTGCCCAGCTGATCATCTGTTCTGTCCTTCTATAGTTCCTTAAAATTCTCTCATATCTAAGACTGTTCAAAATCCTTCCACGTCTAAATATTTTTTGTGAGCTATAATTTTATGACATCCACTGTTCAGCATCTTTTACAGATCATCACTAAATAGATGCAATAATCCTGGCTCTTACAAAAAAATGTTAGGATATAAAACTGTTAATCTCTTTCCATGCCAAAACTTTAGCACTTCTTCCTACATTTTGATTCTCACCTCTTGTAAAATATCTAATCAATGAGCAAACTTTTAACTGCAGTGCTATTTAAAATGATATGACTTTGGCCTGAATATATCCTCTGTATCTCAGCAGTTTCCATTTCCTCTTCCGTGATCCTTGGGTTAAAACAAGAGTAGCAAAAAAATGCCCCTGTTGTGTGATGAACCTGTGCAGATAGAGCCTGTTTACATCCTTGTACAAAGTACTCAAATTGCCGTTGCCATGTGCTGTGCCCTTCATTAGTTTGCCTTTTGTTTGTTTTGCTGCAGTGAAAGACTTTTGGAACTGGCCAAGATCAAATGAGCAAACGGAAGAATAACCAGAGCGAGAGCCAGCTGGCACCTTGACTCTGCTCCCCACTCTTTGGATCTGGCCGTCTCCGCACCTAGTTGGGGCTTGCCCGGGAGCAGCAGCTGAGTGTAGCAAAAGAAGAGAGCTTATAGCTTTGTTTAATCAAGGCTAAACTGTCTGTATCTTTGGGGTGGCTTCAGGGGTGAGGCTTGAGCTTGAAAGGCTCATCCTTGTGCCCGCTGTGTATCTGTCCCAATATTTTTGTTTCCACAGAGGATATATTCRTTGCGTGGCAGCCACTATGGGAATGGTGGGGACGTTGTTCAGTGTAATGTCTGTAAACCAGGTACCTGATAAGAGTCAGGCTGTTAGCCTAGTTCCTTAACCACTGAAAACAGTAGACGTGATTGACGGGCAAGCGAGGATATGGGCGTAGGCGGAATCAGAAATGAAACAACAGAGCTGGAAAAAAAAAGGTTTTGCTCAAGGTCAGATTTTGTGTCCTTTTGTAGAACTGGGGAGAAGTTAGAATACAAGGTGCCTTTATGCATACAGCTGATTTCTCAATGACCCTGGTAAAAGTTCAGCCAGACAAGCAAGCCATGAGAARCACTGTCAACTTTGGTTTGTTTTTCTAGAGAAAGGTGAAAAGACAGGAACGACTGACAACAAAACAAGGAAGAATGCAGTGAGATTGGAGAAAGCTGCGAATGAGCAATAACAGCAGCAAAAGGGAGTTGCAGAGGCATCATAATTTGATTATTTAGATTTCTCATGACGTCAAACCAAAGAGGACAAAATGGCTTCTGTCAAAATATACCGCCACAGAAACAATGCAAAATGTACAGGTTCTGTCTGCAGGTCCAATGTTAAAAAATACCCTGCCTGTGGGAGCCACGGTTCACATTGCATGTGTTCTTATTCTGCAAAGTGCTCTACAGTGTGTGTGTGATTATTATGAGACTAAGAGTTTTGGGTTTTTAGAAAAAAATCCGGAATACCTACTGTTAAAATGAAAAGCAATAATAAAGTCTAAATGAATCTCTTTCTATTGAGTATTACTATCAAAGGATTGGCACAGCAGAAGCCTTTCAGTTTAGGTAACATTAAAGATTTTAGCTTGCCCTAGTCTGAATAATTGAGCTGACATGATTAGATCATCTTTTTGATGGTCTAATTGAATTATGTGTATTTCTAAAAGCTTTTCTCAGCACAACTGATGAATTTTATATTTGTACTGAGTCAAGCAGATAAAGGTACAAATATAGGCAACTTTGCATCCTTTATATGCCATTTTTGTAATGAATTTTGTCATATTGTGAGGTCAGCAAGGAATATTTGGATTAATTTCCACAGCTGCTTCTCCGTTTGTCTCTTATTGGGAACTTGCTTAGAACTTGGTCCTAAATGGATTTCTATATAACTTTGCTCTTAATTTAGGATATTTTTTATCAATTCATTTTGTGAGGATTTTAATTAATAAAGGCCTTTGGACCTTATGAGACCTGAGCTATTTTCTGGTATCCTGAGGAAGGGGTTTCTAAGTCCAGCCGTATTATCAACTCCACATTTGCCTTGCGTAGATGGATCCCTTTTCTCTCCATTTCCACAACTTRCCACATGATCTTGAGCACAGGTTCAAGTGGAGAAAAGACCAAGGCCAGCTGACAGGAGGCGTATGTAAAAAATGAGCTTATTTCAGCAATGTGAATGGTTTGCTCAGTAGAAAGGAGCCAGGTCCAGCTGCCTTGGCTTGAASTTCATCCCAAGGTAGAACTGAAAATGTCGCAATGATTGAAGCAGACAGGAAGTTTGTTTAGCCCGGAGTATCATAGCACAGAGCCCAAGGCTTGGGAAATTCTGCGGTAATGTAGGTTTGTGTTTAGATTAACGTCACAACTTCAAGCGGTTTTGAAAGTAGGTGATTTACAGCCATGGGAGCCGGGCTTGTGTAACAGGCTTGAAGACTTCTTCTCCACCTCTTATGCTCTTCCTCTGTCCKGACAAACAGTGTCCCTCTTGGCCACATAGCTCCCTGCTGATAAATCCTGCAAACCATATGCAGCTCTCGTGGTGGGAAAAGAAGAGCAGCTGCTGCCGCTTCTGTTGTTACCGTTGCCTCGTGTTGCACGCATGGCTCTTCCTTTGCCCCATTCTCGCTGTAACTGCACATTTCTCTGCTGCAAACCAAGCCAAACTACAGCCTGGCCAGAATGCAAGAATAACCATTAACAAAGAAAGCACTGGAAAATTTTCACTGCCCACCAGCCCTTTCCCTCCTTATCAGCACTGTCGCTTCCCCAGTTTCAGTGCTTTGAATCTCCTAGCTAGTGTCAGCAAAGACAGGGACCAGGACTTCAGGGTTCAGCAAGGTATCTGTTAAATCTTTGGACAATACAGTGGTGCATCAAGGGATGATATAACTCATCTGCATCTAGAGAGAGCTGTGCTTCCTTTGAAACGTTAGATTCATCTAGGGCTTTTTAAACGACCTACACGTATTTATGCTAACAACACCATAGGTACGGGATGTGTTTCCCAAGGTATTCTTACAATACAGAGCCAAGAAGGTTTCTTTTTAGGAACAAAGTTAATATTTGAAAGGCTTGCAGGAATTTAAGTCCAAAACATCCAGATGGATTTTGACAGCCTCCTTGATAGCTGCTACATTTTGTCAGGGACAGGAAAGAAGAACCTTATCAGCGTGTGTAACAGAAATCACAGAATTTGTGATAAAATTTGTGAAAATCGTACTGTGGTTTTGCACATGTAAAGATATGTTGTTTCCAGGCTCTCCATAATGATTAGGAACTTGCTTATAATAAAACTATGTAAATGTTGAGACTAGGGGATCAACACTCTGAATAAATAAAAGCAGATAAATTTAAGCTCTGTGACAGTTATACGTTCCTTGTTTCACAGTGCCTCGCTTTCAGGCCTGTGCAGAGCACTGTATGTTTACAAGGCAGTTCAGGTTTTGGCAGGCTGACTGGTACAGGAGCTCCGATGATGGAAAGGCCATCTCTGTGTACCTAGTGGGCTGGACTGTGTGCTCTGCTGTCACAAGCGGGGCCAGGGAAACCAGCCAAATCTCTCTGTTCACATCCACGACGGATTCCCTCCCACCTCTCATGAGGTGCTGTTTGACAAGCAGGTGCATTTTGTGCACGGAGGAGCACAAGACAGGTGTAAATGCAGTGGATTTGGTGGTTGAGTTTCATTTCCTGAGAGTTCTTAGTCAGAACAGGGCTCATTGTGAACTCRGAGTTTCATAGGCCTGGTCCATTCAGCAGGCTTTGTCCCAACTCCTTTTACCTAAAAAAATCCTCAGCTACCACAACTACAGTCAATGCCTGAATTTCCCTCCTTTATCATCCCTMCAGACTAACCTTGTACTTACCATTTAACCAAAACTAAAGCTTCTAACATTTTTTTTCATGTCAAATGTGTTCTATCCTCATTGTCCGGTTCAACCTACTACTTCTGACAGCAGTTTTCAGACTCTTTTTTAACATCTGGTTCTTTAGACATCTCTGTTCATCCTTCAAGTGACTCTGCATGTCTTTCCTACTTCTGTTGTCTGTATTTTGCCTCCTTTTTTCCCTTTCCAGACCCTCTCTCCTACCCTCTTCCTCAGCAAGCCTCCAGTCAAGTCCAGGTCACATCTGTGTTTTAGAAGTAACTTTGGGTGCAACACTTTCCATCTCTTAAAGACTTTTGTCCTTAAAAAAAAAAGGCTGAGTAGAGAACTTGGCACAAAGGGAACAACACGGGCCTGTTTCATTTGCTGACTTGCCTCTTGCTTGGCCTTCCCCTGGGTGCTGTGAGCTTYAGGTTAGGGATGCAGAACAGGAAAGGTGACAATGCGGGCAGCTTGCAGTCACGGTCCTGCCTCAGTCAGCACTTCTGTCTGCAGAGGTCACCCTTACTCAGGCTCTTTTAAGTCRGATGTTGCTGGCTCTATGTCCTTCCAGCCTGTCTTAATCACACTAGAAGCTATGGTTTCCCTAGACTCCGTGGCCATTGATGGGCTAGAAAGAGAATCATAGAATCACAGAATGCTTAAGGTTGGAAGGGACCTCAGAGGTCATCTAGTCCAACCCCCATCCTCATGCAGGGTCACCTAGAGCACGTGGCACTGGCTGCGTCCAAGCGGGTTTTAAAGACCTCCAGAGAAGGAGACTCCACAAGAGGATCTCCTGGGAAGGTTTTCTGTATTCATGAGGCACTGACCTTTCTGTGCCYGGAACATGGGCATTTAACCTCTTCCCACTGGCCTTCACAGCCTGCCTGGGTTGCAGCAGTTGCTATTGGACCTCCTCAGTTGTTCCAGAGCCAGATGCCACTGCCTTAGACATCTCAGCACATGGAGCAGGCTCATTTCACCCTGCTACAGCAGCATGCTTGCAAGGGCGGCAAGCCAACACAGTAGCACCAGYCCGAGATACACGTAGCTGTTTCTTGAATATCGTTGATGTTTTGCCGTTGCTTGACTCTCCAGCTAGTGTGGGGCCGGCTCTCCTGCAGGGACCTCGCAGGGCACCCCGGCTTGCCTTGCTGTGCAGTACAAGTCAGCATGTTCTGGATGGGGTCTGAGCAGCAGAACCAGACAGATGTAGAGCGCCCTTTATCATTGACTTGCAGCAAACGTGGTCACTGAGGTCACTGCAAGGGATGTTGACTGCAGACACCCTAATAGTGAAGGGTTTTTGGTCCACCTCACAGGCACCAAATTGCACCAGCTTCTCAGTGTTGGGCTGACTGACAAAGAGAAGAACTCTGTCTGGTAGGGCAGAAGGATTGTAGTTTACAACTGGAATAAACTGTCATTACATTACACTATAATTGGTGTAGTATGCAGCCAAACATGTCCTGGGCCCTATGGAGTCTCACTATTCCTTTAAATTATAGTAATGACGCTAAGACTTAATTTAAATTAATGTATGCTGCCTCACTTCTGAGAGCACATTTGGTGCAATATTCAGGCTTTTTCCACCTTTATATACCACCTCCTCTTCTCTTATGCAGTTTGGAAAGGATAGGTCCTTAAATTCACAAAAGTCATTTGAAAAACAAACATACCATTGTCCTATGATATGTTTTCCTGGGACCTTAGCTGCTCTAACTTTGAAAGATAAATAGGTTTAATTACTGTTACATTTCTTTTTTTAACATTTACAGTAGTCTAATTATTATTCTTCTTGCACAAGCAGACTCAGATTTTAAAACACAGTATAGATTAATCTCCTATGTGGAACATACTGTCAGGCCTATCCAATGAATAATGCAAGACCACATTGTCATGCTGTGCTTAAAGAAAATTGCAAAACTTTGCTCTCACCTTYTAAATTCCTGTGTATGAAGGATCAATTCTATTCCCACAAGAACCCAGTGCGTTGGGACCTGTCGAGCTGAGAGCTGGAATTGTCCTTTTCCATCGCGGCAGAAAGCTTTTATGAATCCCAGGGGCACAGGGCAGGATTTTGTCTAGCAGATTCAGCTGAAATGTGGAAGAGCCTTGCTTAATCTGACACAGTGAAGTGCAGCTGCAAATGCAGGGTCTGCATATTTGACAGCCGAAAATCGGTTCCTATTCAAGGCCAGTGTTTCTACCTGGTTTCTTTTATGTGGATCAGCAAGTAAATATTGATAAAGTACTGAGAAATAACACACTGTTTTTGTATGRTGTTGTTTCGTATCCTCAACATGAGCGCATGAAGTGTTTTATGGCTGAATTAAAAGGACYGTCTGTTCTTTTTCTTCGGGTCCTTGCAATGAAACCAAAATCCAAATCAATCCAAATCAAATCAAAAAGCAGCCAAAGCTACAAACAATTTAGAAACATGTTAGGAATGACCAAATTAGAAAGAAACAATTCCCCAAAATCCATATCCTGCCACTTGTGAAGGACGATAACAAATGGCTGCAGTAGATCCCCATCTACTGCAATCCCATCATAGGCAATTACAGGAGAACCTAGACTTTGGGTGTTGGTCAACTGTATTAATTAAAATCAGTCATGTTGGGAAGGTGAAACTTTAGGGAAGTGTGAGGTTTCTTGCAGTCACCTCCCTGGAGCCAAAAATGCTGATAGAGCTGATTGCAAACTCCCATCACCTGTTTTGAACCAGTGCAAATGCTAAATACAGCACTCGGCTTCCTTGGGCACTATGACTGGTGCTGAGTGCTGTAGTGGAGYCTCCCCATCACTCAGGAATAGCTCCTGCTTCTCTGCTGATTTGCAAAGGTGATGTTATCTGTTGGAGAGAGTGTGATGGGGAGAAGTAGGGCTCGTGGCTGCTCCTAGGCAGTACCTGTGGAAGTTTTCTGAGGTTGTTTCTCATAAAACAAATAAGCAGAAAATGATCTTAGCCTAGCTAAATGAGGCTGGGAATAAACTGAAAGAGAGAGGGGAAAGGAGAGTGGAAAGGTAAATGAGTAACAGAAAAATACATGCTTACTAAGAAAGGAAGGTTAGTGGAGAAAGAAATTACCTAGACAGATGACCTCAAAGATCATGAGCCGCTCATCAGGAGCGGGAGAAAAAAAATAAAATAAATGAAATGTAGAGCAAGGATTGGCTTTCCTCACTTGCCTGTGCTTGCAGGCTGTGAGCACTGGACAACATCTGCAGCAGCGTGGCTCCGAAGGCGAACAGTGCAGCGGAGAGCCGGAGGAGGGCACCAAATGCTGCAGAGCAGCAGCAGAAGCTGAACAAGGTGTTGGGGGCTGTCACGTCACATCCCCCAAGAGACCGGGGAGGGGGTTGTGTGTGTTTGGAGGCAGAGGGAGCACAGCACCACTGTTTTACCTATCTGGGGGTCACGGTGGTGTTGCTCAGAGGGAAGTGTTTGCCTTGAGGTCTCTCTCTGCTGGGGTGCCCAGGCCAGGATAAGCTGAGCTTTCCTACCTGGCCACACCTCTSTGCGGTAGGAGACTGGACCTGGTGTTGGGCTGCAGGTTGCTGTGCTTTTACGGCCTATTTTGAAGGCACATTTGTGCTCCAGCTGCATGGGCGTGAGGTAGTTTCACACCCTGGGGTATGAGGTGAGTGCAATCTGCAGAGAGCAGGATGTCCACGTGCTGAAGGCAGGACCCCAGAGATGGCACTCGGGCTTCTGAAATGTGGCCCCTGGAATGGAGCAGATGTCCTGTGTGGACAATCAGGGTTTATCTCTAGGGCCCCCCTGAGAAGTTGCTTGTGCCGTGTCCAACCTACAGCTCGGAAATCAGCAGTTCCACCCAGCTTCCCAGAGATGTCCACATCCCTGTCCCCCAGCCTCGTGAGGACCATTGCCTCCATAAACTTTTATTTCATATTTATTCCATAAATATAATCAGCCTYTTCTCTGTCAGGCACCTTGCCTAGAATGATAGTAATAAACCCCCAACATAATCTCAAAACCCTTGCTACTAAAAGGGGCTCTACTTCCCCACATTGACTGGAGCAAGTTATGGTTTTTAAGGGCCAGATCCTGCAAGATGATGCATTCCCTGGCTGTGATCCCACAGATTAATAAGCAGGTGCTTCATCTGAAGTGCATGAATCAAGCCCMTGAATCACCCAATTAAAATCAATGGGACTTATTATTTATGTATAGTATCTGCAGCTGTATCCTCATCACCATTCCTCTGTAATAAAAGCTTAGATTAAACCATTCTTAAATAATATGTCAACTGCAGACGTATAAGCACATAGGACTGAAACAGTCTTTTTTYCCCATGTGTCTTACTTACTGGCAGGAGGCTGCAAAGCAGCCTGCAAATTCCTGCAGAACGGGAGGGCGAGAGGAGCTCTTCTGGAGGACCATAATCCTCAAAGAAATATGATGAGTTTAGTCGCCTCCAGCAGTTTCTTATGGCGCTGTCAGGTTTAGAGACTCCTCCAGGACTGCAGGAAATTGCCTCTCTGGAAAGGTTACATGCAGCGGAGCATAGCTGCAAGGCGACAGAGCCAAAAAAAAAAAAAAACAGAAGAAGAGAAAGAGGAGGAGAAAAACAGGAGAGCTCCCTGACAGCTCTATCATTAACAGATTTGCTTTTGAAGGGATGATGGAAGTGAGGGTTAAAAGGAGCATCGCTCCTTGCTCCTACTGAAAGCAGATGTGTAAAGCATATCCGCAAGGCCGAGCGTGGGTTTGCTTCTCTCGTGCAGCTCTCTAAAGAGCGGTGTGGAGGCAGCCCCTTTCCTCCTCCTCCTCGGGGGCAAGGAGGTGCATGAGCAGTTGAGGGCTGGAGCTGCACAACAGGAGATGCCCAGAAGGGCTGCTGTGGCCGCCCGCCCTTTTGCAGCCCGGATGGTGATGGATATAGCTGCCGAGAGGAAATTAAATATCAATGGAGCTGGGAAACGCGCCAGGCATGAGTGTGGAGATGAGGGACATGCCGAGGGGAGGACAGACTGAAAAGCCTTCCTATGGAGGCCAAGAAATATCAATGATGGTGGCAGCTGATGTCTCTGGATAGAGCAGAAACTGTTTTTAAACTAGGAAATAAACTAAGATCCCGTCCCTGTTGTTTGCCACAAGCAAGGAACGGGAATGATGCTTTGGTGCGGCAGGGTGGCTACAAGCAGCTGCATAGAGGCCAGCACGTTTGGTGGAGGGTCGTGTGGCTGTGTTGTTTGCCCCTGCTTTTACTGTAGGCTYATACTCGGAGTTGTTTTAGGCTCATCCCCAGGGTTTGTGTACATAAACATGGATGAGCTTGAACCTACCAGGTGGTTGGGAGAGTCTTGTGCTGCTCCTAGATTCCTGCTACAGAAGCTGTCACGGATTTAGGGGTTTTGTGAGTTCCTCGGTGTTTCCCTTACCCTCCTGGATACTCCAATAGAGCTTCTTTGTGCATCCAAATCACAGAATTGCTTTAGCTGAGCCAAGGGTTAAAGCAGCACTCTGCATATGTGTGTGACTCAGCTCAGTTAAGTGGGCTTGCTCTCAAAGGGACCACATGTAGCTAGAAATAAAAACACAATGCAAAATTATCTTTCCCAAACAAACCAGCGTTTTATTAGTTTGCAGAGGCCTCACATCAGCACATCCAATTTCACTAGTCACGTCACAATCTGGCTGCTAGGGAGACTGGGGAAAGGTAGATTTAATTTGCAGGTTGTTTCCATAGCTCCACAGTTCCCACCGCAGACCCCCTGACAAAATGGGCTTTCCACAGTAAGACACATCTGGCTCAGAAATAGATTTCAGGCATGGGTCGATGACAACTACTGTTTTTGACGTTGCCTTCCCTTGTGTTAGGCACAACAGGCTCCTCCTTGAGCTCCTCTTTCTCAAGCCCTCAAAACCATGAGCACTTCTGACACTTGCACTTGTGCAGCTCTCCGTTCTCRCAAGTTTTTGCCAAGACTTCCCACTCATCATATTCACATCTTTTGCCATTTCATTTGGAGGACTGTGTGTCTGGGCACTTCTGCACATTGCAGCCCATCCTCAGGCTTCCTTTGTTCTGCTTTTCAGAAGCAGGAAAAAATACCCCTCCATACGCCTTGCACATTTCTCCTTTCCCCGCTCTGCGCCTTTCAGAACAGAACAATAGGGAGGCCCATAAATACCCTGATTTTATTACCTTATCATGACTTTTTCTGAAGTACGGAGTGATTAAATCTCCATCAGCCCAGTTGGTCTTGCTGAAATGTATTTCCCAGAATAGAATCTTATCAGGAAATCTGAGACTCCTGCTTTGAAAGCTCAGTACAACAGCACAATGCAAAAGTGTGACACAGCCTGCCATACAGATGGCCCCCAAATTGCTGCAGTGAAAGCGATAGGGGGAGAGAAGTGAAGACGCGAGGAGAAGGAGAATGATGAGTTTCCATCAGAGACATGAGCAGTGACAGAGCAGAGACAAGGCGAGAAGAGAAAATCGCGCTTCTGCCTGGATTTTCACAAAGCAGCGCGCACCCAGTGCTTTTCACACCTAGACTTTTATCTTGTAATTGGGTTCCTCATTTCCAAACTCCTTCTGTTCTGTCTCAAAGCCAGGTGAAATCCTTCAGTGGCACCAAGAGCTACAAAACCTTCCCCTTGGCCTAGTAGGTAGCAAGCCCAGCTTGAACAGACTCTGCTAGGCACTGTTTAGGAACAGAATTTATGTCATTTTCTTGTTCCTGTACACGAGGGGCCATCTAGGCATCTGGCTCGGGGCAAGGGTGGCCGCTCGTGGTGGGAATGGCCCATTCAGAAATAAATCAGAGTGTGCAAAGCAAAGCTCCAAGGACAGGGTTTTCTTCAAAGCAAAGTCAGGTTTACAGAGGCGTATAACCTAGTGCAATTTAGGAAATGGGTCAGCAAGGGAGAAAATCTTCTGGTGTGTTCAGTGGCAAAGCAGGACTAGATCTGTTGTGCTGGTTTGAGTGAACCAAAGAGCTTTTTGTGCCAGTTTCCCTGAGCTCTCCATGGCCCGTGAAACATTGGTAGAAGAGGAGCACGATGCTCCCATGTAGGACTCACATTGAGAGCATGTGACTCCTGAATAAAGCTCACAAGCACCAAGACATTTCATAGTCTGTGCCATCCATTCCTGCACATCCAGCAAAGGATTTTCCAGCCCCTARGATGAGCAGATACTGCTGTATTTGCACCAGCAACACAACAGAGAGGCTGCATGAACAAACAAAGATGTGGATTCRTTTTTGCTGGTACCTACCAAGCGCAACACTTTGCAGCAGCCTGGCCTCTTACTCTAAGAGCTTTCACAAAGAACCATGCTGTTCAAAAATAAAATAGCACACAGCACGTTTTCTCACTTCTCCTTTATTCCCTACAGAAAGTCATCTCCTAGGTAAATTAAATTCGCCCTCACAATACACCCAGCCCTAAGGGCAACTAAAGTAACATAATGAATCTTGCTGCTTCTTTTTTCATTTTAAAGCAATTAGCTTGAGGCAGATACAAACGTGCACCTTGTAGCTTTTAAAAATAACATGACTCAAGGCTTTTGCTGTGGAAGGCGGTACTGATTTAAAATTCTGTAGCAGTAGTTTCACATGCAATTGCCCGTGTGAAGGAGTTGAGATAGAAGATGAGAACTTGGGGTGTGGGGAGCATTATTCAGATTTTTGGTGCAGSGATCTGCAAGAGTAGCATTTGCTGSCCATCAAAGTGCACTTTCTGGCTGCCTTCACAAGCCACATGTAGAGGGTGGTCCTGAGCAGAGGCTGATGGATGGCACTGTGACACACAGGTTCATTCAGAGAGGGATAAATCCAGTAGCTGAGAGCATCTGCTGAGGGCCATTGAACCCGGAGGAGTTTGGATACAGCTCAGAGAGAGGTCTCACATCTGCAAGCCAGCTGCCTATAATTTTCCCAGGCTAGAAATTTGGTTGGACACTGGGCATGCAGTGACTCCTCCTCTCCTTCCTCTCCTTCCTCCAGCCCTCCCCTGCTCTGCAGGTTGTGGCCAGCTGAGGGGTCTCGTTGCTGAGGGACCTGGACAGAGGCTGGGATGAGCTATGAGCCTGATTCCTGCTCTGCTCTGGCTACCCCTCTGTGTTTGTCCGGTGCTGGACACAGAGACCAGGGCCTCCCTGTAGCAGCAATCACAGCTCTGCAGTCGCTAGCAGCACGAGCGGCCGTTCTGCGCTCACTCCAGGCTTTCCTTGCGCCCGGCAAGCGGTGGCTTCCCGCTGCCCTCCTCGCCGTGCTCCGTGACGCGGCAGCGATGGGGTCAGCCGCCCTGTCACGCTCCAGYTGATCCCTGCCGGCGCGGCCGGCCCGGGATTCCCACCGCCTCGCCTCGTCTCAGCAGCTTCCGCACATCCCGCCGCAGCCGTCGGCCTCTCTGAAGCAATTGGCCCTCACCTCCCTTGGCACTGAAAGCTTCTTGGCTGAGGATGAGCAAGAAGGGAGGCAAGGCAAACACGGACTTTGTTTTCAGCTACTGCTTATCGATCTGCTGGACACAAGGACAGGAGCAGCTGGTGTTGGGTGATGCCCTTCTGCTCTGCTCGCTTCATCCATGTTCAGCCTCTGGCTGTGGTGCAGAGCAAAGCGCAAAGCATCGCACGCTGGTGAGACCTCGTGCCCTCAGGCCTTGGGCTGCAAAACTAGGGCTGGCAGCGTGACGTGGAGCTTCTCAGGGCCTTGCAGCCCTGCAAGGCTCAACTGGCCTTCTACAAAACAAGACTTTTCCGCTCTGACTGAATCTTCCCCAAATCTAGATGGGTTTGCATGCTGCAGAAGAAAGGGAAAACCAGCAGTGGGCAGAACATCTTCCCTGTCTAGGTAACATCATGGAAGAGGTGCCAGAAGGAAGATACACACAAATAAACAAAAATGGGTCTCTGCTGTTCAGTAGGGTCACATCTGGAGAGATGTAAAGGCCAACGCATAGAAAAAAATTATTTTGGATCGCAGTCTTAACAGCTTGTTTAGTCTATGTGGATAATTAGAAGAAACAAGACAAAACAATCAAACAAACAAACAGCTTCCCTGCTTGACCCTGCACTCAAAATTGGAGTTATCCCTATAGATGCCTTCCACGTGTTTCCTCTAACTSAGCTGGCAATCTCAGCTGGGCTGGCTCCAGCCCTCAGCAGAGGGAGCAGACAAATTACAGCTCAAAGGAGAGCAGAGTCCCCACCATCAGGAGCCAGTGTGTGAGGACARGAACCCACTGTGTGCACTGTGCTGGAGTGGGAAAATCAGTGTCTTCCCAGACAGAGGCAAGTTCTCTCTGGAGTGTCTCAAGTGGAGTCTCTTCTCGGAGAACCAAGCTGTAGCAGAGACCGTCTTACTGCTTTGCATCCTTCAGTCTATTTCTCGGTAGGAAGCACTCTGCAGTAGGAGAGACCTTCTGCAGCGGCCATGGGAAGCCCTGGCTGGGAGGTGGAGCACCCCTGGGCTGCTTTTCCCASGATGCCGCAGTGGGAAATTCTGTCTGGATTCATCTTCACCTTGTGGTGCTTTCCAGCAGTGGAGCAAAGACAYGACGGTCTTGGCACAATTCAGATGTTTTGTCCACAGCTTTGGAAGGCTGCTAAAGGAGACAGACATCAGGATCTAACTTTAACTACCCTGTCTACCTCTTTCTTAGCTTGCAACCACACTGCCGCCTTATCTGCTACGTTCTTGGAGAGGAGGCTGAACCAAGTATCAGCAGTGAGGAACCGTGGCCTCAAAGCAACATGAAGCTGTGGGTCAGTCATGTTATTCAGGCTCAAGTTCAAACAAGCTCTGCTCAAACTGCAGGTGAGGGCTTGCCTAGAAGAAGCTGTGGGCAACTCCTTTTGAGAGGGGCAAAGCCACTTGGCTTTAGTGCTGGCCGGTTTTGCTAAGGCAGTGCTCACAGTCACCCTTCTGTGCCCAGGCYGGCTACCACGTTCAGAAGTCACTAACTGGGGAAAGCTGGTATCTGGTACAAAAAAGAGACAATGTAGACTCAAAATCTACTGCACAGCCCGTGCATGTGATCCTCCCAGGCACTTCTTGCCAGGATAATTTCAGCTGAAAGAGCAGAGCTCATCTGAGCCGCCTGCCACCATCTAGTCACAACAGCAGCACTGCTGCGGCATCCCTAATAGCAGGTAAAGTGCTGTCTCTGTTGCTCTGTCTCCACACAATCCTATCTGCTCAGGCAGGGGAAATGCCAGTGGTATTGCRCTTGCCACACGTTGCAATTTCCAGGGTAACATCACTTGGGGCAGCAAATTCTACAACCTATTCCTGAGCTCGACACACTTACAATCATACCTGAAAACTTCCCACAGGTTGAAGGTGTGCGGATGTGTGCTGGGCACCAGTATGCCTCCCTGCCCAGGAAATGCTACCACATGGTCATGTCTGAGCAAGCTCATTTTTCCAGCAGCCTGGCCCTCCGCATTTCCCTGCACGCTTTGATTGGTAACCACTGAAAGTCCTTCCACTGCCCCAAGAGCTCCTGTTTCCACATCAGCACATCTCAGCTGCTGCCTGAGGCTGAGCTCGGTCAGGATTTTTCCTCCTTTATTTTCACAGAACTTGCATTGCTTTTGCTTTTCCATCAAGCCTGGCTCCACCAATAGAGCATGGATGTCCAGGGATAACATCATGCTCCCCTGTGCACCATCCCTCCTAGATACATGCTATAAACCACCTCTCCAGAGAGATTTGAACATATTCAAAACAARAGGAGCTGCTAGGAAAGCAATCAAACATGACTCTCTCTCAGCAATCCGTGAAGAGCAATAATCATGCTGAGGCCTAAAGTAAACCCTGAAGAGGGGAGGACAGCTGGAATTCCTCCCTCATGAGGGACATCTCTGGAATYATAGAATCTTTAAGGTTGGAATGGATCTTTAGAGATCATCTAGTCCAAYCCCYCTGCTCACCCAGGGTGATCTACAGCATGTGGCACAGGCTGCATCCAGACGGGTTTGGAAGATCTGCAGAGAAAGAGCCTCCACAGCCTCTCCGGGCAGCCTGTGCCAGGGCTCTGGCACCCTCACTGTCAAGAAATTTTTCCTTAAGTTCCTGCAGAACTTTCAGTCCTTCAGTTTGTGGCCATTTCCTCTAGTCCTATCAGTGGCCACCACTGAAAAGAGGCCGTCCCATCCTCCTCACTGCCTCCCCTGAGGTGTCTATAGACACTGCTCAGGTCCCCCTTCAGCCTCCTCTTCTCCAGGCTGACCAGGCCCAGCTCTCCCAGCCTTTGCTCATAGGGCAGATGCTCCAGTGCCCTGATCATCCTTGTAAAGCACCTATAAGCACCTGAACAGAGGAGCAATGTGGTGGACACTGCACCCGCACGCCCGTGCCCCTGCAGACTGCGGCTGTGGCAGGAGACCTCGCTGCCGCCTGAAACCAGCCTTCCTTTTTTAACCTTCCTTTTTAAACATGGAAGTGCGGCTGTGCGYGGGAGCAGCTGCTGCCTCGTGCCTTGCAGAGACACTTCCCACAGGTCGTGCTGGGCCTTTGCCCCGCGCTGCGCCCGACTAAAGAGCACAGCTTGGCTGCCAGATGTCGCCAGTAATGGGAGCAAGCAAGAAAACCTATTCACCCAATGAGTGAGAATAATGACTAAATCCGAGGAGGTGAAATCTCATCTGCTGGAGAAACAGTCACCTTTGCACTGCATCTAGGCGCAGGTTAAGCCCACAGACTATCCAGATGCACTCAGCTCAGCACAAGGGTGGCAAGAACAGGTGCTTTCCATGCTCGTCAGCCCAAACAGAAGCTGCCTCCCCACCTGSGCTGGAGTCATGGAGAAAAGAGCCAATTTTGACCACGGCCCCTACTTCCTGCACAGTGACTCCCAACACTGCAGCAAACTCCATCTCTTAGTCAGAACACGACCTCTCCAGCCCCAATTAGCTGGAAGAGGAGCCATGTCACTAATGAGCACCAAAGGGCTTATCTCCTCCGGAAGGCATGGGCACCGACTGTGAAACTGTTGGTGAAGACAGGAGCTTTGTATTGATTTTTGGGAAGGCCAGGTGTTTAGTCACATACAAATCACATGGAAAAAGGATCTCTGCTCCCTTTGTACTGCCACTCCTGATTAGGACTCAGTGTCCCATGAGAGTGACACTTCTCTGAGTCTGGCATGGCCAAGGGAGTGGGTGAAACAGTGAGTGAAATTTGTTGCACCGAGACATAGTCAACATGGACAGATGGGCATCCCTTTGAGGGGTTCACTCTACTCCCAAAGAGATCCCAAAGGGATCCTTTGGCATCCCTTTGAGGGGTTCACTGTGCTCCAGACAGCCTGAACAGGAGGATGCCAGGCTGTAGTTCCATTGCGACCAGTGATTTTAGCAGCCTGGCCACATGGGAAACAAGGTTGGTTGGAAAGAAAGAGGATATATCTTGTTTTCCACTGAAGGCTGGAGAACAGGTGAGATGCTGATATCACAGAGACCTGGCGAGCTATCCTAGAGCAACTGAGACTGGAAGGGAAGGTTTGAAGTCGCTGGATGTTGGATTTTTTTCTTGATATGAAGTCAGCAGGAATGAAGCATGGGGAACACACATTGCAGTTGCTGGACGTTCAGAGAGGTCAATGTGTAAAGTCAGTGTGGAGAGGCAAAGAATCGCAGAATCACAGAATGTTCAAGGTTGGAAGGGACCTGTAGAGATCATCTAGTCCAACCTTCCTGCTCAAGGAGAGACACCTAGAGCATGTGGCACAGGGTGGCGTCCAAGTGGGTTTTGAAGACCTCCAGGGAAGGATCTAAAAGAAGAAAGAAGATCTATACTCCAAAGAAGATCTATACTTGCGAGACAGCCTGCTCGGGCTTTGCACTTGGGGAGGACTGTAGGGCTCTTGCAGCTGCAGAAGGAGCAAAACCCCTGTGAGAGTTCCCAGGGGAAGCCCTCGTCTGCAGAGCGTTTAAAGAGCTGTCCTCAATTCTGGCCTTACGTGCCTGGGAGATTTCAGCTGGTTACTTTTCGAATTCCACCTCCTTACAACCAAGCTTTCCCAGCACAGCTAAACCCATGGTAAGTGGGATTATGAGTGGGTAATCTGCCTGGCGTTTCGCTGCTGTCTGTACCTGCAGGAAGCTAGAACAAAACTGAGTCAGACAGAAACACTTAGAAAATGTGCCAGCCACRGGAAGAATATTCAGTGCACAGTAARGACTGTTTATCTGGCCACACCAGCGATGCCTTGCACGGYAACGTCCTTGCTGCCTGCAGTGGGGTGGGCAGAGGCCGGCTGCCTGCGACGTCTCGGAGGCACGTTGCTCATGCAGAAGATGTTCTCCTCCCTTCATGGCCTGGAAGGATGAACTGTTCCCGGGCACCTATCAGAAATACAGCAGGGAAGCAAAGCACCACCACAGAGGACCTTTGCTGTGCTGCCTTCCAGGGAACAAACGTCTCCTTCCTTGCTTAGCCCAAGCCTACCCCAGTAATCCCCACTGTAACCGTTTTATACCAGCCTTTAATTTGTGATTCAGTCCGGGCTGATAATCCCCACGCTGGCATATCTGGAGGAAATGAATACCACAGTAAGCAGTGATAACGTATTATTTCTTGCCTTGGGAAAGCCTGCCAAGGGCACCAGAAATGCCTTGTGAACAAGGATGAATGAAGCCCTGCAACTCAGCTGTGAAGCAGAGGAAAGAAATCTTTCTTCCTAGTTTGCAGACAAGGTAAAAGGCCCCAAAATGTTCCTGGGGGCTAAGGAAGGTCGCAAAACAAGATAACAGGGAGTCAAGCCCTGGAGTCCTGGCCCCCAAACCCCAGCTGTATTTGCTAAATACAGCAGGCCCGTAATCTCAGTGAGCTAGCACTGGGAATTTTTTTCCTTGGAAGATTATTGGAAGATTGAGGTCTTCAAAACCCGCCTGGATGCCACCCTGTGCCACATGCTCTAGGTGTGCCTGCTTGAGCAGGAAGGTTGGACTAGATGATCTGTAGAGGTCCCTTCCAACCTTAAATATTCTGAAATATTATGGAGGAAGTTAGACCAGCAGCTTCTGTATAGCAGCTTCAGTATCTAAAGAAAAAGGAGAGAGTTTTAGGGTAGCATGACTTACTTCTCATTTGTCGCTCAGCTTGGGGCATGGACACGTTCAGATATCACAACTCGGCTAACTGGCAGTTGCTCTTTTCTTAATTGGTGGTGATTCGATCTGCCCTTTCAGTCCTAAGTGTGAGCAGAGATGATGCCCTCAGGAGCTGGAAATCTATTTAAATCCTCAAGAGTTTTTGTGCCTATCTTGTCCCACCGTGCCTGGGCTCCTTGTGTTTGTCTAAGGTGCAGAATCATTTCATACTAATGTAAGTCAAGTTTTGTGGCTATTAGCACTAGTATAGTCTGGAAGAGGGTAGAGAGTACTCTGCTCTTAGAGCTTGTTTCTTATGGTCCTTATAGCAGGTCAGGACTCAAACACACAGTGCAAGATCCTTACTGGGAGGCAGTTCCTGCAAAGAACTTTTTGCCTAACCAGATTGAAGAGACGGGGGAAACTGAGTCACCGAGTTAGGACAGGCCATGGCCCAGCTCACACGGCCAGCCGAGGAGAGTTGGGAATCAAACCATTTGTTAACCCCCAATTTAATGATCCTATCACAAAACCTGGTTGCTCTCTGCTCCTTGAGATCTTATTGCAGGGATCTCTGGTAACCTCCACCGAGGTCTACTTGTATGATTTTCAATATGACCAAACTGGCTGTATTCCAGCTCCATACCTGGATCTGGACCAGGTTTCCAAATTCCTTCTCTCAAGGGATCCATACAGAGAATTAAATGCCCTGAAGATAATGTGGCACCAGTCCAGTGCTGCTGACCCAGGAGGCTCCGCTCCATTAGCCCCAAAGCATTGCTCGCCACTAATGCTTTCAATCTGTCATTGCAAGTTTTGCTCCTCAATAAACACACACACAAAAGTAATTTATGAGACCTGTGATGTGAAATGTGCTTTACTGCAGCTGTTTAAGAGCAGCTGCTGATTGTACCCTGTGGGTTGACTGCAGGGCAACTATTTTTGGAAAGCTGCTGTCTCTTGAAATCAGGAATCTCACGTAGGATGGACAGGCTGGGATAGGGGTCCCAACACCTGCAAATGTCCCACCGTACAGCCCCAAAGCTGGAAACCAGCTCTAAATTGAATGTGATAATTGCTCTTCTCTCACATCCTGATGCAATTTTGTCTTGAGGGATGCCGACTGTCTCTTGCTCTGTTTTTCAGCACTTTTAGCCCATTGAGAACCTTCTCTCAATCAGAGATCTCAGACAGTAGCAAAATAAATAAGAGGACACGCTGAGATTGGGGATGCGATCAAAGCAAGCATTGGAGCAAAGAGCTATGTATGACTCAGGAGAGTTTTGACTGCCCTCAGAATATTCTGTTGACCCATGACAACTGGGATAACCAAGAAGAAAAGGAGAGGTGCATTCATCAGTGGAAATGCTGCTACTTTTATTCGGACACTGTACAGCTACAAACCTGCAAGCCTTCTGCTCCCCCAAGCTGCCCCACACAGCATCAGGAGTGCTGGGGGCTTCACAGAGCCCACATCCTGTCTCTCCTTCTGCAGCTGCCAAAGCAGATGTCAGTGGTCAGCCCTGCAGCGCCTCTTGCCACAGAGCAACRCCATTTGAATGTTTCTAATCTAATGCCCTTGTACTTGTGCCTAGATGCCTCACAGTCCAAGGCATTTGAAAAAAAAGCCCCTCTTTCCCCAAGTCCTTGGGCAGCGTCTTTGTTAGATCAATGGGAAGTGAAATCCACAGGCGTGAGCTGCCGAAGGTGGTTGAAGTGCCTCTTGAAGATCTTCTGCAGCACGTTCTTTCTGGGTTTCCCAGCAGGGAACTCCAGGCTGGAGCTGCTCCTCTGACAGGCCACCTCCAGGAACCAAGTCTCCTGCTGCCTCTCAGTCTTCTCGGCTTCCTTGCTTTCCACAACATCTCTTATCTGGAGGTCTCTTAGTGGGCTAGTGTGTCTCCTGGGCATGGGAAGCCCTCTTGGCTCACGGCTTCCTTTGCCATCCTGGTGACTGATGACATGGGGACCTGCCTGCTTGCAGTCTCTCAGGTCTCCACGCATCTGGGAGCAACCATTTCCACCAGCAAGAGGCAGCTCAGGCTGTCTGCAGCTTGGAGGCTTCTCCTGGGAGGCAGGATGTATCCTGTGAGGATAGGCAGGACACAGAGCATAGCTGGAGTCCAAGTGAAGAAACAAGGCCTCTTCACTGGTGACCTGCGGGCTCTCCCCCAGGCTGACAAAACCGTATGGGGTGGTGATCTTGGGGAGATGAGGCAGGGACAGGGCTGCCCGGGCAACAGGGTCTGGGATGGCCTCCAGCGTGGCAGCGAGCTCAGCGTTGGAGCGGGGCTGGCTGAGTGCTCCCTCTGTGACGGGGTCCGAGCTGCTCCTCCAGGCTGTCCGCACAGGCTCCCCCTTCTCCTCGCCCAAGCGCCTAGGCCTCTTGTGGCTCTCCAAGGAGGGGATAACAAACTGTGGGATGCGATCAGGGGTCACCACGTAGTGRAAAACATCCCTGGAGCTCTTGTCCTGGAGCAAGCGGGAGCAGGGCATCACCTTCCCATGCGGCATCTCTGGAGCGACGGGTGCCAGCTGTGCTGGTCAGGTGTGTGGCTCCTGCAGGGCTCCCTGCAGCAGCAACTCGTATTTATGCTCTCCGCTCAGCCCTGATTGCTCCCTGCCCAGTGACGCTCCGTGACGACTGCTGCCAGCTCACTGCTCCGTCTGAATCCAACCTTTCATCACCCATCCGACAAAGGGGAGGCGGCTGAAGAGGGACACAAGAGGAGACACTTGTCCCCAACCTCTGCTCCTGCCCTCCTTCTCACGTGCAGGGCCACTAGTGCCCCCAGGCTCCTGTCACCCGTGAGAAAAGAGCATGGAGATGAGGAGAGGGGACACTTCAAAGATGCAAAGAATGGAAAGAGCTGCCTGACCCTGCAGAGCTCGGGGCAGAGAGGGAGCAGCTCATGGAGGGGAGAAGAACAAATGAAGACAGCATTGGCCTTTCCTGGGATGAGTCATCTGTCTGTGGGCATCAGGTAGAGCAAAGCAAGAAAGCGGAGAGCAAGATAAAATCACTGTGCAGCTTCCCTTCCCTTCCCTTCCCTTCCCTTCCCTTCCCTTCCCTTCCCTTCCCTTCTTCTAATAAATCTCCCATCAGGAAATTCTCCACCTCAGTCAACCCAGTTATTGAGGTGAATCAACATTTTCAACAGCCTTAGCCCCCCCCAAACCTTCTTCCCGTCTCTGCTGTTGCTTGGGTTGTGCTCGTTCTTGTTTCTCGCGGGCTCGTTGTGTTTCTGTCTCTGCTGGGGGAGGCTCAGGTTGCAGGTAAGCATCAGTCACCGGCGTCCCTGGGTCTGCCCCAGGTGGCTTCCCCAGAGGGGCCTCTGTGCGTGGCCATGGCCACCACGGCCCTTGTGCTTCCTCCAGGCAGGGAACATGAAACTCGCTCTCTTAGCCGTGCTGAAATCAAAGAGGGCTTTGTCCTTTCTTCTCTCGCAGCTGGGCAGCGGCAAAGCCACAGAGCTGGATTACCGAGCCCCAGTCCCAGACAATCAGTGCTTGCTAATGAAGTCTCCTCTATTAGCAGGTGGATAAAGGCTGCTTTACAACTTTTCCTCCCCTGGAGACTGTGCAGAGATATAAAACATCTCAGTTTCTGTACAGCGCCTTGTCTGACTCCAAGCACCGTCTAGCTGACCCTGCAGCAACACACATTGGCCTGTTGTAACCTGAAATAAGTTACCCTGTCCTGCACACCCCCTTCCCTGCAGTTCTTGCCCCTACTTCTCTTTCCCTTGTTCTCAAGAGAGTTTTGTGGACGGTTCCAATAGGAGCACAAGTGAGGACAGTCTTTTGGGGCACCAGTGGAGGTTAGGAGTGTGGACAAGTCAAGGAGACTGTCCTAGAGCGTCATAAACAGTCATGTCCCGATTTCTATGGGGGCAGCAGAGATGGGTACCTGAAACGATGTGGCTCTGGACTGTGTGGCAGCCACCCCAGAGCTGGTGGCACCAGTTTTGATGGCAGGGCTGCACGCACTCTGCAATGGCTCAGATGTTGGCATGCTGATTTCAGCTCCAGAAGGTTCCCCCGAGCGTGGCCTGCTGCCTCTGAGCACTGCCCTGCTCAGCTGGATGCAGCAGCAGATGTGCACCCTGTTATCCCAGCTCTGCACCCTGCACCCCAGGGACCACGCCTGCTCTCGTGCTTTGCTTGCAGCGGAGTGGAAGCCGAAGATGATAAAGTGGCACCCACAAATGCCCTTCTCTGCTCCCAAACTATCTGCTCAGTAGAAATCTCATCAGCTGAAGATCCATCAGAGCAGAAACGTGACTCGAGCCCACACGTGGCTGTGTACTGCAGTGGCCAGTTTAGCCCAAGCATGTGGCAGCATCCCTGCTTCGCTGGACAAACCATCCACACGAGGCAGGGCTGAGGAGGAGKATGCTCAGCGGGGCCTTCAGGTGTRCGGCAGAGAGAGGACACAGCCTGCACGGCATCCAGACCTCAGCCATTCTACCACGCGAAGGCTCTGCTGCAGAGCAGCCTCTGGAAATGCTGCTGGGGGGTCAGATGCCTCTGTTTTGTGAAGCGGAGTCTGTGTGTGTGTGTGTGTGTGCATGCACGTTTCATGCAGGCCTAAGAGCTGGCTAATTGAATCAGGCTGAGGTTTCAAAGGATCGGGTTTACTCTCTTCCTTTCATCTTTATTGACTAAAATAGATCCCAGCCCCAGCTTCCTCCCAGCCTCGGAGCAAAGGGAGGGCATAGACGGAGCGATGACGGATGCTGTGGTGCCTGCGCTGCCCTGGAGCCCACCATGGGGGGCTCAGAGGGGCAGGATGCCTGCAGAGCTGTCCCTGCAGCGCCCAGTGCTCAGAAAGAAGCATTGTGAGCATCCCTCACAGTGCMTGGACATGCAGAACAAGGAGTTTGCAGGTCAGGCTCCTTTCATGGAGCTGCTAGAAGTGCTACTCAAGGGTGCTCAAGTAGTACTAGCTGAAAGGGTACTTTTGGATTCTCCTATGCCATTACAACTGCAGCAATGGGCAATGAAGCACCACATTTTTCAAACCATACCAGCATCTAGACACAAAAAAACCCTGCTGCACATCTGAAAAGCTGCTGCTGGCATCTCATCACCCTCTGCCTTGCGTTTATGTCTGTCAGCGTGGGGTAGGGGAAGGTGGCCCCGATCAGCATCTCGGTAGCGCAGCCCAAAACTCCCAACAAGAGACAGACACACCTAAATTCAAAAAAAATAAGCCCCTAATTCAGGTCTATCTCTCTTAAACAAAATGCCAAGAGCAGGACTCTTGCTAGAGAAGCTCCTCATGAGAGAGCACTAGGCTACGTGGCTGATTAGTGGGGCCTGCAGGTCATCAGTGCAATGGGGAACAGCTGGGCCAGGGCCTACATTTACCATGCTGGCCACAACGTGGACCAAGCCAGGTTGCTTTCCAGTTCAGTGTATTTGGCTTTATTGAGCAGCAAGCAAGGCCTGGTATGCTCCGTGCCAGTGCAGAGCTCCTCCAGGTGCTAAAGGGATGGTTTCTGCTGGGGGTAATGTTGGAATTGCTGTAGAGGATGTCTGACCTTTCTCCCTTTGTATTTAGGGGAGGCAAGTAATCTGCAAAGAGCCCTCCTCTCTCTTCAGCAGGTTCTTATGCCGTGTTCTTCAGCTGAGTTTTGTCCAGAGCCTGGTAGGTGATGTGTTTTTGCTGATGGAGAGGTGAAGGTGAAAGGAGGATAAAATTCTGAGGCTGCAGGTTCTTTTCCATCTCTCTGTATTTTGATCCTCTCTGCTCTTTTTCTTTTATTTTCTTTTTGCCTCATTTTGCCATGCTCTGCAGGTAGTGTTGCTCATGCTCTGTTTTTTACTCCTTATCTCATTCCATCCCATCTTGCCCCCTCCCTAGCTTGTTCTTGCTTTTCTCCTCTTCTACTAACAGTGGCTTGCTCTGTGCTCTGAGCAATAGATGTGTTTTATGTTTTTTCTGCTTTTCTGACTCAAACAAGCTGTAGAGAAGGAAAGGGTTTTTTTTTGTTGTTGTTGTTTTGGGGTTTTTTTGTTTGTTTGTTTTTGTTTGTTTGCAGTTAAACAGCCTCTCTCTTGCTAGATSAGAGCCTAAGGATCTGCCCAACTGCTCTTCCAGTCTGGGGTTACTGGGTTTGTTCTTCAGGTTTGACTCTGGAAGCTGAGCAGTCACAAGGTGGGAGCACTAGTTGCTGGTGGGGAAGCCGAGTACACTGGTCCGATGTGCCTGCTCTGAAGAGCACCTGGGTGAAACTTGTTCTTGCATATAGGAAAGCTGTGATCTAGCAGACTGTGGAGTCTTGTGGTATTGACATCTCTCTCAGCCTCTAGGCCAGAAGAGCTGGGAGATATCTGGGAAGAAGATAGATAATTTGTTGTCTGTGGCCAAAGTTGATTCCAGTCTCAGCAGCACACTGCAAGAGCGGGTTGTTAGGGTATCATTAAGGAATTTAACGAGCTGGAAGGTCTTTCATTGCCTAATGCAATTCTCTTATTTGCAGCTGAAGGTCCTTCARAAAGTATCAGTCTGGGTTGGATTTGTGGTCCCTGTGGAGATTATTGTCAGCAAGTGTCAGCCCACACAGTCTCCCAACAGGCCTGGATGGCTTGCTAAGAAACGCCGAGGGAGACTAGCACGCCTCCTCTCTTCTGTCATCCCCACGAGATTCCAAAATATCCTGGGCCATCTGCCAGCAGATTGGGGCCAGAGCAACATGCCCAAAGGTAAGAGAGCAGGCTTTCTGGGGGCACTACGAATGATATCAAAGCAGATTGAGTCTAGAGCTGATGTGCTGGGTAGAAAGTGATGAAACAAGAATGTACGTGTTTACTCACCATGAGTTATGATCATATCTCCTATGAATCTCTGCAGAAATCCTAGAAACTCTGATCAATCCATCTAACAAAGCAAACAAGAGGAAGAGGGATGATGTAGCTCTGGAAGAACAGGAGTCCTGGGTGGTGGTGCTAGAGAAAGACTTGCTAGAAGATGACTCTGAAGACATCACCTACGAGGTATGAAGTTCTGGTGCTGGATAGAGCAGTTCCTTGGGCCCTGAGCACATGCGAGATAAATGTTTGGCCTTTGTAGACTGGGAGTGTCACTGCATAGACCTGCAAAGTCGCTTGTGCTGAGCTGCTGTGTGGAGAGCTATAAAGAAGCTTCCTCTATCATATACCCTCAGGGACTGTAGGTTACCCAAAAATCACTTGAACGTCACATCCACAGTGTCTGAAGAGTGTGGGTACCATGCTTGCACCATATCACAGACATCATTAATGTTTGCTTTTGATGAGCATTCCTGCAAAGTACATTTTGGCCTGTTTTTGCTCTTTTAGCATGGTCTCCTCACTTCTGCTTCCAAAACGAGGTCTGTACATTCCTTCTCACAGAATCTTTTCTCCCATAGCCATCAGAAGTGGAAACAGATAGTGAGGAGTACAGGTCCCAGAATGACACTGAGACAGACTTGGAGTTTGAAGAGCAGGAAGGGGCTTTAGTGCTGAAGGAATCATCAAATCTCCAGGTGAGTGGACTGGTGCAGGCTGCAGGATATTTGCTGCAGAATATTTTCTTTCTGTAAGTACTGTCACTCAAAAAAAATCCTCCAGTCATTGCCTCCTTGGCAGCAAAAGGAAAGGTAAGCAGTCCAAGGCTCTGACCTTCATGACTTCCTGTGGTTGACCAAGTGTTTACAAGCCCTTGTGAAGAAGGTGGAGAGACATGAGACCTGTATCCTTACCCTGCAAGCATATTGGTATGGTTGCTGCTACAGGAGTCCGGTCTTCCCTGTTCACCTTGATCAGAGCTGTCTGGACTTGCTCAAACTCTTCTGAACTTCATAAGATCCTTAAGGGTTTTCCTGTCCTTACAATGAGCTGCAAGCTGAATGTACCCCCTTATTCTTCAGGTGGAGGATGTACAGGTGGAGAACACGGGTAGCAACAGTCCAGAGGCCCAGGATGTGAGCACAGAGGGGCAATCGGTGGCTCCAACTGTCTCCAGCAGTGGGGAAGACGCTCCAGATGTCACTAGCAGTGATAATGAGGATGCCCGAAGGYCACAGGCTGAGAGCAATGGTGATGGCAGCTCCCAGGAGCAGGGAGCTGATGCAGATCACAAAGGGAGCAGCAGTTTGTTGCAGAATGAGGTGAGGACTTTTCTGTGCCAAGTAATGGCTTATTGCACCCTTTCTTTGTAGAGTGGGAGATGTRTAGATGTGTGGTAAGCTGTCTGGGCTCAGAGGCCTTCTTGCTTGGGAAGCAGTTATCCCTGAGCCTTTGAGGCATAGATCTGTATCCTCATCACTATCATGTGGGCAAGATSAGTGTTATGGGGGCTGTAGGCGTCCTCACTGGAGAAGGAAATGTCGTCAGTCCCAAGTATGCTGTTGATGCCAGACGTGCTCAATGCCCAGGGTACCTCCCTGTCCTGTGTGACAGGACTGCCAGGTGCCTGTTGAGCATCTTGGGTTGGTACGCAGTGCCAGCCACTTCTGACCCAAAGGCTCTACCAGCAGGTCACAAGTATCTATTGATGATTTACTGGCCCAAATGTCTTCCATTCTTAAAATGGAAAGAATCTGTGGGAGTCATCACTAATGACACTTCATAGGTTTCTCTGTTGCCCTAGACCCATCTAGTTCACTGTTCTAGCCCCAGAGCACTTTATTAATAACCTTCTGGTTCTATTCACACTGGTGCTAAGCAGCTCAGCTTGCAACAAAATGGATAGGTAGAGTTGCTGAGCAAAGCAAAGCTGAACCACCACCCCTGCAGTGTTGGTAGGAGCTGGTAATGGTGTTCATGGTGAAATCTTTTCCTTTCTAGGATAAACAGGAACTCTGATCTCCTCATTGTGCCCAGGTCTCCGCATTGTGGCTATGAGGTGCCTGGTTCTCTGTGGCCRCTGCGCCATGTGAGTAAACTGTCCAGTTGAATGCTCTGTTAATATTTTTGAACTTAACAATAAAATTACCCTATTTTTTTCATGTGAATCAAGAAGCAATTGGCTCTCTGGAGATGGCAGGCTCTGTGTACCAGATGGCATGATCATATGGCTGCTCCTAGCCAAGGGTATGGGACAGAGCTGCTCTCCCACAGAGATCAAGTGGGAATTGGAATGTCAGTGGGACCTTCCAATYGGATTGCCCCATGGGGAAGCTTTTTACAGACCCAGAAACCCTGCAAATGACACTTCTGTCAGTAAGAAAGGTAGCAAGTCTCCAGCCTTGGAGGGGGAGGAAGGGTGGACAGAACAAGCATCTCTGTGTAGAGCCCAGAGTATTTCTCACTGGGTGCTTATGGTCTCTTGTCTGCTTCTTGGTTCCTATGGCTGTGTRTTTCTGTAAGGCTCCTTCTTTCAAATGGATAGAGAGAGGACTCTGGCTTGGTGTAAGAGTGGAAGGTGATCCAAGGCCTAAAAAGGCAGGTTTGGCCCAGGAGGTGTGTGAACACAACCTGTAGCTATGGAATGACTTAGACATGTCCAGCAAGTTATATGGACCAAGTCACGGTAACCAAAACTGAAAGGAGGCTCTGTCTTCCAAATGTGACCTGAGCAATGGGAGAGGCTCAAGGAGAATATGCTCCATCACTTTAGATCTGTCTGTGTGCCTGGTGCCTTGTGTCACTGCCTTGAGCTAGATTTGCATGTGAACAAGCAGTCCCTTGGGCTAACAGTGTTCTAACTATTAAAATAACTGTGGCATCCTGCAGCAGGAATATTCTGTTGACTGAGCTGAGCTCTCCAGCAGACTGAACTCTATGCAGTGCAAATCCTTCCTTCTCTGGAGATCTTCCAAACCTGCTTGGATGCCACCCTGTGCCACGTGCTCTAGGTGACCCTGTGTGTGCAGGGGGGTTGGACTAGATGATCTCTGAGGTCCCTTCCAACCTTAAGGATTCTGTGAAATGCTGCTGGCCAGGTCTAGCATGGCAGCAAGATGGTAAATTCCACCYTGCTAACATAGTAGTCTCTGTATTTGAGCCCTGCTAGGGCTGAAACACCTGAGGAAGAGTAAACTTCCACCCCCCTAAGCTCTGAAAGGAGCAGAGSGTATTAAAACACCCCAAGGTTTTGTTCTCATACCTTGCATTGCTTATAGGCTACAGGAAAGAGCAGGAGTTAAACCTGASAGAGTTCAAAGGCAGGGCTGTAATGAGGCTGGAAGTGTCCCTGTTCCCAGCCCCTGCTGGGTCTCAGCTGAATCAAAGGCCATCACGTGCTAATCTTTTTCTAATTAAAGATTGCTTTATCTTCCAGAGGTAGCTTTGAGGCATGTTGTGGTCTGTGCATCCTTTYCTGAAGGGCTAAAGCAATCTTGCAGAGGGCTGCTCTGGCGAGCAGTGAATCTCTTTTCAAATCCTTTCATTTGAAATTATTAGCTGAGTCGGGACATCTGTCCTAGGGCTGCAGCTCCGAAATCTCTTGGGGGCTCTAAAGCAGGTTTTCCCTAGGCCAGGTGCTAGTAGGGCAGCTGGCATTGAGGTTGCTCCTTGTGTATCTGCTCCAGTGGAGTGTGGAAGGGCTGTGCCTTAGGCTGGACAGAGCTGTTTTCCTACAGGTTAGACCAGTAGTTTTTACACCATTAGCATGCTAAACGGTCCTGAGTCCCAAAACTTGGGTAGTTGCTGAGCTGTTCAATAACCTCCACCATGGTGGTGTTTCCAAAATGTAAGTGTGCCTCTTACCTTGCATTCTCTGTGACTACCATAACACTGGTGTCCCGTGAATAATAGCAAGACTTTATCCTAAGGCTGATAAAGGAGCTGATATTGCAACTCATGGATACTATACTGGGTTCTGCCTTAATTCAATTGCTCCTYATTTGTGTTTGCTAGCTCTTGGGTTTTCTGCAGCCAGCACTTTCAAAGAAGAGATAAATAATTCTTTAGTGGCACGCAGCTAGCTAAGGGCTTTCCTCCCAAATCTGTGCAGGATTTTCATGCTTGCTCCTGTGCTTTACCTCAAATTCCAGCATTATTAAGGAGGTGGCTTTGTTCATTGTCTAAGTGCCAGGCTGTAGAGTGATCATGCTTTAAAATTTGCAGGCCATGGCCTTGCACTGAATCTGGCTCTTTGAGATCACCTGCAAATYGATCCTGTGTGCTCCTGTCTGTTCAAATCCTCCTGGAGTTCTGCTTTTAAAAAGGAGAAATCRGTGTGGTGCATGTAAAATGGCTTGGTGGAGTGAGAACTAGATGCAGAGCTGTTATTCCAAGGTCATCACCTTGAATTGCATCCAAGTAGGTAGGTGGTGCATGTTGGTGTTACCAGTGAGGCCAGGTGTGGTGATGAAAGGGGGTGATTTGAGGGTTACTCGAGCAAGAGAACCCAGAGAGAGAAGGTGTGGAGCCTGGGAGGTGTGTAAATGGAGATCTGGCTTCTGCTAACAGCTCYGRTGGTTTTGATACCTGAGATGAAACMGCTTGTGCTCTCCCATCCTCTTGCTAAGGGCCATGCATAGGAAACCCTCTGTGCTCCAAGTCARGGCAGGTTATGTCTCTAATTAGCCCTTTCTTCTGGGTGGGAATAATGGATCTAGAAAATAGCAAGGAAAATCCTCATTACCCTGCTGCTTGTCCCTGGTGTTAGGACAGTGACAGCCTGGGTGTCTTSTCAGAGCAGCCCCCCTCTTGTGGTG
The DNA here is from genome assembly GCF_003342845.1 of Nothoprocta perdicaria. Classification (NCBI taxonomy): domain Eukaryota; kingdom Metazoa; phylum Chordata; class Aves; order Tinamiformes; family Tinamidae; genus Nothoprocta; species Nothoprocta perdicaria. Next base: position 57,217 of record NW_020455645.1, read on the forward strand.
GCAGCCAGGGTGGGCTAGTGAGGGGCGGCASTTGCTGGAGCAGCTGCCTGGCCCTGGCAGGGCTGCAGAGAAGCAACACAGAAACAAGGTTCCCWGGTCTGGGAATCCTGTGTGGTTGTGAATGAACTGCCCTAAACACACACGTGAGCATGGGTCTCACTTGGCTGCAGTAGMAAAAGGCCTGTAATGTCACAGAAACACAATCATTATTGAAGAGCTTTTATAGTGATTCAGCATGCTTCTGTGGTAGCCCTGCTCACCAGGGTGTCGCAGGATTTTCTTCTCTTCCTTTTCCTCTCTTTTGAGGCTCTGAACCTTCTTTTTAACCTGMGTCTTGGTGGATAGGGTAACTGACTGGGGCAGCACGGGGATGAAGGGAGAATCTGTCCCTGCCAAAGGCTGTGATTCTCTGCAGAATGTCTCCTCTTACTGCTGTCCATGGCTGCATCTCCCCCTTGGCTGGGAAGATGGAGAGATCCTTCCCAGGCTGTAGAGGGAGACTACTGGAAGCCCCTTGGGTTTGTGGGGCACGTGAGGAGCACCCTGATTTAGCAGGTTGTTGAGCTCTGGTTGTTGCATGGAGGTGCTCAGTATCCTCCTTGCTCTCTAGGAGGCCTAGAAACCCCTGAGAGGGGGTGTGGGCTGTACCCCTGTTTTGTTCGGGTAGTGCCTTGGCCCAGGGAATGAGTATTGCCTGAGCCTGGTTTTTGTGCAGGCTCCACTCATCCTTTCTACAGGTGCTAAGAGCTGAGATGACTGTGGTGAAAAGCAAGGCTCTGGGGCTGTGGAAGATGGATTGAGTTGCGTTGAGGACCAGCTGCCCTTCTTGTCCTGGAAGCTTCTAATCACTGTTTTTGAGCTGCACTTCTGTATTCCCTTCCACAGCTCAGAAGGGTTGAGACTGGGAACATCAATGGCTGCCAACCATGGCCCAGTGTGCATGTTCACCACTTGCCTTGAACACGCCATGCTTGGAAACAAATCTAATGCATCTCTGCTCTGGGGTCCACTTGACTTTAGCAGGTGACTCCAGGGCCAGGCCCATCTACCTGCTTCTACCTTCTGAACAAAAAGCTCTCCTCTAGCTCACTCCCTAGAGAAACATAAGTGCTTTGAGAAGACAAAGATATCCCAGGACAAAGAAGGGGAAGAGGATTAGGAGAAARGAAGAAGCAATTAAGAAGTTGGATAGTGGTAGGAGGATGAAGAAATAGAAGGCAGCATTTGAAGAGAGCCTGAAGGAGTGAGTGGAGGTGGCCTGTGCCTATGGGGCTGAGGTACCAAGAGCCYCATTGTACAACAGTGAGGAGACTGCCCAGCTGTGAACATGTGGGCCAATGGGCCTGCAAAGGGCTCTTTGCTAGAGCTGYGATGTGGGAGTTGTGTGGGAAACAAGTGGATTAGCTGAGACCAAGAAAAATGATAGCAATTAGCATGAGCAAATCCAATTAGGAGCCACTTGTGGGTTACCATGGGCCTGTCTCTAGAGTGGATRCAGCAGGTATAGCCCAGGAACAGCCCTGCAGCCTGGAAATGCCAGGATGTGGGTCGATCTACCAGGATCCCCTTTCATTAGCAGCCTCTTTTCCTTGGGGCTGGAGCCTGCTGGCTCTGTGCCCCTAATTAGGATGGAGAAATGGATTTAGGCGACTAGTCAGAGGTAGGTTGTTGGTAGTTGGGCTCTGAGCAGGGCCTAGTGGGTAAAGCAGCAATTCTCCCTGCAGTCTGCAGCTTCACAACAAATACTGTCATGCTCTAAAGCTCCTAATCAAGAGCAGGGTCAAAAAGAGTTGCTTCAGTGTCGAGTGTTTTGTGCTTTTTCCAGTGAAAATTCTCCTGAGCTGCAGTTGCCCCYCTCTCATGCTGCTGCCCCATCTGTCGTGCTGTCCTTTACAGCCAGCCATGGTGTTTCTCCTATGCGGGGAGGCTGCGAGTGGAAGGTTTTCCATTGTGGTCCCTCTTCCTCAGTTGTTTTGCTTGGGGCTGCACAGAGAGGGATTCGGGAGCTGCCAGAGAAAGTGGTTTAAAGAAGCACAAAACCACTGCAGCTTGACCTGAATTTGCAATAGCAAAATCTCTGAATGGAAATGAGCAAAGAAGGAAGAACAGGAAAGGCTTTTGGAAGCATTTAACCTCATTCCCTAAACATAATTTAGGAACGAGGAAAACACCTCTACCTCTCACATACATAAAACAGTTTGACTCAAAACCTTCACTTCTGGTAAAATCATTTGTTCTGGAATAGGACCATAATTTGTCACCTACTCTCCTTTTTCTTTTTTTTTTTTTCTGAATTCTTCTTTTTTGGTCCAGCCTCCTAATGCTTTTTCTTCCCCTCCTCCTTTTTTATTCTATTATTTGCCCTATTATAGCAGGTTGAGCAGCATCTGAAATAAATACCTGCGTTTTTCTAGTCCAACTCTGTCTCCATGAGCCTGGTGGTGATTCACCTTCTGCAGGACTGAGGTTGGGCCTAAGCAAGCACTGGATTCAGTACTTGCTGGCCATGAGGATGAGCTGTGTTCTTATGAATCTGCTTCATCACCTGGCAGAGTATATCCTTCAAGGGATCTGCCTGTCATTAGGATGGCAGGAGGGGTGCTGAGCTCTGGGCTGCTTTTGAGCTTGGCCTAAGCTGTGGTATACCTGGTGGGAGCAAGGGGTTTTATTAGAACCAGCTATAAAAGGTTGATGTGGATTCAAGGGTCTAAGGATGCCCTCAGCAAGCTAGTTGATGAGGCATTTTAGTGTTGGCACTTGAGTTGGGCAGACAGGCTTTGTGCAGTGTAGAGAGGTGCATCCAGATCACAGAATCACAGAATRTTCAAGGTTGGAAGGGACCTTTAGAGATCATCTAGTCCAACCCTCCTGCTCCAGCAGGGACACCCAGAGCATGGGGCACAGGGTGGCATCCAGGCGGGTTGTGAAGACCTCGAGAGAAGGAGACTCCCCAGCCTCCCTGGGCAGCCTGGGCCAGGGCTCGGGCACTCTCACAGGAAAGAGGTTCCTCCTCCCATGGAGATGGAGCTGCCTGGGTTTCAGCTTATGCCCATTGCCCCTTGTCCTATTGCTGGCCACCAMTGAGAATTGTATGTGTAACTGGATCTGATTTGTTGCTGTGGTAGTTGAACCTCATTGATGTGAGGTCCATTCCTGCATTTCCTCACTACTAGAGCAAAATATTGTTTCAGTGCCAAAGRGTTCCTGACCATGGAGGATGCCTTTAGAAATGGAGCTCTTGCCTAGGAAGAACAGTTTCCAGTCCAGGTCTTTGTGATTCTTTTGTGCTCTGAATGTGTAACTTGACTGAAAGCACATGTCAGTATTAGCACTGCTGRTCTTTTTCTAGTGTCTTGACCTGGGACTGGGTTGTTGGTCACAGCTGGGAGGAAGGCAGAGACCAGTGCAATGCTAGATGCTGGTCTGGCTGGGATAATGACCAGCTGGGAGGTGAAGTGAGATCCAGGGACTTGTTCCACATCACAAGGGGAGCAAAATAATTGGAATGTTGTAAGGTCCTCCCCACACCAACTCAGCTGGGAAACAAAATACATCTCCCTCGTTTGGAGGCTGTGATGTGTCCTTCTCTACCCAAGACTCTAGGGGAACCTCTAGAAACACAAGAGAATATTCTGCAGATGTTGGTATGCACATATATTTAGATGTAACTCTCATAAAAGACTAAGTTTAATGTCTGATTAGCTTCATCCCTGCTCTTTGAAACATGCTATGTTTATTCACATTTAATTTAAGATGCTATAAGATACTAGCTTAAAGGGGGAGGTGATGTGAAGACTGAGMATGCTGGAGGGAAAATAAGGCAATTGTCATCCTATCTCTCATCMTCCCATCCTTCTGGAGGTAAGGAAGGGCAAGCTGAGCAGTCAGCTCCAAATCACCATCTGCTAGATACACATTCTAGAATGTTTCAACTATGTAAAGGTTGAGGAACTGGACAGGCAGTAAGGGTTACATTGGTTTCCTTGCCTAAAATGCCCTGATCTGTCTCAGCAACCATGCAGGAGATTAGAGATGCTACTGGAGCATGAACCTCTTCACTATGTGTCTCCTGCTCTGACATCTCTACAGACCTCATGGGTGTCTTGTGAGTGACCCTCTGGTAGTTGTGGGTGACCCTTTGCACGGAGCCTTCTCCATCAATGCAGTTAGTGAGCAACTCTTCCTCCTGACTTCTCCTCACCTCTCAACCAGCTGGGAGGAGAGATCTGGGCATGCTGCCTAAAAATCTGCAAGCTGAAAGCGCAGACAGGGATGCAGGTCATTGATTTGTTCTCTCAGTGGACTTTCTGCTCTGTTCAGCTGGTCACAGTTGACTTACTGTCCCCTGCATGCTGTCCTCAGCATTTCCAAGGGCTCCTGTTGTCCACTTGAGGCTGCAGTTCCTGCAAAATACAAGGCGTATTGTCCAAGGTGTATATAACTCTGAGCCATCAGAACAATCTTCAACTGCATCTTCTACCACGTGTTTCAGCTCATTCTTACTTCATCTCCCGTGGTCAAAGGGAATTTAAAGATCAGCTAATTTATCCTCCCTGGTTAGCAAAGAATGGTCATTCCCACCTAGGGTCACATTTGGTTTTGTTTTAAAGTTTTAATGTAACTCTCATGTGAGACAAGCACAATCCTCTGAGACTGACCTCAYCCTCTTATATGTTCAGAGAAACATTTGGCTTCTTTTTGATGTTCTTGCTCATGAGCAACCTTTGTCCTTGGCTGTAGCTTACATGTGGATCAGAACCCAAGAGCTTTACGTAGAGCATTGATCTGATTCATGGCTGACTTTGACATTCCCTGGGTGTCCAGGCAGCAAAGCAAGGTCTTTGAAAAGGGAATTTCAGCCCAGGGTGAACACCATGAGCTGTGCATGAGGGATATGGTTGGTGGAGGAAAGGCTGGCACTGAAGGCAGCCTACACACACTGTTCAATGCCAGGGGCTATGAGGCAGATGTCCTCCCYGAAGTCATGGATCATCCATGTAAGAGTGCTTCCGATCTGATAAATTATATTAGAAAGACAAGACACAAGGGGGCTTTTAATTATGGAAACAACTACCAAGGATTAATGATGGCAGTAGTTTGATGGATTATTGTTACTGCTCAGGTTTAATAAAGCTTTAGTAGTTTTTGTCAGATGAGGAGTGCAATCAGGCAATGATCCGTGTGTGTTTGCTTTAGCAGCTACAACACGCATCTCCTCTTGATCTTCCCACCCTCTTCCTCTCCTTTTTGCTGATGAAATACATTTGGGAGCTTTTAGCAAGGGTAGGAGCCTGGCTGGATGAAGTTTCTGTAAAACTTGTTATAGGGACAGACTGAGCATAAATGTGACTAAGAGTCATYTGGCCAAGCTGAGCAAAGTGATGTTGGAAAGCGGAGCTGTAGGAATGGGACTGAGCAAAACCCAGAGGATGGGACAGACTTTGCAAAGGGGAGCAAGGACAATCTGGCCCAGCACCACCAATAGCAAGGTGGRTTTGTTCCCCAAGACTCATGAAATTTAGGGGAGGACTTGAGGTTTTGCAAACCTGATTAGAATAAAAATTAAGAAGATCAACTTGTGGTTAAATCCGAGGAAGCAGTGAGTTTCTGGTTAAAACGATGGATAAATATGATCAAAAAGGGATGTTTCTGTAGCAAATGTCAACTTTTCAGTGTTTTTACTCTCAATATTTTTCAGCCAAATTTGTTTATTTGTTGAATATGCTCTATGATCTGGTCCTTCCAGATCCAAATCYTTTGATTCTAGTTTAACTGAAAAAAATTTACAGGAAAATGTTGGCCAAGTACTCAGGCAGTTCCTGGACTGAAGGGTTTTCAGCTCTTCTCTCCCTCAGTTCCTTCACTCAGGAAGATGCTGTTGTCCATGGAGCACGTCCCTTCGCGGTCCCCCTGGCGTGGGCACGGTGCCCAGTTCCAGTGGACACTGTTGCATCTCATCCCGTTGCCACGGCCACGAGGAACCTGTGAGTGCCTCCAGCCGTTTCTTGCCATGCATCTCCAGYGTCAGCGAATTTGTGCCTGGATCATTCTGGGCGAATATTCTGACCCATCCAACTCCCATATCCCAGTAAAASCCCACCGCCTCCCAGCAGCCTGGTGAGCTGGGCATTGGCTGCCCTGCCAAAGATCCTGCCCCTTTTAACTAACCTACTTAGAAAACACTAGCAGAGAGGGTGGCTCAGGAAAATGCAGAAGTCGGCAATAGTTTCCCTTTGCCTGGAGCCCTAATTATTCCTCTGCAAATGAGGCTTGCTTGGCTGTGGAACTGGGGCGCCTGTCAGTTGACAGAGGCTGTCAGCAAACAGCCTCATGCTGCTGGGGACACGAACACAGAGTGACAGAAGAGCAGAGCTGAGCTGGAGGTGGAGAGGTGGCCAGAGCTGTCACTGAAACCACGGGGTGAATTGAGTCATGCTGAGCTTGAGGCTTCTGCTGTGGCAGAGGAGGTTGTGGCCCCGCTACCTGGTCCCCCTCTCTGCTTCTGCAGCGTGTTTGAGCACCTAGTGTTGGAAAAGGCAGTCAAGGAGCACGCGATGCTTGATGTTAGGCTGAGGWGATTAGGCTGAGGTGGTGTCTGCCCCAGGAGAGTTGCCCTTGGAGCTCTGGGGAAAGGAGGAYGTTGCTACGAATGAATCAATCTCTGCCTTTCGTAGTGTCTTCAGGCAACGTGGTCTTTGTACCAGAACTTGTTCTGTCTGCCCTGTAGAGCTCTTGAGATGCGTGCAGAGCTCACATGCAGGGGCACCCCGGTGCTCCCTAAGCAGCACCCGAGCTCCCAGGTGCCGGTTTGTTCCCTGCAGTGGTACTGCAGAGGGTTTACGTCTTTCAGGCCACTTTGACCATGGCTGTTCTTCCCAGGAGCCACAGCATATGCCTGGAAGGCCTCAAGATTCAGCTTTTGATGATGTCACTCTGTGCCTACRTGCCACAAAATCTTGCCAAACATGTGGCTGCAGGAGACAGATATCCCGAGTGTGGATGTGCAGACTCCAGGATCTTCACTCAAGTCTGCTGTCCAGAGTTACAGAATCACTGCTCAGTCACCGACGGGTGAATCCTGCTGCAGATAGGTGCATGTTTTGCCCTGTGGTACAGGGGAGCCTGAAAGMAACCTTTCCTTCCTCGTGGCTCAGTGGCAGGGCAAGGGAAGGCCACAGCATTCCCACACGGGCTACATGACTTAGCCCAGATCACTCCAKCCTGGACCAGTTCTTCCAGCAGGGCCTGAAGAAGATTTAACATTCCAGCCTGCGTAATGCTGGATTAAGAATTCGTTGCATTGGGCAGGGTGTAGTGACCTTCACCTCTGCTTTGCATTTTAAGTGTGTTTTTGAGAGGTACAGAAGGCTGTCTGGCATGAGGATCAGGGAAGCATGATGGGAACAGTCCTGGTGGATCCATGTTCCTTTGGGYACAACAGGATCCAGGTGCCTCAGCTCTTCCTGATGCCCTCCTCTGGGGACAGTGCATGGGGAGATGCCCTTAAGCCAGGCTGGAAAACAGCTCCCAGTGCTGGGCTGCAAGACTGACCCCAGTTTCACATGTGGAGTTGATGGACAGGAGTGAGGATGCTTAGCCAAAGTTGCAGTAGGCAGAGCTGGAACTCACCTTTCAGGAGGCCTGGTGCCTCCACAGTCCTCTCTATGGAGGGTGACCTCTGAGCTCCTGGCTCTCCTGCAGTCTGGGCTGAGAAAAATCTCAGCCTTCGCTAGCAGGAGCTGCCTTTACACCCGTTTCTTCACTGGTAACTAAGCCAGGCCTTCAATCATTAAATCAGTGGTAGGTCCCCAGCATGGCTTTGGCTCAYGCYARCTGGYACYRTTTAGGAAGATGGTGGACATGGGCCTGGAAGCATCGCCAAAGAGCAGGCTGGATGTGGACACCCACTTTTGGGGAGGGGAGTGGGGTGAGGGGTGTGGGTAAGAGCTGGGCTGTGCTGTCAATGGGACAGCGGCAGCCTGTGTTGTCTGGAGATGGGTACCTTCCAGAGGGAGTCATTCGATAGGGAGGTGCTAGGTAATTAATTTATTTGGATACGTTTGCCAGGTAGAAGCCTTGTCTCCAAACAGTTTTTCCTTCAATTCAGTACGTGGGTGGATTTGTTGCCTGTGAGAGTGAGAGACTAATAATGCTGGMCCAGCACCAGGCACTGTGCTGCAGCACAGCTTGGGTTCTCACCTACAGCGCTGATGCTCCTCAGAAGCTTCTTCAGCCCAGCCCASCCCCTGCTCTCCTGGCCTTGGGATGCTATCCCCCATCCCAGGGCTCCACTCTGTTCTCTGTGGAGCCCTCTGTGGTTCAGGACTAGACCAGGATGGTGCAARGCCTACAGCTGAGTTACCAAAGGCAAAAGGAGAGCCTCTCCCCTCCAGCCTCCAAGGCATTTGTGTCTCAATACGGTTGACAGCTAAACTGTAATTGCTTCTCTGGCTGCAGACAACCTTTAAGCAGCAAAGTCAATTCCCTCAGCATGAAGCTTGAGAAGCAGCTTCCAATCTTGGAGCCGATTTTCACACCAGGGCTACTCTCCATGGCCAGACTCCCACCCTCCATGGCCTGTTCAACAAATCTTTCTAGCACTGGAAGATCCAGGGAGTATTGGGAAGAAGAACTCCTCCTTCCTACACAACCAGGAGAGAATCAGCTCGTTCAGAGCTCCAGACAAGCAAGGACAGTTGGGAATAAAGAGAAAACTGAGGCCTACCATGATGTTTGCCATCTGTGGAAAACGAATCTGAAACCTCCCGGGGGAATCTGGACGGCACAGAAAGCACCACGGAGACAGCCTGAGGCTGAATGCKCTTTGCCTGCTCTCACTGCTGCTTCATCTGGTGATTACGTCAGAAAGTCTCTCATCGCTGAAGCCCCCAACACCCAAGGGCATTTGGAGACAGAAAGAGCAAAATGTTGCACAGTAGCCAGAAGGGACCTCTCAACGGCTGAAAAAAGCTGGGCTCCCCAGCAGGAAGGTGGGCATTTCATATGCCCTCTTCCTGCTGTTATTGGCTGACACTGTTGGAGGCCACCGCTCAGATATGTGGATGACCTTCCTGGAAAATTTAAACCCCCTTCCTGTTAAATCATTTCATACTTAAAATCTGTTTCCTAACCATGTAAGCCTTTTCATCCTGCAGTTGAAGTGGAGTCCCAAGATGGGCATGACAAATGCATTAAACCACTGAGAAACAATGAGATTTAAAAGAAAATGTAAAGTTTTCTACATCTTCCTCATTATTAAAGAAGTTGTCAGCTATGTTTCATCCCAAATTAGACCTCATAGGCCCACCTGGCTTGTGAATAAGAATCACCATCACTGTGTATGAGCATARTTTGCCTTGTCTTTTGTCATAGTGTCTCCCATCCCACTCTGAGGCTGTGGGACAAAAGCAAGAGAGAGCCAAAGAGTGMAGGATCCCATATGCTGAAATCAGTGGGGTAGTAAGAGACAGGATTTGGGGAGCTTATTCCTGTRGTCACTTGATTTTCTGCTTTGGACRTGGTACAGATGAGGTCAGGGAGGACAAAGAAAATTGTCAGGTCTTGACATCTCACCTCYGYGTAGCCATCAACCATTGAACTTTCCAATGGGTACCCTGAACTAGTAGAGACAGGGCAGCTGCAAAATGAACCAAGCCTTGGAAGCCCCTGAGAAGCAGAGGTTCAAAGTGTGTTACACACCATTGTCATCTGCTGGCTATTGTTGGACATAGCAGACACGGAGGCAGCTGAGAGCCCMTCGGTAGCTGCCAACATGGAAATGGAGGGATCACGAAATACAAGATGGAGCTGTCAGCTTGTTTCAGTCAGTGTGTGAGTGGCTGTGCTTGAACTTTGTGTAAGGTCCAGCAGTCTCAGGAGAGCAGCCAAGGCCCATAGCGAGTCTTAGCAAAGCCCTGGGGGCTCCTTGGCCATGTTGGTCCTTCAGGCTCAGCATGCTACAGGGGTGGAAAAGAAGCTGTAGCCCCCCCAACATGGCTTGCTGTGACACACGTGCTCCCAGCCACATGAGATGTTCACAGCTGCAGGCCCTCTTCCTCCCCTTGCTCTGCAGCTGCCTCCAGCTGCATGTCTCTTCACCAGCTCAAGAGTAGTGTTTCCTCTGTGGACTTCGATACTTTAAGTTGGCTCCTTTCAAGTGAAGTTTAAAAAAAAAAAAGCAGTAGCTGGGGATGTGTTCCTCCGTGATTTACATCAAAGTGCAACTTTGATCCCAAGAGACTGGGAGATGCATCAGAGACACTGCATAATTGATAGAGAGTCATTAAAAATACAGGAGGAGCACATCTCCTGGCTCGTGGCATTTACAGGCATCTTCATGCCAGGCTCAGGGARGGGAGATCCCGTGTGCCTGAAGTTGCTGACAGCACCTCAATGCTAGGTGCTTTCAGCAGATGCATGGATTGGTTAAGAACAGGCTCTACATCCTTGTATGAGAATGGGGCCAGGACCATCCCACACAGAGCAGATGGACACAGCTATGGGCTCTTATTGCCACATCTTTATATGATACACCCATGCACGTTTGGGTAGATTGCCTGGGAATGCGGCTGCAGTGAACTGAGTGCAACAGCCCTGTCTCTGGCTCCAGGATGCGTGTCTTCTCCATAACCAGGAACCGGCAGCTCCAAGAGAAGGGAACAGGCATGGCTACAGCTTAAATCCATGACTTCAGGCTGTTCATCTGACATTACAACACATTCATATTATTCATATTCATATTATTCATATTAGGACATAAAACACTGCCATTGGACCCACCTCCTCAGAGATCCTCCTCCATCTACAACCAGGACACCTCACTTTRCCCCTAACTGCCAAGAGCCATGCGCACAGCTATACCCTGTGCCACCACCCTCCCCACGTCCCTGGCAGCCAAGCGCTCCCTGTTCAGCTCCAGACAGTTTACTCCAATGCCCTTTGATCCCCAGCAGGTTTTTGCCCTTAAGCTCCATCAAGGTCGAATGTCACAGCTGCTCCATCTGCCAGAGAAAGGCTGCAAACTCTTGCAGAGGTGGGAACACCGATTATTTGCATTAAGTGTGAAGAACCCACCAGGGTCCCAGGGGCAGAGGAGGCAACGGGGCCGGTTTCTRGCTAGCAGGTGCATATGGCACGTTTGCCATGCGTGACACAGCGGCAATCCCAACCGCCTGCAAAGCGCTGATGAAAATGAGCTCGGAGCTGCCGAGAGGGCTTCGATGCCGTGCGCGGATAAACCCRGCAGGACCCGCGCGTGGAGGGAGGGCAAGCGAGCCGGGGGCGGGGAGCGCGTTTCGCGGGAGCCTGACGCAGCTGAGCGAGGGGAAGTGTGGGCTGAATTTCATCAGGAGCAATTTCCTAGCGGGAGAGAGGGCTACAAGGCAGCAGAGCGGCCGCCCCCGGCTCCCCGGTGGCAAGGTAGGGTTGGAAAAACTTGGTGCTGTTCTAGTGTGAGACCCCTCGTGCTCCTGTGAGTGATGGGTGAGTGGTGAGGCCTTAGACCTTTCCGGTTCAGGTGCTAAGACTAAATTACTTTAGTCCTCTGCCATGCAAAGGAAACAGGAGGATKGAACAATCAGCGTCATGGACAATTTTGCTGTAGGGGTCTTGCTTGCTTGTCTTTCCTCCTGCCCATCTCTGCCTCCAGATGCACAAGATAGTGCCCCGGCACATCCCAACCCACATAAAGACCCATTTTGCCAGCTGTAGTGGCACCGGAGTTGCCAGGATTCACATTTGGGTCAGATCACCTGTGCTTTCTCATGAGCAGAGTCCAGGTAGACCCACACCAACCTGGAGCCTCAGCATGGACTACAGTGGAGGCTGTGCACAGCATCTTTGGGGCCTCCAGAAGGTGTGATCCCTTCATGGACATGGACATGCCTGCCGTCCCTGTGTGATCGCTCCCTGCAAGGACAAGGCAGGAGACATGGATCCGAAGAGGCCAGAAAGGAAAACCCTTCACTGAGCCTGTACTAAAGCCCTCTGGCCAGCACCAGGCTGGCCATAAACTCCCCCACATGGCACTAGTCCTGGTGCATGAGCTGACCCCTGCCAAGGGTCAGTGGGACCCTTCCCCGCCACATTCACAAGCACCATCCAGAAAGGCCAGCACTGCCGAGCTGAGGTGGAAACTCGATCTCTGCAGCGGATGCGGTGGGTTCTGGGGTCTGTGAGCTGCCRCGCTGCCCTTCTCCATCACGGCATCCCAGCTGTGCCAGGCTGGTCCTGTCAACTGTCTGGGAACACCYGCGGATGTGAGGTGGCTCTGCAAACCCCGGTCTTAACAAGAGAGGAAAAAAAATCTCTTTGGAGATGAAGATCATAGCAGGAGAGAGAGAAAGAGGAACATTCCTTTTCGGTGACTTTTTGTCTGCCCTATACTGGCACCCGGAACATTTTCCAGGAAAATATTAGCATGACAAACAGAAACTCCTCAGGTGTGAATGTGGACAGACCCCAAATGAGTTGCCCAGTGTGTGGCCCATCTGCAGAGCTGTGTAAATCAGGGGCTGCAGCTGAGCTGCTCATGGCAAAGGGGTAGGAGAGCAGCCAGTGGTTGGTGGCTCCAGGTGGTGAGTGCAAGGGGAYACAGAAGGGGATGTTGGAGGCCACTTTGCTGCCATCCTCAGCTTGGGCAGCTGATTGTGGCTGTGGCATCTCCTGTTGGARTGATGAAGCTCGGCAGCGGCATCGCCTCTGTCAGTCAGCACCTGCTCCCRGAGCCTTGGGACTGTGGTTGATCGTCTGAATCAAACCAGAAAGTGGCAGCTGAGCACAGAGCAAGGTGGGAGAAGGATGCTGGTGACTCTGTGTAGCCCTGAGCCATCAACACAGAAGCAGCGCGGGGTTATTTGGGGCAGCTCTGTGACTACCTTAGAGCTGCCTASAGCAGGAGACTATCTCCAGGCTCAGGGCTCGGGAGAGGCAATGCAATTGCACAGGGAGCTGGGGGTAGGAATGTGGAGCTTCCCATCCAGCGAGGATCATCTTTGGGAGCACAAGGAGATGCTAGAACCTGTGTGCAAGTTCTGCTGCCTGCAAGCAAAAGGGCTCGCTTAAGATTTGTGCAGGGCAGTGGGTAACAAGGCCCTGGGCTTTGCTTTTGCCTTTTTGCTGACCCTCAGAGGGTCAGCAGAGTGAAGGCAGGGGAAGGTTTCCTTTCCTCTGGTTTGGGTTTTCTCTGGAGTCAGCGCAGGACAGCAGGTGCTTGGCTGCACAAACTTTTGTTTTAGTCACCAAAKATTTATTAAAAGTAACCAGGGATTAGTCATCAGGCCAGGCTGTGTTTGCAGGGCAGGTACGTGTGTCCGGTGCTTTGTAGGTAAATACAAGGGTGAGAGAGAGGTCTTCTCTCCGGGGTTCATGCTCTGCAGCAGATCCAAAACCATGACCACAGCAACAACAGGGTCAGGGCAGAGCAAGCCCCAGGAAACAGGCTTTGAGGTGGRGGAACAACTCCTGCTTCCTGCAGAGAAGGTCCCACACGTGGCTCACAGTCTTGTAGGAATGGGGTTGTTCCTGGCCTGTGCTTCCCCAAATCCCTGAGGGATCTCTCACTCCCATTTCTGTYCCCTGCTCCTCTCCCACACCCAGCCCAAGTAACGGTGTGAAGAGGAAGGACAGGAGAGCAAGTGATGGGTGCTGGTAGTAGACGGGGAGCCATCTCTCTTAGTGAGGAGCCTGCTGATGGAGCTGGAGAAGACGACCTGCCCTTTTAGGCAGAGAAGACAACCCTGTCCTGGAGTGCCCCGGGCACCGTGGGCCTTGCTGCCTCTGGCCATGCGGTGTCACTCTCCACTCAAATTTGGGTCTCTGCAAAACTGCTGCCCAAGCAGCACAATAGCCCCCCTTCTTTTCCCTCTCTCCTCCCAAGAGCATTTGGGTGTCCAGGAAAGCCCTATCCCAGGACAGCACTTGGCKTGGACAATGTCTATCACAAAGAGGGCAAGATCTGGGCATGTCCCTGCTGCCAAMTCCGTGTGCTGGGGACCCACAAGCTGACTCTGTGCAGGTTGGGGGCTGACACTGGGGGCATCATGGGCCGATCTACAGCCATGTGGGCAGGATGGTGTCCTACCGAGCAAGGACTGGTTTCCTTGCCTCCCCTGAGTCCTTGTAGCATCTGCCCAGCCCTCCCTCTCCCAGCACCAAGAGAACATGMGATGGACTTTCAGAATCGCCCGTCTTGGTAAACCCTGGCTCCGTTAGCATTTATTTTGTGGATCTTGAATGATTCGTGTGGCTTCGTCTGCGAGGTTGTTCGGTTTTCCATTAGTCAAAATTAATGAGCAAGGGTCTGTAGTCATCACRTGGCTCCCATTGCTGCATCCTGACCAGGCTGTGGGAAGAGAACCTCTCCTGCTCTTGCCAGAGCTGCCAAGACCCAAGGGCAGCATCGGGGCTGATGAGGAGCTATCGACGGCAGGGAAAGTCTCCCAGCATCCTGGTGGAAGAGAAAATGAAGCAGGGGCAAAAGGAAATTGCTGATCTCATTACTGTCTTGATTTTGTTTTGTTTTTTGGGGTTGTTTCTTTTTTCTTTCTCTTTTTTTTTAAACTTGGCACGTTTCAGCCAAAAGCTCTTCAGGATTTCAGGATTTTGAGTGTGTGCCAGAGCAGCTGTGATTTTTGTTTTATTATTTTGCTGAGTGTATGCAAAAAAAAAAAATGACCCAGAAAAAGCAATAAAACTTGTCAAGATGCTCCAAGCGATAGCTCGTGCAAAGCAGCACCTCCAAAGGGCAGAGAACATCTCTCGTGCCCTGAATTGCTGCGTGCAACAGTCCCTTGCTCCTCTGACTCCTGTGGCTATGGTGCTTTTTTTCCCCATGGACTTTCCTGCAAATGCCAGCTGGGTCCGTGCTGCGTGGCCCTCTCGTGTGTTTTGGGAAGGGTTTAGGGGCCAGAAGCTGCATCGATGACCCTCCCAGGACCACGAGTTCTTGCCAGGTGGCTTTGCAGGGCACATGGATCAAGGGGACAGGCTGGGATCCTGGGATCCAAACCTGGGCACCCAATGGGTGCGAGAAGACAGGGGGAGCTGCAGCATGGTCTGTCCTCGCTCCCATCTCCTGGCACGGGGTCCCTAAGCCAAAGCTGCYGCCTTTTCCCACTGCCAGCAACTGCCTGCATCAATTTGTCATCCTCTGCCACCTCATGGGCTTCCTGGCTCCTCTCACCAACTGCAAATTTGGTGCAAATTTGTGAATTTTGCAAATTCACGTCCCCTTTCCCTTTTTCTTCACCTCTTGCAGTTCTTTAAGGCAACTCCATTTCTGAACATCTCCACCCATCCGCTGGGGCCTCAAATTCGCTCTCGCAGAAGGATCCGCTGCGAGTTTCCCAGCCCACTCACCCTGCATCAAATGCGTTGCCATGCCTCGGTTTTCCCCAAAGCAAAGAGGAGCAGCAGCATTAAAGGGATGGGGCGAGATGGATATGATTTGTCCCCTCCTGACAAGAAGGGGACAGGGAAGGGGCCCCAGGAGGCCACTAGGACCAAGCAGCAGTCCAGGGCTCGCCTCTCCTGCTGAATGCAGTGGGCAGAAAAGCCTCTTCCATCAGACAAAAGCAGCTCAGTGCTTGGCTCCCAGTGATGCGAGTGCGACCTGCACAAGCAGATGAAGCAATTCCCCCTGTGCCTTGATTAATAACGGCCCAGGCCCGCAGAGTGAGCAGGGAAGGAAGATGCCATTTAATTGACTCTGCTTGGAAAACGGCAGCTTAATCACTAGGTTCGAATTAGCCAGAATCACCTTTTCCTGCAGGGGAAATGCAAGGGAACATACATTGTTCTGGAGCTTCTCCCTCTCGTGCAAGCCTCTTAAAAATGCAGCTCCAAATAAAGCAAATCACCTTCCTCATGTTGATTTCTCCTCTTTTATTAAACGTGTTGTTATTATTGTTTAAAAGGGCAACAAAAATTCCTTCACCCATATGTAAATCTGATTTTTCACTGCAGATCTGGGGATGAGGCTGGGGATGGGAGAAGTCTGAGATGCTTCTGCCTGCAATGGATCTATAAATCCATGTCCCGGAGCAAATGAACAGTAGGAGGCAGAGAGAAATCTCCATCAACCAAAATGCTGGGCTGCAGCACGGGAAGAAGGATAGAAGTTGCATCTAGAAATAATAAGGCGTTCGGGAGGGGAGACTAGATTGGCATTTCTCCTGGCATGATCTGGCACAAAAGGAGCAAATTCAGGCAAGAACGTGCAATGCAAGAGCCCATGCTGCTAAAGCAGCCTGAGACTGAGCAGCTAGCAAGGCTAAAGCCAGACTGGCCCAAAACACCAGGGAATACCAGGGAACAACAGTCATGCAGAGGAAGGAAATGGACCCCTCATCTCTCTCACCCTCCAAGCCTAATCAACCAAACAATCCCCGTTTGCGGGAGTCTTGGCACAAGGGGAAGCTCCCAACCAGTGAGCACCTCTCCCACATGCAACCTTGGCCCTGGGCAGGCTGAGATGTTCTGGCCCGGCCTCCATCACTCCTGCATGCCGGGGGCTGCATCCCTATCGGCCCATCCCCAGCCCAGATGTTATGAGCCTGGGAGGTGGCATCTTCCCAAGCGTGACCCACTGTCTCCAGAGCTGGGCACCTCTGCAGAGGTCCTGCTGCAGGGACAGGGCCACCAGGCCCTGGACAGTCACACTCATTGCTGGCAGGGGGGCAGAGGCTCSTGCTGCAGTGCCTGACCTTGCTGCYGCTGACCCCCCATTCTCTGTTGGACTGGACACCTGGTGCTTCGTTTCCTCCACGAAAGGAGCACCCGATGGGCAGGGGGTGGCCGGGGGCACCTGGCCCCCAGGCAGACTGGCATGGCGCAGGGGGAGGGGACGGCTACAGGCAAGCTGAAATTTGGGGGAGTATCCGGGGAGAGGAGGGAGGACCTCAAGGAGGGTTGCATGGGGTGGGCGGCCCCTTCCTCTGCTCGCACCAGGTTCTTCTCCCCCAAACTCGCTGCTTTGCCGGGCCCAAAGGGGAGGAGAGGGGAGGGGACCCCCTCGCCTCCCGCTGCGCCCTCCCCCTTCCCC
>NW_020455645.1:74547-117013 GCF_003342845.1 Nothoprocta perdicaria
CGGGGTCTGCGCGGAGCCCCGCGCCCGCCCTGCGGTTCCGCTGCCGCCCGCGGCGGCTGCCAGGGCCCCTCCATCCCCCCCGCGGGGACAGGGGCTCGTGGCGGGGGCTCTCGGTCTGTCACCCTTGGTGCTCTCGGCTCAGACGCTCCGGGACCGAAACGCACCGTGTTGGTCCTAGGGGATGCCTTGGAGCTGGACGTGCCCCGCTCCATCCTCCATCACTCACCCCTGCCCTCGGCTGCTGCGCTCCGGAGTGCCGGGTTCCCGCAGTGTGGCTGCCGCTGTCACCACGGCCCATGGTCCTCACAGCCCCGTGATGGAGCCCCCGGAGCTCTGAGCACCTCCAGGTGCAAGGAAGGGTCTTGCACGTCTCCTGCCAGTCCTGTTTCCCCCTGAGTCCTGCAGGGTCTTGCTCCTTGCTGCCCCAGGGCCCTGCTCCCCTTGACTCTCTCCCCAACCTGTTTTTAGGGCCGGATGACTTCTCCTGTCAAAAATCCTGGGGCTGATTTAAATGCGAGTGTTACCAGGGCTGGATTTTGCAGGGAAATGGAGCAGGCAGCAATCGCAGCAGACGCGGCTCCGCTCGCGAATAGCAATAGCTCCAGAATAGCAGCCTGCCTCTTCCTCCTCCCGATTCGGCAGACTTTGGTGCCAGTTTCCTAATCCACTTGCGAAGTGGATTGAGCTAAAATCTGCCAAAAGGTGCTCTAATTCCCCGCGCACTCCTCACGCAGAGCAGCTATTGCAGGGGAGCAGCTGCTGGCGCGTTTGTCTTGTTCTGAGCTGGCTTTAGGGATGGGGAAAAAAGAGCAAACGGGAAGCGAGAAGATAATCACAACAGGCAGGAGCACATGCAAAATGTGTGCACAGTCAATGGCTTGGCAGGGGGCAGAAAGGGGGAAAGGGTTGTGGGTAGATCATGGCAAGTGCTTGTACGGGCTAATGTTTGGACGCTCAGACTAGTGGTGCCCGAAGCTCAAGCTCTCATCCTCGAAGCAAAGAGCCCCCAGAGAGCTTGGACTGGGCAGCAGGTCCGGGATGCTGGGTGGCCCTGGGCAAGCAGCAGCCMGGGCCTCTCCAGCTCCCACTTGATGCTTGTTTTCGTGGCTCAGGCTTGGCTGCAGACGTGGCGCTCTGCTCTCCCTGCCTCCGGGGTCTTGGTGGCTCTGGAAGGGAAAGTTCATGCAGATCTCTCCCTCAAAAAAAAAAAAAAAAAATTAAAAATGGGGACAGCAGCTTGCAGGAAGCCAAGTGGCTGCTCAGTGCGATGTGTTCACCTGTGTCTTTAAAGCCAGGGCCAGAGTGGGTTGTTGGGCTGAGAAATGTTTAACATGCACAAAACTCTTTGGTTGCTGCCCCTCTCCCGGTCCAGGCTGAGCCCTTTTTCCTGCTCCGCGCTATAACCGCTTTGAGTGATGCCCGGGCCTGATGTGCTCTCAGGGGCTTCAAGGGGTGCCTCATAGCTTTGCATCCCACAATTCTGCCCTTTGCTTCTCCTTCATCATCCTCCTTGGCCCTGTGGGCTGGAAACAAGGGAGCAAGTCCCATCCAGCTGCATCCCGCCCCCAGAAGCACTGTGCTCGGGCGGGAAACGCGATGCAAACAAACCCTTTAGACCACAGGGCTTTCCTTCTCTCCTCCACCTCAGCCTCTGCTCAGCAACATATCAGCAMCATTATCCTTACACCATAACATGCCTGTCTACTGCTCCCTTAACTAATTGCTGCAATTTCCCCTCGGAGCGGTGCTCCGAATTGCACATCTAGTTTGGAGGCTGGTTGCACAGAAGGGCAGCGGGGTCTGGATCTATTTGCGCTCGTCATTTAAAGGCTCAGGATCGATGCCGCTGGAGTGGATGTAGCCTGTCCGACTCGTGCATTTGGCCCGGAGCTTCCTTGACATGACCAGGTAGTGGGTGGCCCATTCCTTGCGTTGGGCGAAGGCTGGTGTGGAGTGGATGGAAGCGAGTGGCCCTAAAATCCGTGAGAGTCTTTGGAAAAGGTAACGAGAGCCGCCCTGGCTCGCAGGCTGTGRCGGGAGCAGGGACTCGACTTCAGGCCTCATCAGTTGACTTTTACAGGAGGCTATTTTGGAAGTGTTTATGTGGGGTTTGCCTTGCAAGATGAAGCAAACGCTTCAGCCGTGCTCGGCTCCCAGCACTGCCAGAGGTCCCAGGAGAACACATTCAGTGCATCCCCCAACCTGCCGGCACTGTGTCTGCACCCCAATGCCAGGGCAGGCTTCTGTGCACAAACCGGCCATCAGCATCTCTGTCAGGGAACAGGACATGACAAAAAAACACTCATCTCCCCAGAATGTCCAAATAGGATGTGCTCGTGTGGCAGGAAATGTGCTGCTGATGCCCGTGAGCTCCCGCGACGGCTGCAGCGTCGTCGCCGTGGTCTCCTACGGGGCTGCGTCGTGTCCGAGCGCCTGTCAGCGCCCACCGAGCTCGGTTGAGGGGAAGGTRCCCGTCTTTGCAGTCACGTAGAGGACCCTGGTGTGAGTGGGGGGAATTCATCATCGTGCCAAGCGGTGCTTTTCCATGCCGCTAAATGAAATCCCATGCTGCAGGCACCTAAAGCTTCCCGTACTCCCGKCATGGAAAGCTCAGCAGCTCCCAGCACCCACTTCCCAGCCGAGGGAGCCCTTGCAGCCTGGGAGGTTTTGCAAGCAGCCTGTGGCTCTTCAGCTTCGGTCGGCCTTGCCAGCACCGAAGCTCCTCGATCGGATCCCACTGCGTCAGCCGCAAAAGCAGCGGGCGGCTGCTGTAGCGGAGAGGAGCAAGCGTGGCCGAGAATGCAGATGACAGAGCCCCTATCAAGGTCTCGGAGGGTTTACGCTTTATTAAGCAACAGTGAGTTCATGGGAAAGGACTTTCACCCGGAGCACCGGTTGCGTCTGCAAGGAAAGGAGACCGGTGACTATATTTAGGTTGAGCCGTGTGATCTGGGGGCTGGGGCCAGAAGGGCCGCGCACGCGGAGGAGGGGACRTCCTTGTCCCTCGGGGCCCCTACCTCCGTCTCTGTGGAGCGGGAGTAACGCAGGGAGTCCTCCTTTCCCGAGCTTTACGGACTCTCCTTTTGYCTTTGCCCTTAGTTATTACTGCTTTACGTGTGGCATCTTCTCCTGCCTTGCGTGGCTTTGGAGTGGTCCCCCCTGCTCCTCCTGCCGGGGCTGGGGACACGCGGTTGCTTTGGCAGCAGCTCTAGGGCTGCAAGTCAGAGCTCGGAGGTTGATTTTTCCCTAACGTGCGCTTTCACAGCAATGGGTTTTTTTAATAGACCGCTGCTTTAAATCATTGCCCGAGGGTCTCCTCCTTCTCAACCCTCCCTCTTATTAAAAATTCATCATTTCTYCTAGATCCTRTTCCTAGAGGGAGGTGGAGAGAAAYAAAGGCGGTTCTTGGAAAGGAGCAGGGAAAATATTTAAGTCAAAGGAAGGGCATGTTCTTAATAGAAGAGCATCAAGARGAAATATCATCCTTGTGGTCCTCCTTGGTTGGAGCCCGAGCGGTTTGGCTGTGTGTGCCCTAGCCCCATGCCAGACGTGTCCTCCTGGGCTCGCAGGACCGTGTGCTTGAAGAGCGAACACCCCCTCTCTGCAGCCCGTAGAGTCCAAAAGTAAAACATCTGCCCACATCTGGGCAGAGCAAGAGCAGCCTGCCAGTGTGAAATCCAGCCGGGTGGAGAGGGGACCGTGTCCACAGGCTGGCATGSTGTAGAGAGGAGATTCATCGTTTGCAAACTGTCAGGTCAGCTAGTTGTAGCCTAGAGAAACCAGTAAAAAAGAGGGTGTTCAGCGCTAAAACCGAGCCGAGGGCAGCCCAGAATTATTGTGAACTAAAGGGTGCTTTGAGAAAAGGCATTCCAGTTGCAAAATGGAGCATTGGCCTGGGGCACTAGATCAAATGGGATCCAAATGGCTTGGGGGCAATGTGGGCACCCAATCTCAACCAGCTGAGCCTCTGCAGTGACTCTGTTAGGTCTCTACAGCAATAGGGAAATTAGRTGTGTGGTTTTGTTTCCCTTTGGTGGGAGAAAGGAGGAGAGAGGGAGGCAAGTGGTATTGAATTCTCAGAGCCTGATTCTCTGTTCGCATTGGAGCAAGGATGGGAAAGCCGTCCCCAATCCCAGTTCTGCGCTCAGAGCAGCACCATGAGCACCTGCACCAGCACAYGGAGCGATGCTTCTCTGCGCCAGACCTCGGGGACGTGCTGCTGTCTCACTGCCCGTGCTAGCCTGGCTTTGCGGGGCTGCCCTGGTGCACCAGGAGGAACAAAGGGAGAGCACGTTGGGCTCCTGCGTCACCCTTSACCAAAGGGTCACCAAGTCTTGGTTTTCCTCAGTGCTCCGAGCACTCTTCAATAGAGCAATAGAGCCAAAATGAGCTATTTTGTGTTGTTTCATTTAAATCTCATTTGAAGGAAAGTCCATCTGGGTCCCTTTGTGCTGCCAGTGGGAACTGGTTCATCTCAGGCCAGTTGCTTAAGGCGCATATCCAACATGAAGACCCAGCTGGGGTTCCATGGATGGTCCCTTCAGCTCTAACCCTTTCCCAGCTCCACGGATGTGCTCTGGATGCTGGGGGACACATGCTCGTTCCCCTAGGGTTCCACTTGGAGTAGCATCCTCAGTGCAGGCTCTTCAGGCTGCAGGGCACCTGCCCCAAGGCTGAAGGAGCTTTTCCCTTCACTCTGTAACACCGARCCCATCCCCTCTAATTCTTAACTCTTCAGGAGGGATTTGGAGCTGCTGAAATCCCCCAAATCTGACTCTGTTTTTTTTCAGCAGGATRTGACTTTGGTCCATAACCTACCAATAGGTTGGAGTAGGACTGCTGTAATTGAGCGGTAATTAGGAGTGGAAACTGAACAAGACCCTGCAATTGCGAGCTGAAGATGAAGTGACATAAATGACATCTAAATTGTGACCTTTTTGCAGAAGCCAGGGTATTAACTAAGTGTGACAAATGGAGGGGGGAAAAAAAAAACCTGCCTTCATTAATCCACATGCTCATGCACATGGCTGACACCAAGACGTAGCCTTTGGTCTCTTACTGGAGTCCAGAGAAAGGCAGTGTCCTTTCTGCTGGTCCCCATGCCAAGCAGGTTGTTGTGTTAATCAGAGATCATTTGGGGAGCACATGTTAAATAAGGTGAATAAGGTGCTGCAAAGTTTTTCACAGGGAAAAAGAGGTATTTCTTAGCTAGGAGGAGGACTAGGAGGCCGGTGAGATGTCTGCTCTGCTTGGCGTGGGGAGGCTTATCTTGGGTACCACGTGAGACTCACTCATAGGCAACTTGCCGTGGCTTTTAGGGAGAGAGGTTGGTCAGACCTGTCCATGCTTTGGGGTACCTGAGGGACAAGTTGAGGCTCTTTGACATGTGTCGTTGGGCAGCCAATGGTCCTGGGCGTTTCTGGGCCTCTTTCCCTACCTGTCATGGCTGTGACTGATGCCTCCAGCACATCTCCAGTGTATTGGTCCATGAATGTGCTGAAGCTGTTCAGATGAATAGCCTGCAACGTGCCCAAGTAATGTTGGTTGTTCACATTTCCATAACTAAAAGGTCAGGCAGCAGCCTGACCAGCCAGGAACTTTGACAGTAATTATACTAATGAGYGAAAGTCTTGGGCTTACTGCTTCAAGCTCCTTTATCCCCGATCCCAGCGACACAGTGCTGCTGCTGCGTGATGGATGCAATGAAAGCAGCTCAAGGCTGCACTCAGGGCCAGGCTGGTGGAAGCCAGTGGGTCCTCATGTGGGGCCATGCCCCTGGAAGCAGTTGGATTTGTCCTCCAGCTTCAAGCAGCAGGTTCTGCTTGGTGCAATGAGACTGCTGGAGTGCCAGAGAGCTGCGGGCTCGTTGCCTTTGGGGTATCGGCTGTGGATTTGCTGCCTTCCTGGGCTCCAGGCTCCAGCCMGTGCGGTATTTGTGTGCCAAGAGATGTTCCTTCCCGAGAAGACCTCAGCCCAGAGATACGAGGAAATTAAAAGGCGGCACCATAGAGTGGGACATCATGGTCTGGTTTTCTAAAAGGAAAAATATCTGATGATTTCAAAAGACAAGTGGGTCCTCTTTGTCCTTTGGCTTTGAGATAGGCTGCGTAATTTCCTCTCTGAGATGATCCCAGGCTCAGAATCTGCAGTTCATCCTTCTCAACAGAGAGGCTGATCCTGTGCATTAGCCAGAGAGAGGAGATTCGATTCCCTGTTCATCCACCTGYGTGGCTTTGAGCAAGTTGCTTAAGAAAAGCATTAAAATACAAGTTCAGAAAGAATAAAGGCCAGACAGTGCAGTGTGCTCTGACATCACTGAAACCAGGAGTGTCAGGAAGAGATTTCAGTTTGGTACATGAGAACCAAAAGACATTTTTAATCCACTTTATTAGCATGCTCGCAGGTCCCATTGCGCAAGTAGCTGAAATTATCATGCCTCCACAGACAAAAAACTTAAGTAACCTGAAATTGAGGTTGCTAAGTGATGTGAGAGTTGCCAAAAATAAATGCCAAGAACACCAATCGAGACCCCAGTCCTTCAGATGGATGGGAATGACAGGTTCAAATAACRGCTGCGGGTGGTTAACGGGCCAGCCCCAGGTGTTCACCCTTAAACTGAGCCTAAATGCCATGCCTTGTTGTAACCAGGTCTGGAGGTGAAGGATTTGCAGGGAGCAGAAAGGGCTGCTAAGAGCAGGGAGTTGAGCAGCTTTTGAAAATCGCTGGGTTTGCCACAGCTCAGTTTCAGCATGACTATGGTAAATATATGGGCATATGCAGGTTCCTGGGATCCATAGCACGTTTTGCATCATGTCTCCGCAGCAGCTGAGCCCTGGCTGTCGTGAAGAGCCAGCAGAGCTGCTCTCTCGTGCTTGGGCTCAACTTGGGCATGGAAACGCCCCAACGTTCCCAGCGGCTGCTTCCCAGCAACGCACAAAGATGCACCACGCATGTGGCCTCAACACAAAACCAATTTTCCCCATTATCATGTTATTTGGGCATTGCCAAAGCTCCTCCCAGTTGGCAGGTACCAGCAGTGCGTAGCTGGAGCAGGTAGTGATGCCTCGACGCTGTGAGTGCTGTAATCCCTCAATTTATGCACGCTGGCTTAATTCTCCCGACAGAACACTGTCCATATTGCATCATATTGTAGCTGCTGTGGGCATCGCCAAGCCTGTCGCCTACATGCAGGTGCTGGGCGCGCAGCGAGGGCAGCGGGCTCTTTCTGGGTCATTCGCCTCCATGTGGGCATTGCTTTGGGTAGTGCTTTTATTTTAAGCACCGGGTCTTCTCTCATATTTAGCGTTGTGCACCGCTTGCAGACGCGTTCGTGCTGCACGAGCTTCATTTGCTGCACGTGTCCGTGCCACAGAGGGCAAAGAGGCAGCCCTGGGGGAGGATGCAGCGAACTGTGGAGAGTGTGAGCGGCAATATCGCAGTGTTGCTGCCGAGGGGCAGCTGGAAAAGGCGGCTGTTCGCCCTCCACGTGGGCGAGAAGAAGGTCTTCTGGTGCCGGCCATGAGCTCGGCTTATTGGAATTCTATTGGAACCTGCACCTTGTAATAATTACGTTGCAGTAACTATATTGCAATATARTCTTATGGTTGCAATAATTATATTGCAGCATGCAAGCAGTACTTTGCCCCCCAGCACTCACCACCGGAGCCAGATTTGTCCCGGTGGGCTCTGTGGGGCTGGTTTCGGACGGCAGCGTGGCCACCTTGCCCTGGTGCCATCCTTCAGCCAGGAGCTCCTGTCCCCACCGCTCGCAGCTCTTGGGGATTTGGTAGAAACCCTCCGGTTTTTGTTCTGCAGGTAGTGATGGCTTTCTGGAGCAATGCTAGGTTGGCTGGAGTGCTGTGGACTCGGGCATTTCTTCAGGGACGGGATGGACCTGCTGGAGGAGGTCACCAAGGAAGATGGCCTCTTGTCCTTCCCTGCGTGGCGGCCCGATGGAGCCAAGGCCATGGGGAGAGGCCAGGGCAGCTGCAGGAGGACACGCTGCCCATGCAGGAAGGTGCCACCACGCTGGGCTCCAGGTCTTGCTGCCCAGGTGCAGGGATGTCTCCCATTAGCACTGATGGGCTTGGCACCGCGTGCTACCAAGTCTGACTRCTGCTTCGGAGCCAGGTCTCTGTTTCCCTGCCATCCTGCTGCAAATCCCTGGGAAAGCAGCTTTGGCTAAGGCTCCTCAAGCATTTTCTGAGCAGGGAATTAACCTCCCTGGTTGCTTCTGCCCTTGGGCAGCCTGTGGCAGATGGGAGGGGGCAGATGCAGGGGGGAGCGACGGTGCGTCCAGCCCTGGGCATTGGAGCAAGGCCGCCTCTTCCTCAGCTGCAGCAGCTGCTGATCCGTAACATCCCTGTGCAGGCGTAGACCTTAGATCTGGGACCATTTATTATTCCCCAGAAAAAAAAAAAAAAAAAAAAAAAAAGGAGCAATTAAAATTCTCTGTCTTTGTTGCAGGCAAATTAAACTTTAGTTTGATCCAAAGAGTTCAAAATGCTTTAGGAAAGCTGCAGCAAGAGCATTCCCTGGAACATTCATATCCATATGTGCCAGTCATCGGAGCTGCAAGCATCCCGGCAAATCCCCGCTGGGTCCCCTGGGATGTGGGATGAGGGGTTGGGGGCGGGTCTTCAGCCAGCAGCACCTTTGCTTGCAAAGCCTGGCTTGGATCCAAACGCTGGCCGAACAGGAGGGCTCCCGAAGAGCCCTCGGGAGGATCCGCTGGGGAGATGCCGCCGTTCCCATGTGGAGCTGCTGCCTGTGCAGCCCCTCGCTCCGTCCCAGYGCCGGGCGCTGCTGGGGCCGGACCCGGCCGCTCTCTGTGCGTAAGGGGACCCTGCCAGGTGCAAAGTGTTGTGTAAAGAGGCACTGGCGGCATCGGGATCACGCGTCCGGCCGGAGCGAGGCTGAGGCTGCTTCCTCCCTCTGGGATGGTGCCCGCGCGTCCCGACCTGGGGCCCGGGGTGTCTTTTTGTGCTGCACGCTGCGGTCTGGAAAAGTAATTTGCGGTCTCCTTGTGCTGTTTTATGCAGAGGAGCCGTGGCTGGATGTGCAGGGCGCTCTGCCCCTTAAACCGCCCACCCGCGGATGCCCCYGCAGAGCCCGATGCCGACGCGGAGCCGGAGCTGCGCAAGGGTGAGTGCCGGGGTGCTGCTTGGTCCTCCGAGGGGCTGAGGTGGAGCTCAGCCTCTCCGGTGCTTTTGCTGCTGGGCCACTGGAAAGGCAGCTCGTTCCGAGCTTGTTGCCGTCGCTGCTTGGTGGCACGAGCTCCCTGTGCTCCCGCCTCGCTCCTCCTGGCAGCTCTAGGTGCTTGCACCACTGTGCCTGCGGTCGGGGCGTTTATTCCATGTAGCAGCTGAGAAATTTCTCGCCGTGGCCACGTCCCCCAATGGCGCGAGGAGTAACATGGGTGAGATGTTGCTCGTGTTCAGCTCCGAGGTTGCTGGGCACAGGGAGCCCGGCTGGCGTCGCCCYGGGAGGACGGAGGAGGGATGGCCCCTGCAGCCCGGCTGTGCTGGGGGGTTCCGCGGAGCTGGACGGGGGGTTGGGAGCCGGACAGCCCAGCTCATGCAGGCCCAGGACGGCGGGAGCAAAGGCAGAGCCGAGGGGCTTTGCCCTTTCCACACTGTCAAGGTGCCAGGCCAGGAGGGAAATGATACGGGCTCACAGGGCAGAGGGACGGTGGCCCCGCTCAGCTCCTGGCACCCACAAAGGTGACAACCCGCAGCCTTGTGCTGAGTGTTTGCGCCCCGGCGCTGCATCCGGCAGCGGCTGATGTTCCTCGGAAAGGTTTGGGATGCAATTGCTGCCTGGGTGCAGAAAGGGCAGACAAATCTGCCTGGCCCCAGGCGCTGCTCCAGGCATGGGCAAAGGGCTTGGAGAGCCAGGATGCAGCTTCCAGCCATGCTCAATGGGCTTGGAGAGCCAGGATGCAGCTTCCAACCATGCTCAATCTGCAGCCCTGAGCAAAGCCCTCTCTCCATCCCCTCCTGAACCCATCTCTTCTTCCTCTCCAGGGAGGTTTCTGCTTCCTGGGAGCCTTCTGGGGACTGCAGATGGGAAGGGAGATGCTCTCCTGATGCTGCAGCCACAGCTGATGCCCCCAAGCCGTCGTGCCCTGTGCCATGTGTCTCGCTCCTGAGCAGCTCCTGCGCTGTGGGAATGGGCTGAGGAGCCAAGGGCAGCTCCTCATCTTGCTGCTTTGCATCGTGCGCCGCTTTCTTCCCCATTTCCCAGGCATGGGGCAGGTTTGGGGGGCTGGCAGGTGCCAGGCGGGGGTTTTGTTGCCTGGATATGCTGGATTTGGACTCTCCTGTCCATGGCACTCAACACTACAGGAGCATCTTCAGTCCCCCACTCCCCTTGGCAACTCATTAAAGCAGAGGGAGTTCAGTCTTGCTCCTGCCTAGCAGGACGAGGGGATATAATGTGATGTCAAGCACTATTTCACCCCGTAATGGCTTTTTTTTTTTTGCTTTCTTTGCCAGCTGCTCCTGTGATTATAATTGGGATGGTGATAAAATTTCAGATGCAACAGCTGTAGCCAAGTCTTAAAAAATGCCTTCAGGCCCGGATGGATGCTGAGCAGAGCCAAAAGGCGGGTGGCTCGGGAAGGCTCTTGCTCYGCTTGTCCCTCCCCTGGGATTGCTGCTGAGCAGCGTTTTCCAGAGCGGTGGTGGGAGGTCTGCAGCGTCCACCCTCCCGTCCCCGTGTCTCCGTGGGGAGCATTCGCCGCTGCTCCCGGAGCCCGTTGGCCTGCGGGAAGCCGAGCGCTCCTGCTGCAGCAGGGCCCTTCCCGTACGCGGCTCCATCCCGTCTGCTGTCCCCAGCCGGACATCTGTCCATCAGTCTGGCCTGTGAGGCTGCTCGCGCTGCCCACGGATGCAGCCGTCGGGGCGGATTAGCCCCTCCGCAGTGATGCGTCCGACGATTATCTCTCGTATGAGGAGAGACCGAGKGAGTTGGGCCTGTTCAGCGTGGAGAAGAGWAGGCTGAGAGGGGATCTGATCAACATGTATAACTGCACGAAGAGGGAATRTAGGGAGGAAGGGGCCAAGCTCTTCTCGGTGGTGGCCAGTGACAGGACAAGGGGCAATGGGTGTAAGTTGAAAYCCAGGCAGYKCCATCTCCACMTGAGGAGGAACTTCTTKACTGTGAGGGTGCCCRAGCYCTGGCACAGGCTGCCCAGGGAGGCTGGGGAGTCTCCTTCTCTGGAGGTCTCCAAACCCRCCTGGATGCCGCCCTGTGCCCCGTGCTSTGGGTGTCCCTGCTGGAGCAGGAAGGTTGGACTAGATGATCCCTAGAGGTCCCTTCCAASCTTGGACATTGGGTGATCCTGTGATCTGCCTGCTGGCCGCGGCGCGTGGGCAGCGCCGGGCTGTGAGCAGCGTGAGCTGCCCTTCCCCRGGCCTCTGCCGGAGCCCCCTGCGCCTCTCCTGCCATCCCCTCCTTGCCCTCACACCCTCCGTCCCCGCCAGCCGGGGCCAAGCTGTGGGGCGGCTGCCCCCCAGGGTGCCCTGAGCAACCTGGCACCCTCCTGCCCATGGGTCACAGCTCCCCGTGAGAGCAGGATCCTTCCTTAGGGTCAAAGCTGCCCYGTTTGAGCCTCTGTGGAGGCCAGGGCCGGGATGTGCCTGCACAGCAGCTCACATCACTCCAGTGCTTCCACGAAGGAATCAGCAGCAGACTTCGGCCAGGGATCCAGTGCAGGCGGCTGGAACAGAGGCATCCATCACCTCGGGGTGCTGGGTTTAATGAACTAACAGGGACGAGCTGACCTAATGAGGGCTGGACCAGGTGGCCGAAGGAGGCTCTTTGCTGGAGCAAAGCCTATGAGGAAGCAGCTTCCCCATGGGCAAAATCAGGAATTGCAGGGAGGGAATTTCCTGGATGGGCTGACCAGACCCAGACCTGGCTCTTGTTTCCCCAGTGCGTTTGGGGCCAGGAAAGTGAGCATGAATCTGTGCAAGACCGAGTGCTCCGCACGCCCCCGAGCAGTGTCATTAATCATCTTTTCTGAAAGGTGGATAATTACGGCGTATGCTTTACTGTTATGATTATTAATCATCCTGCTCCTCTCTTCCATTTATTCTGAAGCCGCCTGTAGCACCCCGGGTGAGAGGAGTGAAGGGACAGGGACCTCTCCCTGGGGAAGCRCGTGACAATGGGGCACGTCCTGCTTGGAGCTGGATACCACTGCAGGTGATGTTCTCATGGGACAACAAGATGCTCTGAACGTGGCAGGTGTCCCAGCGTCGACTGTGATCAGCCAGGSACAGAGCAGCTCTTTGAGAAAAGAAGGCTGAGAGGGGATCTGATCAACATGTATACGTTCATGAAGGGGGAGTGTGGGGAGGAAGGGGCCAAGCTCTTCTCAGTGGTGGCCAGTGACAGGACAAGGGGCAATGGGTATAAATTGAAACACAAGAAGTTCCATCTCCAGGTGAGGAGGAACTTCTTTCCTGTGAGGGCGACAGAGCAGTGGAACAGGCTGCCCAGGGAGGCTGGGGAGTCTCCTTCTCTGGAGGTCTCCAAAACCCACCTGGATGCCGCCCTGTGCCCCATGCTCTAAGTGCATGCTCTAAGTCCCTGCTTGAGTGGGAAGGTTGGACTAGACGATCTCTAGAGGTCCCTTCCAACCTTGAATATTCTATRTTCAGCCTAGGGATGTCCTGCTTCTACAGGGTCCACTGGGTCCATCCACCCTGTTCCACATGACTTTGGGCAAGCACGGCATGTGTTTGCTAAGTGCCCAGCTTTGGTAAGTGCCCCATCATGGACCATCTACAACAATGTCCCATTGTGGGCACAATTTCCCGGGTGCAGAAGTGCCCTGGGGAGGCTGGCAGGAGTCTTGCTTAGGAGACTGAACAGAGCCGAGATACTCATGTGTGGGCCCAAATCGGAGAGGGAGACCAAGAGGAGGGCTAAGTGGTTTGGAGAAGACCATCAACATCCATCAGCGCTGTCTGGAGATGAAGAGAGGGAGATAAACAAGTAGAGGGACCTCCCTTTCAAGAGAGAGGCATGGTGGTGATAGGTTGATGATCTTGAAGATCTTTCCCAACCATAATGATTCTGTGATTCTGTCAGAAGACAGGGAAGGGAAGCGGTTACAGAGGAAGGAACATGTTTTCTGTCCCTTGCCAGGGCTGTTATGGGCTTGTGTTTTGCAAATCTCTCAGCAACATTGCGGAGGGTGACTTTAAAAGAAAACATGACAGATGCCAGGGGGTTTTGAGGATGTTTCTTGGCGGGGTTCAGATTGCTCCTGCTCCTCAGCCGGGTCACACTATATAAGGGCACCAAGGCTGAGGCAGTGCAAGGAGGGGAGAAATATGAGCGTGGCCAAAAGCTGGAGCCCTAATTTGCAAACTGGTGGAAGAGGAAGAAGACAAATGTKTTATACATGGAGTTTCTTGGACTCTGACCACCCTCTGAACATACTCCTTGATTTTCACAGCGTTTGGTTTCCTCTTTGAACAGAAACTTTGACAAGGATACCACAATGCCAAAGCAGATAAGGCCACTGGAAATTTTTGGCAAACTATCCAAGAAGAGTCCTGTTATACAACACYAGGATGCAGCCGGAGATGGTGAAGTGCCTTCAGGAATTAGAAGTTCTCATTGTGCTGTAGAGACTTGCTGGGACTCCCTAGAAACGAGCTCTGGTTGCGCATCTGGGAGGCTCTCAGTGGGAGCCTTTCCTCTCTGCGCCACCAAGGCCACTGTGGGCATCATTTTGGTAAGCTTTGGCTATGGGACCCAGCTGCACCTTTTAATCTCTGGTGCCAAAAGAAGATTTTTGAGCACTGCTTGTGCAATTGAAACTTGCACCACCTAAAACCAAATTCGATAGGAGTGTTTTCTAGTACATGCTAGGAGAATAACTTGCAGCAAGAAAATTTTGGGCCCAGTTGAAGGCGGAGAGAGTCAAAGTCAGCAATACCATCGTTACAACACGGACCAACAGTTGTTGAAATTGTTCAGATTCAAGTCAGTTTTGCTGTCAGCAAAGATTTCACAGTAACAGTTCAGATTCAGTTGCAGATGGAGAAAAAAAGTGGCTTAGTCTAGCTCCCTGGGTTGGGATCCAAGTATAGCACCCCACCTTTTCTGCTCCCCAGAACTCATTTTAGAGTTGTCATTCACTTTAGTGAAGAAATAAAGATGCTCATGGAATATTAACTACCTCCCCAAAGTCCCAGTTGCCTATCAATAGGTTCTGCGCTTCATTCTCTAGCACATGCATTGACCTTTATGAAATGCTGGAAGTTGTGGTCGTATCTAAATGTCTTCTCTCACGGGAGCATCTTGTGGAGATAGAGATTCAGACATAACGTCTATCAAGAAGAAAAACAGATTGCAGCCAGTCTGTGGCTGCCTGCGCAGTGTTGACTTGTCCACGTGCTCAAGAATCATGAGGTTATCTCTAAAAATAAGCAGTGACTTCTTTGGAGTTTCTTCCTTGGTGTCTTAGCTCATTAGGGAATCCGTGATTCTGGGTTTTCTCATCAGTTGTGAGGGCTGGGGAGTTTCCATGTRAAAGGGAAGAGGAGCCTCCTGTGTGGTCCTGGTTGTTGAGGACGTTGTTCGTGGGCTTYGCTAGGTAGAAAGTGTAAAGCTTGGCTCCGTTGAAGGCTTGTGCAGTCTTACTGCTCTAGCATGGTCTTGGCTGGCGCCTAGACCTGGGGCTGTTTAGCAGGGGGAAAGTCATAAGATGCTGCAGCTGTCACTCACCAAAATAACTCACTGCTATATAAGGTCTTCATGTTTTTAAGCAGTCCCTTCAAGTCATGCTTAGGGGCATTGTTTGCAGTGCCCCAGGAGGAACGTGTCTCCTCATACAGCCATCTCTGATCTCCTGCTTTCTCTCCCTGTTTCTGTAAGTTCTCAGTAAAATCTATCTCTGTCTGAGCAATTTCGAGTGGGTTGTGATCCCGTTTGGTGGGACAGGCAAGTCTCATGTGTTAGATTGGGACAGGCAAGTCTCATGGGAGCTTTTGCCCACATGAATCTCCCAGCGAGATGAGATGGCGGAGAGAGGTGACAGAGAAGGAAAATGTGTCGAGGAAGGTGGGAGCTGTGGAGTAACCGGAGGAGGTGTGAAGCCGTCTGACCTGCTGCCACAGCCATCAACTGTGCAATGAGTTCGCTCCAAGAATCCCCAAGGTCTGCATGTGCTCCGAGCAGATTCTTTAGCAGAACCTYCCTGGAGAAGGTAGGCAGTGATGTTTGCTCTGTCTGGCTTCTGTGGGAACCAATGTGGTGCCTCCACTGGGCGAGTCCAGAGGAGAATCCAGGAGCTCCAGGACTGCCCAGAAAAGGCTCCTCCAGCCCCCATGCTGCCTCTCGACTTTGGGGTTCACCCCTTGCTCTTTTCCTCTTCCCTTCAGCATCCCACCTGCCCAACCTCTCTTCGTGCAGGCAAGCACAGCCTGCAAATGAAATGACCTAGAAAAAGAAAAAAACAATTTCTGGAGGCGCAGAGACAGGAGAATTTGTTTCCCAGCCAGATTCTGATAGGATTAGGAATAATTCTCCGTTAGATAATTCTCCATTAGATTTGGTGATTGATTTTCTTCATTTCTACCTCCTGTGCTCTCCCGCTCTCTGCTCCAGCTGGATTATTCTCACGCTCCGTTTGCTAATTGCCCGATCATTCTTGTCTCGTCGGAGCAACGCGCGGGGAAAATCACTGGCCTCCTTCGACCCTCTGGGCGTTCTGTCTCTTTGCCTTGTGTTGCAGCTCTGATTTAATCTCCTCCGCTCCCCAGCGTGAGCAGTGGCGTTTCTGCTGCCCCGATCAGGTGCAGAGACCTGCTGCTACCTCCGCGGAGCCCTTCGCCAAGCGGGCAAGGGTGGCAGGTCACRGGCGCAGGAGAGGTGGCCTCATCTACACGATGGGGAAGAGGAGCATTTGCAGCCACCTTGCCCGAAGCTCGAGGCCGTGGGAGGCTCGGGAGGCTCCGCGCTCGCACGCAGGCAGCAGATAGGTTACGGTCCGTAGCTACACGTGACGTCTCCTATCTCAGTCTGTCATCAGTGTTAGTAGATGGCACACGGCTTCCTAGGGCTTTTAATTAAGAAGAGAACATGGCCAGGAAATGGTAGACAGCACAAGAAGCCGTGTAGAAAGTGCGTGGAAAATTAACATTTTTTGCTGCTTTTTTTCCCCCCAGTGCTGCAATACAGTATCTTATTAAAATAAATTTTCCGTGAATTTGTGCTAGGCTTGTCTGTGCTTAGGGGGATGCAGACACTGGTGTGAAGTATCAGCRTTACCGGCATTAGATAGGAGCTTGGATATAGAGTAAAACCCCTGGGACATAGGGTAAAATGGGGGACAGAAACAGAGGCTCTTGAGGAGCCGGGAGGATGTTGCTGGTGGTAGGAAAGGTCTCCCTGGAGTCTGTCTGGTGGGGTCTGTGCCCACTGATACTCTCGTGCTACACACGTGCAGCAAGATGGGGCTACCCCCATGCTTCAAAGCCATGCCGGTACCTTCTCTGATGGGACCAAGTTCAGGATTGCTTTGGTTGCTGGACCTGAAGGCCACATTACAGCCCATGGGGACGTACATGCTGGGCCCTTATGAAGATGAAGCTTCTCCATAGGGCAGGAAAGGCAGTGAGGCATTTGGAGTAGAGGCTTGAAGGCACACGGAGACCTTGGAGGGGATCCAGGGCTTCCTTGGGGYGCTGCAGCGGGTTGCGAGCGGGCAGCCGTGTGCCCTGCAGCACCAGGCRTGAGGCTGCTGCAAGGGTTAGTGTCCCAGCAAGGGCCTGTCTTGGGGGTGCCAATAGCCATATGCAAAGCAGGACTCCCCTCGGCTGCAATGTTGAGGAAGGAGGATGGATTTGGAAATCTAAGAGGAAAGGAGACACTCCAGGGATGGGGTGTAGGGTGATTATAAGAGCAGCAGAAAACTGCTCTTGTTAATCCTTCCCCACATGCATCTTCCCCTTGGGTGCAAAGAAAAGGTCTCATGATGGCACCTCTTTGAACATGTGGCTCTGCTCTGTGCTCAGCCCAAGCAGGGAAGAAGTGATTCTGGACCAGGAATGGAGCAGATGGAGGTGCAACATGAAGTGCATCTATTGCCTGTGGGCTTCCCAAGGGCACTTCTGGAGCTGAGCAAGGTCCATGGAAGCTAGAAGCTGGACTCTTCATCTCGCCCAGTGGCACATGYTCGCTGGGTGCAAGTCTGGTGGGTCGGCTGTTCCTCTGATGCTCTTGAATAAAGATGGGAGTTGGGGGRCAGGAGATAAGGGTATGGGAGGCTCTTGTTCCTTGACTCCTTGATGGAGATCTGCGGGGTGCTGAGGGGCTCTAATTGCTCCCTACATGCTCCTTTCCCCTTGGAGTGCGGGAGCCTGGGAAGGCATCCGTTCCTGCTGCCCATCTGGGCAGGGCCTCTTGTGTCCTGCTCTAATCCCTGGCATCTCCCACGTGCTTCCCGGCCCGGATTTGCTAATCCCATTCACTTTGCAGAAATGAATGACCTGGAATTGGTCATGTTTTCATTAATATCTCRGTGTGGTAAAGCCTCCCGCCGCAGCATCTGCTGTGTCGCAGCCTGTGCGCTTGACGCTTTGCAATTCAGCCCTTTAAAGGGAACCTGCAGTAGAGACTTCCAGCCGCAGCACAGAACYGTGTCCCTCGGGGTGGGAATTCCCACCATGTTTCGGTTTGCAGCATTTTACCYGAGCCTGTTCTGAAGCAGAGCCTTTGGGCTGGTTGCAGGTGGTCTGGAGCCTGTGGCCTTRCTCTGACGTGCAGCACTGCCCTGGCCAAGGGCAGAGGCAGGATGCTAAAGGCAGGGTCTGTGCCCCCCACCCGAAAAGCATCAAGTCTGGTTCCTACAGCGCCACGAGTCTCGAAGCAGAAGCCTGAGGACAGGAGGAGGTGTCCCGCGAGGTCCCTGGGAACATTTGGGAGCACAACGCCTCGTGCCTTCCTCAGCTCGCAATGCCACCAGGATGCTAGGGAGGGACCTGCTTGCTGTGGCCTTTGGAAGCCCCTGGGTCCCATCCTTGCAGGATCTGAAAGGGCATAAACACCAGCTGAGTTATGAAGGACCCCTCATCRCTGCACAGCAGCTAAGACTTCTTCTGCAGAGAGTAAGGCAAAGTTAGGAAGGGGAGTTCAGGGCTTGTTGGCCGATGGATTGGGGAGAGATGGGGAGAGGCGATGTTACCCCAGCACAGTGAGAGCCTGGTGAGCTTTTAAAAGCTCAGCTGGTCCCTAGGTGCAAATATCCCCACAAACAGCCTAATCCTCGCCTCTTTCCATGGCCATATGCCACCTCAACCCATGTGCAGAGCAAACGGGTGCAGCAGCACCCAAGCAACCCATGCGATTCCCCCCAGGGCATCCCAGCAAATTGCCAGCCTTGGAGAAATGGGACCAGATGAACTGGCAGAAGAACCATTTTGGCCGTGGGATGGAAACCTTTGAAGTGGAGCTTTTTGGCAAGGTGCAACCGAAGCGTGTGCCAGTGCACAGCGGGTCCCCAAAGAGGCCGTATTTATGTGCAGATTGTGCCTCCACCGAAACCTCTACCACAGCAGATGGAAATGGGAACATGAAGGGCCTCTCTGGTCCCCTCCTGCCTGGGGACAAACAGAGGGGTTATTCTGCGGCAAATGAGGCGATGAAGGCCAGGAGGGAGGGTTTCCAAGCAAGCCTCGGTGTGCTTCTGTGTGTGGAGAAAATAGACATCCAGCAGCACGTCCCAGCTCTGGGCACGTTGCAGCCGAGCTGTAGGAAGAGCAAGACACCAGCCTGTGCTTCCTGCTGTCTACAAGAAGCAGTAGCCGTCAGTCCTGSAGCATTCCGCCCCTTGTTGATAGATGATCTAAGATCTAAGATGCTCTCTTGGTAGTCTCTGTCCCTGTGGGTCTGGAGGAGAAGCAGAAAGGAGCCAAATTCTGGCTCCTTTAGCAGAGCACTAATGACCTTGGCTGACTCTCTGGTACCAAGCTGCAAAGTCCCTTAGAAGTTTCATTATGGACTTGCTTGGAGACCTGGGCAAAGACATTAGGTATTTGGCACTGCCATCCTCTGCCCAAAGCTTGTGGCAGCAGTGAGGCATGGTTTGAGTCCCACATGAGCCATCAAGCCCATTTAATGCAACCAGATCCATGTCCTTGTTAATCAAGATCTCATCTAGTTGATACTCCCAGGACTGAGCTTCTGCTGACAGATGAGTCCAGCGCTCACCCATTAACATTCCCAGCAAGCTCTCAACAGGTCACAGCCAGGGCAAATACCCTTCCCCTCATCCCTTGGGCAGCGAATGACTCGTTTGATGTGGCCTCTCTGTCCGACTGGGAAACCCAGCCAAAACCAAGCACTCAGCGTGACTGAGAAGTCRCACTTGGGACAACAGCGTCGTACCAGGATGTCCATCACAGGCCGGGATGCKTCGGAGAGGCTGCCATGCACCTGTGTAAACCACCAGCTGCTGCTGGGGTAGCAACGCAGCATTAAATTGCTGTCTTCTTGGTGAGCAAACTGTCCAAGAATATATTAATCAACCCATTATTCTCCTCTACAACCGCTGTGTTTTGGGAATCAGCCGTTCCAAAGCACCTGGTGCTCTACGCATTGCTCCTGCCGCGCTGTTTGCTTCCCTCCTACATGGGGATTTCTCAAGGCTCTTCTGGAGTCCCTCCATTCCACGTGGTCTTTCCCAGCCTATGGCCTGCAATGGGCGCAGCTGGACACGGCAGCCCTGGGAAAGCTTTAGCAGTTCGCTGCATTGGCAGACTTGGTTTAAAGCACATCACCTCCTCTTTGGGTCCGAATTGGGTACCGAATTCCCCAAGAAGCTTCCTGAGAAGGAGAGATAGTGGGTGCTGTATTTTGAGCAAAAGATGTGTTATTTTTTAAAGAAAGTCTAAGCACTTTTGAATTCTGCAGCTAGAGAGAAGAAAAAACCCATGACATTGCTTTGACTGAAGTACTTGCACTTTCGTGTTGTCAAGAAAGGAGAACCTAGAAATGTCATTCTCTGCCTGTTGTCTGGCCTTTCTTCAGGAAAGGAAAGATGCCACCATTGAAGAGGAGCTACTTTTGAGGCAATTGGAAGCACTGAGTACTTGTCACCAAAGCACCATTCATCTAAAGGGGGAGGGAACCTTGTGAACCCTTGTGAACCCTTTTTTAATTGAAGTGATGGTGCAAGGGAGCGAAAACCCACCTGCAGATCTGGACAGACTTTCAACTAACRTCTGTCCATCCAGATCATTTGCATTCAGATCATTTGCAAGCCAAGAAATATGAGACCTGCAGTTTCTTCTGCACGCTGACCTGCGCATCTCAGGAAATGCTGAGACGAAACGGAGTCAATGACAATATGTCRTGGAGGGGATGAGGATTGCTCTCCAAGGTCGACCTTCAGGTGTCCTTGGGGCACAGAAGTTAAACGGCCACATGCAGATCCCTGCTTTCTGCTGTCTGTCAAATCTGTGGCCTCTGGTGTGTGGTGGGATCGTGTCTGCACTCTGCTATAAACCCTGAGCTTTGGAGTTTTCCTGGCTTGATTCCTCATCCCTGTGTGCAGCGGGCATGTTATTTTTAAAAATAAATTCAACACAGAGGAGAGCCTCTATCTAGGCCTTCGAGTAGAGTCTTAATTGGCGTTGCTCCCCAGGGACCAGGCAAGCCCCGGAGAACGCCGCAATATCAGAATAATGAGCTATTAATAAATGACGCTGTTCTCCTCCACTCGGGTCTGCTGGATGGGATCCGCTTGGAGCCCCTTGCTGCCCCTTCAGAGTTAAGGTAACGGGYGTCTATGTGTCTGAAAGCAGCCCTGGGGCTGCGATGTGGTCACGCTGCTTCTGGAGGTCCTCATGGATGAACGGGCAAGATGGGTGCCCAGGCAGTGCACCTGGTAGTTGCCCATCATGGGTTTCGCTGAGACCCTCGGGCTCTCCTGCAGCCCAGTGCTCTCCTGGGTGCCTGCAGGACAGCGCTTCCGCTCCGGTGGGTCTTCTGCTCCGGTGTCCAGAGTGGGAATGACTCTGGACAGGAGTGCAGTGCAGGAGCCTCGGCTCTCGGTCGCCTCGCTGCCTGCGGCTGGGTAAAATAACCCAAACACGTACGTACCTTTGTTTAGAGGATCAGGTGGCCCGAGTAGTAACCAAAAGTGGAGTGCAGTTACGGAGGGCTCATTCATTATGAACGCGACAGCTTATTTGTAAGTGCACCGGTGGCTGTTCAGAAAGGAGAAGGAGCCTTTTAAGCCCAGTGGAGAAATTGAATTTGGAAGCACGGAGCTGCAAAGCTCTCCTGAGCTCCTAATGGCTCTTGACACGGTTGACAGCAGGCTCCCGAGAGGCAGCATCTTGGAGGAGCAAGGCCAGACGCGAGTCACGCACGGCCCGTGCGTCGCACCGGGCCCACGGGGCGGCACGTGCTGCTGGACGCACAGTGAGGCTCCCCGGGAGCCGCGGCGCGTGCACGCACGGAGGCCGGCAAGGAGGAGCTGCATGAGGCCGTTCGCGTCCTTTCCAGCCGCGTGTCCTGCTGTGGGGCCAGGAAGACCCGGACCAAACCTCGCCTGCCAGCGGAGCGTGGTGGCCGCAGCMGCAGGTTCTCCCACCACGGCCAGGGAGGCCTCCTTGAGCATGCAGCCTGGCTCGAAATCCTTTCCTTGCTGCCTGCAGCTGTGTGAGAAATCCAAATGCGTTCCCCTCTGCTGCTTGATTCGCTTGAAGAGAAAAGGAGATGTGGCAAAATTAAGGCGCAGAGAAAAGCCTTTAAAACGTAATCTCCCGGGCTTCCTGCATTGCACTGAGCAGTGCCTTTATTGCCAGAGAATTGCTCAGCTTGGGTAATAGGATCAGGGCTGGGAATTGGCCTCTGGGATTGCATCCTTCGCTGCAAGGCGAGCACAGGGAGGCCGGGAAATGTCCCTGCACTCCGAGGGTATCCCTGGTATCAGACAGCCCTGTTGGGCTGGGAGATCAATGTCCTGGTCGCACCAGCGGGTGCTGGTGGCCTCTGAGCACYAGGGAGCTGGGTGCAGGGTGGGTGYTGGGTGCTGGGTGAGTGCAAGTTCTCCACCTGTGGAAAGAGTGTCCATCCAGTCACAGCAGGAYCTCCTGGACCCAAGTCTGGTGGGAGAAGGGAGGCAATGGGACATCTTGCTTATCCTTAATGGACACTGTGGTCCATGCACTGTGGTCCGTTCTGGAGATGTTTTTCCAGGGCTGAGGAGCGCAGGAAAGGGCCCAGACTGAGCTGGCACCAACACTCACTGTCTTGCGCCGGCTGCTCCATCACTCACCTGGAGCTCTTTGGTGCCCTGGACTGTGACTGATGTCACCCTCAAAGTGTCCTGGAGGCCACATCAGAGCTATTGGGAAGCTTCGAGGCATTTTGACAGCTCCTTGCTGCCTCTCTGGCCCTAGTTGTTACGGCCCAAGGGAGACCCAGGGTGGTGGCACTGGGCCCATGGGCTGGGAGGGCTTTGGAGGTCTCCATCTCTGCATGGGACGTGTTTCACAGATGCTCTGCCCAGGGCAGCACCCTGGCTCCYGGAGGAAACAATGGGCCCTTCATCAAGGAGCTCGCCGGCCAAATGGCGCGGGAGCCTCCGGGAGCGGGATGCAGTTACCTGCCCTGGAGCTGCGCCAGGGAGCACGGGGAGCACCGGGAAGGAAGGGACGCGAGGCCAGGGACAGGCACCGGCTCCTCCCCGCGGCACCCGTCCCGGGCACATCTGCATTACAGGAGCTGAACGAGCCCCCGGTGAGGAGAAGGGGCCGAGGATGCACAGGGAAACACGGCAGAGGKATCTGCCTGCCCCTGCCTGGCCAAAAAAATCCGGAACCCGAGTGTGGCTTCACTTCACTCCCCTGCCAGATTTCGCGGCAGCTTTTGATAGGAAAGCCCAGCACCGGCATCGGATGGGTTATTGAAAATGTGACTAATAGGGGAGGTGGGCAGCACGAAAGCGTTAGTAAATGGAAGGTGTCGGCAGCAAGCTTCATGTGGCTTTTGATGAAGCTGTCTGTAAAACTGCTTTAAAATTGCCTTAAAAAAAAAAAGAAAAAAAAAAGAAAAGCTACACCAGGAGGAAAGGCAACGAGCYGGGTGTTTTTTTCTCCAACCTGTCTTTCGTTCTAAAAATATCAATTCCCATCGCTGAGGTGGCAGCTTTGAGCAGGGCTGGAAAGCAGAGCTGGGCGCATCCYGCCGAGCTCGGGCTCTGCATCGCTCGCGCTCGGCCCAAGAGCCGCCTGGGCACCGGTCAAGGCAGATGAAACCACCGGTAGCTCCTGTCGAGTGGAGCCCCGTGGTGCCCCAGGCTGGGCTCCAAGGCGGCGGGAATGGAGGCATCAGGGAGTGAGGACGGTCCCCGTCCCCCGCTGAGCCCTTTGCACCTCGTGTCACCCCCGTGCGCAGCTGCAGGGATGTCCCCGTCTTGCTGTGGGGTCGTTTCAGGGCTGCCCCAACCTCTGCCCCCGCCACGCCGTCCTCAGGTCGCTGTTGCCGTGTCCGGCCCTTGGGACCTTCTCCGCCTGCTTGGCGAATCCCACTCCTGGGTGGTAGTTCCGTTTCTCATTCCCGTCGCCTGCTTCATGCCCAGCAGTGTCCTGGGGTGAAAACACTGCAAGAAGGGCAGTGAGGAGCAGCGTTGGTCCTTAGCAAGGCTCCCTAAACACCTTTCCAAGCAGGTGCCAAAGTCACCCTTGGAAAAGGGGCGGAGGGCTCTTATTYTTTCGGGTGCATTGGGGTAGTTCCTGTATGGTTCTTCCACAGCTCAGAGCCGGATTGAGACCTGCTGAGCTCATTCCATAGCTGAAATATGTAGCTAGGGCCAACCTTGAACAGCTACCTTCTTCATGCCCCAGTTTGCCTTCTTGCAAAATAAGGGAGACCTTGGCTGTGCATTGCTGCCGAATGTGCCAGCCTTGGCCACACGCAGCAGGTCCCTAGTATCAGGAGATGGGCAGGAGACACCACCAGGACATGTGGTAGCAGGGAGATGGTCCCCACTAGGACCTGCCTGACCACCATCATATGCGCTGAGTTAGAGCTTGTAGAACGTTGTACCACAGCTGCCAGCAAGGATCGGGGGAAGAAGGGAAAAGAGAGCAGGGAGGAGGAAAGCTGAGAAAAGGGAAGTTGGTGGGAAGATGCTTATCCCTCCAGAAGGAGGGCAGCGGTCGCTGAGCCGCGAGGCTGGTGTGTTGCAGTTCTGAAGGTCAGTGTTAATCCATAATCTACAAGGATTGAGATTTCCTAATCTCCGCTCTGCCAAGGGTGGCTCCAAGATTCTGGGGCCAGAGGGCCACCCCATGCATGTGGCTGGGAGTATCTCTCGTCCTGCAGGACGTTAYGTCAGCAGGATGGTCTGTGCCTGGAGGAAAGGACCATGGCAGAGAAGGATCTGTGCCACCAGCCCTGATACCTCTGTGGCAACCATAGAGTCCACAGGAGGCTGTCTGTGCTGTGTCACAAGTTTGCAGAGTCTCAGGCTGCTTCTCCTTGCTCCTAAGTCACCTTGCACCTTGAGTCTCTGGCTTGGTCCAGGATGGCCGGAGTGACGCTAACCCTGTTTTTGCCATGTTCAGCACAGCCAGGT
The DNA here is from genome assembly GCF_003342845.1 of Nothoprocta perdicaria. Classification (NCBI taxonomy): domain Eukaryota; kingdom Metazoa; phylum Chordata; class Aves; order Tinamiformes; family Tinamidae; genus Nothoprocta; species Nothoprocta perdicaria. The sequence continues at coordinate 99,161 of NW_020455645.1, forward strand.
GGGTTGAGTCCCCTCTTATCACAGAATCACAGAATGTTCAAGGTTGGAAGGGACCTCTGGAGATCATCTAGTCCAACCTTCCCGCTCAAGCAGGCACACCTAGAGCATGGGGCACAGGGTGGCATSCAGGCGGGTTGAGAAGACCTCCAGAGAAGAATCCTGGGATGCTCTCATGAGCATGCGCATGGTCTCCTTTGCTCACACAGGCGCATGTGCAAGCGCTGCCTTCCACCCACCACAAACATCACGGATGCAGCCGCCTCCATCCGCAGGCTCTGGGGACACCTCGTCAGGCAGCACGGAGATCACGCTGCTTAGCCAAGGGCTGGACCAGTTTAGCTCCTGGAGAGCAGCACTTTCCGGGAGTAATGGGCGCCATGCATGGCGGTGGAGCTGGTGTGAGATAGGGGGTCTTCAGCCTTGTATCCACCTGCAAATCTCTGTCTTTGCTTCTGCCTCAGTTTCCTTTTTATTTTTTTTCCAAATGGCAGTGAGGCTTGTTCATCCCATTTGCTCACACCACGTCTCTTGTCCTTCCAGGTGCACGCGAGAATGGTAGTGAGCCCATAAGACCATGCTCTACACAATGACATGTTGGCTCCCAGTCCTGGTCCTCCACCTGATCTTCCTGAGAACTGCCCCAGCCTGCCCGGCCCGCTGTGAGTGTGCCCCTCAGCTCAGGTCAGTCGTGTGCCATCGCAAGCGGCTCACCGCCATCCCCGAGGGCATCCCCACCGAGACCAAGATCCTGGAGCTCAACAAGAACCGTATCCGCTGCCTCAACCCTGGGGACCTATCCCCGTACCCCTTGCTGGAGGAGCTCGATTTCAGTGAGAACATCATCACCAATGTGGAGCCGGGCGCCTTCAGCAACCTGTTCAACCTGCAGGCTTTGCGGCTGCGAGGGAACCAGCTCAAACTGATCCCTCCAGGGGTCTTCACCAAGCTGACTAACCTCACCCTCCTGGACATTAGTGAGAACAAAATTGTCATCCTGCTGGACTACATGTTCCAGGACCTGCGAAACCTGAAGAGCCTGGAGGTAGGCGATAATGACTTGGTGTACATCTCCCAGCGAGCCTTCTCTGGGCTGCTCGGCCTGGAACAGCTGACCATCGAGAGATGCAACCTGACCTCCATCTCTGCGGAGTCATTGTCCTACCTCCAGAATCTGGAGGTRCTCCGGCTCCGGCACCTCAGCATCTCCGCGCTGGAGGACCAGAACTTCAAGAAGCTCTACAACCTCCTGCAGCTGGAGATCGACAACTGGCCACTGCTGGAGGACATCTCCCCCACCAGCTTCCAGGGTCTGAACCTCACCTCTCTCTCCATCACCTACACAAACATCACAGCTGTGCCCACAGCTGCTTTGAGGAACCTGGTGTACCTCAGGTACCTGAACTTGTCCTACAATCCCATTAGCACTGTGCTGAAGGGCTCCTTTAAAGACCTAATCCGGCTCCAGGAGCTCCACATTGTGGGCGCTCTCTTGGTGTCTGTGGAGCCACAGGCTTTCTCTGGTCTGAGACAAATCCGTCTCCTCAACCTTTCCAGCAACTTCCTCTCCACGCTGGAGGAGAGCACCTTCCACTCTGTCAACACCCTGGAGACGCTGCGTGTGGACAAGAACCCACTGGCCTGTGACTGCCGCCTCCTCTGGATCCTGCAGCGACGGAAGACACTCAACTTCGACGGGCAGCAGCCCATGTGCTCCTCACCCCCCGAGATCCAGGGCAATGCCCTGCGCGACTTCCCGGACTCCATACTCTTTGAGTACTTCACCTGCCAGAAGCCCAAAATCAGGGACCGGAAGCTGCAGCACGTTACGGCCCGGGAAGGACAGTCCGTCTCCTTCCTATGTCGGGCGGACGGTGAGCCAGACCCCTCCATCATGTGGGTGTCCCCCCAGCACCGCATGATCACCACCAGAAGCACGGGGCGGGCAGTTGTGCTGCCAGGGGGCACGCTGGAGATCCGATTCGCCCAGGTCCAAGACAGCGGCACCTACATCTGCATCGCTAGCAATGCCGGAGGCAATGACACCTACTTTGCCACCCTGACGGTCAAGGGGCACCCGGCCGATGGCTCCCCGTATGCAAACCGGACTTTGTACCTCAGTGAGTTCAACGACACCTCCCACAACGACACACAGGTCTTCTTAAAGTTTACACTGGACCTCAAGACCATCTTGGTCTCCACGGCCATGGGCTGCATCACCTTCCTCGGGGTGGTGCTCTTCTGCTTCCTGCTCCTCTTTGTGTGGAGCCGGGGCCGGGGGCAACACAAGAACAACTTCTCCGTGGAGTACTCCTTCCGTAAGGTGGACGGCCCCACCACTACCACGGGTCAAGGAGGAGCCAGGAAGTTCAACATGAAGATGATATGAGCCTTTCCCAAGGAGAACCACTGTCTGATGTCCATCCAGGACGGGACGCCCGGCCAYGGGGCCCGGCTGCCCTCCCGCTGGGCAGAGGCAGCACAGAGGTGGTCCCAGCCCCGAGGGCTCCCAATGTAGCTAACGTTCTTGTGTCTCAACTATGCATTTCTCAAGCAAAGTGGTGAACAGCATGTGGGCCTGGGGAAAAACCTGATTCCCTTTTCCCCCCCCCCTTTTTTTTTTTTTTTTTTTTGTGAGACTCTGGAAAAAGAATAGCAATTGTTTAAAATTCTTTTCTTTTCCTTTCTTCCTTTCCTCCTCCAAAAAATTTTTATACTGAATTTCCAAGGGAAAAAGTCTTCCGGTGCAACACAGGACTGGGTCACTGGGGGAGGCTGCTGCAACAAGGGGACCCCAGTGCTCTACGAGCCCCCTTGGCAAGACCGGAGCCGACCAGGGCTGGGCTGCTGCCTTGCCAGCTCGTTGGCATCTGCTAACCTGGGGGCCCAGGGACACTCCTGCAATAGCAATAACAGCCCAGGTCAGGGCGATGGCCCCACACCAGGCAGCTCTGGGGCCAATTCCTTTAGCTTGCAGGGTCAGAGCAACCTCCCGCTTTGGGATTTTTCTTACAGGGGGCACCTGAGGGTGCTGGGCAGCCTTGGGGTGGCATCTCTGCTGCTTCTGGCTCCAGCATGAGGCACTTCTGCCTCTCGGCCCTTTTGTTTGCCCGCTGCATGGTGGCAGCACCCGTGTCCCGCTCCAGGGACTGTCCCCAGACCAGGTGGCACCTCCCGAGCACAAGCTGGGAAGAGGAGCCTGGTGGCTCTTCGGGATCGGGCTTCGTGGGCCCTCCCCCAGCTTCCTTTTGCTCCCGTGGGCAAATCCCATCTGATTTTGATTTCCCCGGCACCCAAGCCCTGCCGTTGCCTGGGCATCCCAGGCAGCCTCGGCGAGGCAGCTTTGGGAGCAGGATGCAGCTGTGCCCGTCACCAGGTRCGGGCATCTCCCGCCCTGCGGGTGCTCTGCCCTGCACCCCGCATCCYGCTGCGCCCCCGTCCCGCTCCGCTCCCAGCCCAGCACTGGCTCCGAGCCCGTCACTGCAGCGCGTTTTGGCTTTGTCCCCCCCGAAACCGGACTGGATGCCACCGTCCCCYCAAGGATCAGCATCCGAAGCCGGATCCCGCCTTTCCCCATCCATCCTCGGCTGCCGTTAGCCCCGCCGCATGCTCCGGGCCCCCGCTCGCAGCCCTAGCCACGCATGCCCTGTGCCCCGGTGTGCCCTACACCCTCCTTTGGTGTCTTGGGGTTTTGTGGTTCTTTTTTTAACGGGGGGGGGCAGCCTCAGTGGGGAGGGGGGGGGGCGCGGAAAGTTGGCGGCAGGATAACGCCGGCTGCCAGCAGAGGTTTTCACAGTGCTGGAATGGCACCGTTTTCTATGTAATGAGCATGTGAACTAGATTTGCGGAAAAAGAGAAAAAAAAAAAAAAGCAAAAAAAAAAAAAMAAAAAACAGGAGTCTTGTGGGTTCGTTGTTTTTTCCTGTCTTCCTTGCAGGTGCGTGATAGGGAAAGCTGGGATGGATGGGGAAAGTGGAGCATGGGGATGGCAAATAACTGATGAATGTCTGTCCGTTGAAATGCGCCTGCTTTTAATTTATTATTAATTATTAAAGTATTATGCCTTTATTATTATTATTAAGGGATTATGCCGTAATAATTACTAGTTGTTAAGGGATGCCAGGCTTGYCCAGGCGGGGATGGGGACAGCGTGGTGCAAGGACAGGCAATGCTTCCATCTGCTGGAGGAAATGGCCCTGGCCCCGCTCCGGCCATCGGCGCCCGCATTCCCACCGCCGGCTCGCGGGGTCCTGGTGACCACGGGGAGGTGACGAGCCCCGGGGGGTCTGAGCGCACCGGCTCCTGCAGCTTCTTTCTGCTCTCCATGGCATCTCCGGGTCTATCCCCGAAACGGCCTCCTTGGGCTCTCACCACCCCTGGCAATTCCCCTTTGCTGGTTAGAGCCCCGTCAAACACAGGATTTTCCATTGGGAGGCTCTGCCTGCAGGTCCTCTAATTCACACTCTGCTTTATTTGAAGAAGAGGTTGCTTCTCAGGGAGGAATATTTATGCTTGTAATAGATTTACTGTTGTTCAAGCCGGGTTCCTGCACACATTAACATAAAAGACTGATTAGGGTGAGGAAAATATACAGACCCCGTTACCGAACACCATCAATAAGCCCAGGATCCTGCTGCATCTTAAATGCTCTCCATTTATATCCCTTATTTTTGCACTGCAATAGCCTGAGATGATGCGGCCGGGGAGAAATATAAGAAATATAAAGCCGAGCTTCAGTGCTCTGCAGTGATTTAGCTGCAGATCCTTTGGGAGCTGTGGAGCTGCCGCTGGGCCGTGACGGCAGAGCGGATAAGTCGGAAAAGCAAAGCAGCCACCAGGATCTGCTCGGACAGCAGGAGCAGCCCTGGCAGCAGCCTTGGAAAATCCCTCTCTTCCGAGGGGTCGCAGGCTAAAACGCGCTGCCATCCCCGCAAATATTTCATTGGCTTCAGCGCATGGCCAAGGTGCCATGTGGGGCCTTTGACAAGCGCTGTGGGCAAGTGGACACAAAATTGCCAGATTTCTAGTGATAGTGATGCAAAATATATATGTGTGTGTATATATTTCTTCTCTGGAGGTCTTCGCAACCYGCCTGGATGCCGCCCTGTGCCCCGTGCTCTGGGTGTCCCTGCTGGAGCAGGAAGGTTGGACTAGATGATCTCTAGAGGTCCCTTCCAACCTCAACCATTCTGTGATTCCGTGATATAGGTATATATATGTATATATATGTATATATATGTATATATATGTGTATATATAATATATAAAAAAAACACAATAGGAATTGAACCAGCTGTTTCAATTTTCCAACGGAAAAGCCTCATCTTCTGCATCCTGCCAGACCTCTGTGCGGCTCTTGGCAAAGTGGATCCTGCGCTGGGCTAATTGCTAATTAGCACCGTTAGTTACTCGCTAATTAGTTCAAAGACCAAACACAAGGGGGCAGATAAACATGTCTTTTTTTTTTTTCCCCTCCAATATTCAAAGTTCCAACTTTTTTCAATGTTGAAAGACCCCCCCCTTACCCCAGAGGGGAAGGACGCTATAGCGGGTGCAGGGAGCCGCTGGTGGCGGCGACGCCGAGCCCCGTGTGCTCACACACGTGTGCACACGTGCACGAGCACACGCGTGTGTGCCAGCCCGCGCGGTTGGGAGCCCCCAGCTGCTCCCAGGGTCCCCGGAGACCCCTGCGAGAACCAAGTATCACCAGCTGAGGCCAACCATGGAATGAGTGGTGGCGGGGGTGACTGACAAAATGCACTTCGCTCGTATGAAAGAAAAAAATAATAGGATTTATTAATATGGACAATGATTTCACGAGATTCTGTGGCAAGGTCGCTTATTATTTACTACATGGAGGCTCAAGATAATACACAATTATCTTGGGATACCCTCCCGTTGGGTCACGAGGTTCAGATTGGACCCCCTTGCTTTCCAGGCTCCTTCTGAGAGGAGTCTGGGTGCGGCTGGATCCAATCCTAGTCCCAGACCTGGTCAGTGGTTTATSACTAAGGGTTTCTGTGCACAGTTACAAAGTAAAGCTAAAGAGAGCGCGCTATGATCACTTACCACAAATCTGTCGTGCAAAGGAGGGTCTCTCAGCCTCGAGGAGTAACCTTGAGAGGCGTCCCTGCTCAAGGGRGGACCCTGGTGTGCAGCCCGCTACCATGCCAGGAGAGCTCAAAGGGCTCTCGGGCTGTCCGCATATTTATAGGATAAGATGATTGACTTATAGTCATTCTTTCATTTCAGAGGCCCATTGGCTAGTGTATTAGTCTTATCTCCCCATTGGGATGCAGCCTTCAGGACTGTTATGTTGAGGCTAAGTGGGAGAAGAAATCACAATGGTGGCGCCTACCACCATGAAATCAGAATGGTGACGCCTAAATCGCTGGTGGTTGGCCACTGAACAGGGCTGCATGTAAGGTACAGGCCAGGTTGAGCTGGGAAAGGAGCATATCTGTCACACAACCCCCTGCAGAGGCCACCAAGAGCCCCCTGATGCTCCCCCACACCGGGGCCACCCCAGCCACCACTTCCCCTTTCTCTTCCTTCTCGCCCTGTGCCGGCACCGAGCGGAGCAGGCAGGGAGGGACGTCCCGCCGGACAGGGCGAGCGTGGAGCTGGGCACTGCTGGAGCGTCGTCCCCCATGCCGGACACCGAGGGTGACCGCTCCGCCCGGCCCCCTGACTCGGCCCTCGTCTATGGCAACGTGGGTGAGTGTCGCTTGGGCTGGCGTAGGGACGGGGGGACAAACCTGGGTGACATCCGCGGTGCCCGACCYGCCTCGCCTCGGGCTTGGAGCATCGCTGGACACGGGGCGCATGGGGGGCAAGGGGTGTCCCCCCGGCCCGGGGAAGGCTGATCCATGCCCGGCGCCTCCCTGTTCCCCAGGGGAGCTGCGCGCCCACCTCGTGCCCACCAAGGCCAGCCGGAAGGAAGGAGCCGGGAGAGCCCCGCTGCAGGGTGGCAAGGAGCCCCTGCCTCCCCCRCTGCCCAAGAAGCAGCTCCAGCGAGCGGAGTCCTTGCCGGAGGCGGCGCTGCCGCGGGAGGACCCCCGGTTGCGCACAGGCAGCGTCCACTCCATCCCCCCGCCATCCCATCCGGGGTGCCGGGCGGGAGCCGCCGGCTCCAGCCCGCCGCGGGACAGACCCTGCTGGGGACCCAGGAGGCCGCTGACCAAGTCCCAGAGCCTGGGGACACCRGTGGCCCGGCAGGGCGGCCGGGTCCCAAGTGCCAGCCCGGAGGAGCTGACGTTCGCGGTTGCCGACGGGGAGCTCGGMGGCCTCCTGCAGGCCCTGGAGGGCAGGGACGGGCTGTGCGCGGTGCTGGTGGGCGCCCAGCGCGCGGCCCTCGCCCGCCTCGCCGCCCGCCTCCGCGACGCTCTGCTGGGCCACGAGCACCGGCGGCAGCTGCTGGCAGCGCAGCTGGCCGGCAAGAAATGGGCCGCGCTCCGGCTCCTGGAGAAGGAGCCGTGCTGCGAAGCGGGCGACGCCTGGTACTTCCGCGTGCGCTTGGCCGCCGGGCAAGCCCAGCCGGCGCTCGCAGCCAAGGTAAGCAGGGAAGGCCGGGAACGAGCCCGCCGCGGGCCTTGGTGCTTCGGAGGAGGCAGGAGCGCTGGCCTCGCTGTTGCAGCAGGCACTTCCCCTTCTAGCACCCGTTTCTTCACTTCCTACCCAAGGCCCTGCCGACGTGTCCCAGAAGGGTGGGGGAGGCAGCTCCCCGATGGGCCCTGCGGCTCCCGGCCTGTCCAGGGTGCTTTCCGCGTGGAAAGGGCCCAGAGCACACGTGGAGGAGAGGAGCATCCCCAGGGGAAAAGCCACTCGGTGGGTCCCTGGCCGTGAAGCCGAGGCCGGTGCGGAGCCAGCTCCCCTGGCAGCGCAGCAGCAGTTCTCCAGCCCTGTTGAACTGCGTTGGGGTGACCAACCTCCCTCTTCCTATCCGATTCCTTGCTCCACACCTTGCTGGGGAGGGAGGTGTTTCAGGGGGGCTGAGGTGTGCGCGGGGAGCACTCAGTGCTGCTTCCCCATTCCTCATCCTTCCCCTCCCAGCAGGCGACAAGGGGTGCAATGGGGCTGCGGCCTCTGAGTCACCTGTTCCGGTCTCTCATAACCTGTAACAGAGCCTGTCTCAGCCAGGCCTGGTGGTCCTGAGCTGGGATGGGGGCCTGAAGCAGCACAAGCATTGGTTGACCTCTTGGTGTTGTCCTCAGGCCAGGCAGGCCGATCCCTATCTCCTCTCCTAACAGGTCCTCAAGTCCCGCTCCTGCAGCCTGGCCGTGCAGACCTCTCTTGGGGTGCACTGCAGCATCCAGCAAGTGATCGGCTGCTTCACTGACTCCCTCCCTCAGGAGCTTGCCCTCCCAAGAAACACCAGGAAGCACCATCAGTCCCAGTGCAGAGAGGAGGACACAGCYCTTCTTGGTTCCCCTCGTGTCCTGCAGGTTCTCCTTTCTCCTGAGATTCCCTACCAGACCTTGGCAGACTTCGTGAAGGAATCCCACAAAGTGCACAAGACCAGCCCTGGTCACTATGAACGTCTGGCTTGTCTCCTCCTTCTGCAGGTGTGCACAGGCCTGGAACACCTCAAGGTGCAGAATGCTGGTCGGGGAGACATCTGCCCAGAAAACTTGCTGTTAGTGCAGTGCCCACCTCCTCCCCTGAGCCAGCAAAGCGAAGAGACACCCCCAGCGCTCTCTCTTCCAAGACTACTCATCAGCAACTTCTTCAAGGCTAAAGAAAAGAGAAGACCTTGTTCTACAACCCAAGAGCAAGACTGTTTTGAAGGGTTCTTTGCACCATCCTCCCCAGTGGCAGATGAGCTGAACATAGGCATGTTGATCTATATGCTCTTGCATGTGGACATCTCCTTGGAAAACGCCTTGGGCTTCAGGTGTAATAGGCTTCCTGAAATCCCATCCCTCTCTATCTATTCCACAGGACTTAAGCGCTTGGCAACATTGCTTCTTCACAGAGACCCCTGCAAGAGGGTGTCTGTTGAAGAGGCAAAGAGCATCCTGCAGGTCCTGCTCTGGGGGCCTCGCCAGGAGCTCTTCGCCAGGAGCAAGAAGACTCCTGACTTGCTCCAGAGCTGGGTGGATRTTAAGAGGGCTCTGCTGCTGACCAAGTTTGCAGAGAAGGCAGCTAGGGTTGGAGGAAGCCCTACCCTTGAGGAGTGGCTCTGCTGCCAGTACTTTGAAGAGGTCACTGAACACATGCTCTACCAAGTGACACAGGCTCTCTACGCTCCTTGAGGCCTGGAGAGGTTATATGTTGAGCCCTTGGAGCATTTCACCCCCTTCATCCTCTTTTTCTTCTGAAGAAGAGATGGAGTCATTGGAGTCAAAGGGCCAGGCAGTCCCCTGAACACTGAGGATGAAGTTGGTGTGTGCTGGAGGTTTCCAAAAGACAGCCTGAAGCTCAACCTGTCCAAGAGACCTCCCGAAAGACAGGAGCCTGTGGAGAGCGGGTGAGCTGCCCTAATCCACCAGCCTCCCTCTCCCACAGGGAACCAAAGGCTCCTGGGAGCCTGGCTGGGAAAACTTTAGTCCTGCACTGAGATGCTGCTTATTCTATAGTGCTTTAATGACAATTCCAAGCAAGCTGGGACCAAACTCCTACCCTGTGTTACCTTGGCAAGGAGCTCCCACAACGTAGGACATATTTTTGGTCCTTCAGACCATTTTCAGTTGATGCTATGAATCCAGTTCATCAGRACATCTTCAGAGGGTTATCTTGATGGAAGCCATAGGATCAAGTGCCAGTTAAGGAGCTGATCATCCTAAGGAAGGTTTGAAGGGCTTCACATCTAGACAAAAAAAAAGATTCTGGTCCTCCAGATCCTTCCTCCTGTTCCACCTGAGATGATGCTTTGCACTAAACACCAGTACTATGGCGAACATTACAGYTCACCTTAAGGCACCACTGTCAAAGGAGAAATACAGCACGTTGAATATCCTCACTCTTTGGAAAGAGTTTGTGACCCAGCCACAAATATAAATGTCATTTCCAAGTGGGAAATACAGCAGCCACACCGCTTCAATAAAGCTCACATCTGGCCTCTTAAATACTSGTCCTTTATGTGCTTCTTTTACAGCATTGCACACCCTGATAATGTACCCAGGGAGAAATACAAAGCCAAGCTTCATTGCTCGGSGGTGATTAGCTGGAGTTGTGATCACTGATGGTGCACAGTCGACAGTTCAGGTCAGTTGACACTTGCTGCATCCAGAGGAATCAGCCTGGAGTGTTGGTCTCTGGATGAGTCCAAGGCAGGTCTTGCTATAGGTGCCAGACACACTCACAGGTAAGTCCCATTTTGAGGTACGTTAGGAATGAGACACAGCAAAGGCAGCACTTGGGTGTCCAGTGTTTCTGTCTGCACAGTAACCCCCATGGTGCAATCTATGCTGTAAAGTTTGAAGGCCTCAAGCTCCCCAGGCAGGAGGAGAACTCAGAAAGGCCAGGATCTTGCACAAGGTCTYCAAAGGTCTAGCTGTAACATCCTGGGCTGGAAGGGCAGGGTTTACATGTCAGGGACCCTGAGGCTCCTCGTTCCCCACCACCTGGGGGCCCCGACTTGGCACATCATTCTCYACCATCCTGGCCTTTGCACATGTATTTCCCTTAGCACGGGGAACTTCAGCCAGCTCTGCAGCCAGTGACGCAGTRCTTTGAAGGAAGCTCACTGCAGTTTTTTTCTGGGAAGCTCTTCTTGCCCGCAGGCAAGATACTTCCACCCTGACTCACTCAGTGACTCATCTGAGCACAGTTTGCAATAAATGAATTCCCTGTATAAAAAAAAAGACCTCTAATGAGACCCACACACCTGTCCCTGGGTCCCCAAAGGGGCATATCTCAAGGTCGTGTGAGTGACAGTTGCTCAGCACCAGGCAGGATCTACACCTTTATCGGCACTTGGGTGCTRGCTGATAAGCCCAATGTCCGCAGCTGCTTTGGCAGAGAGAGGAGCATCATGCAAGGTCCTGCCCAGGCAGTCTATACACAGTGATTAAGAATCACCTCCAAGACACTACCCGAGAGCAGCAAGTGGTCAYGGGCTGCTCATGCAGTGAAATGGACCTTCGAGCTGGTCCTGCTGGGCCAGCCGCTCCATCCTTACAGATGCAGACAATGAGAGTCCAGGGCATGGCTGCATCTGGGAGGGTTCCTTGTAGAGRTCCTTGAAGAAACATTGGCAAAATGGGATGTGATCCCAAGAGATGAAACCACAGCGATGAGCTCTCCGTGCTGTCATGTTAACCATGAGTCAGCAGTGTGCCCTCGTGGCCAAGAAGGCCAGTGGGGTCCTGGCCTGCATCAGGAGGAGCGTTGCCAGCAGGTCCAGGAAGGGGATTCTGCCCCTCTACTCAGCTCTGGTGAGGCCGCACCTGGARCATTGGGGGCAGTTCTGGGCYCCCCAGTATAAGAGGGACGTGGAGCTTCTCGAGAGGGTCCAGCGGAGAGCAACTAAGATGATGAAGGGACTGGAACATCTCTCATAGGAGGAGARRYTGAGTGAGYTGGGCCTGTTTTCTCTGGAGAAGAGAAGGCTCAGAGGGGATCTGATCAACATGTCTAAGTTCATGAAGGGAGAATGCAGGGAAGAAGGGGACAAGCTCTTCTCATTGGTGGCCAGTGATACGACGAGGGGTAATGGCCACAAGCTGGAGCACAGGAAGTTCTGTCTCCAGGTGAGGAGGAACTTCTTTACTGTGAGGGTGCCAGAGCCCTGGCACAGGCTGCCCAGARGGGTTGTGGTGTCTCCTTCTCTGGAGATCTTCAAAACCCGCCTGGATGCCGCCCTGTGCCCCGTGCTCTGGGTGTGCCTGCTTGAGCGGGAAGGTTGGACTAGATGATCTCTAGAGGTCCCTTCCAACCTTGAATATTCTGTGATTCTGTCCCAACCAGCAGGCTGGCTGGTTGGGACAGCCTGACCCTGTCCGGTAAGGGCTGCTTTTCCCCAGGGAAGTGCTGCTTTCTGCTAGCCTAGCATGGCAGAAACACCCTCCTCACTCGACCACTCTCGTGACCATGGCCTCACRGGCTGTAAGGCAGGCTCTGTCGCTCTGCCCTCAGCATGGGAAGACAGCGRCCTCGTTATTGGGGTTACAGCAGGGCCAAAGACCCAGCCGAGATCACAGCCTCTTTGTAYGAGGACACACAGCGGGCGACTGTTCCTGCACTGAGCAGCTTCCAAACTCACGCTGAAAGGGCCACCAAAGGGAGGAGAGATGGGGTTCATCGAGGACACCTTGTGTCCTAGGGATGGGGGCTCTCGGCAGAACSCAACTTGATGAACACCATGCTCAGTTACTGCCTGCTGTGCTGCTAAGCTCACAAAACACCGTCGTTTTAGAGGGGCAGATCCCCTTGGAAAAGCAAATCAGGCCTGAATCCCAGTCCCCAAAAGGCCAGCCCTGAGGGCAGAGGTTTGGAGCAGTCATGTTTGCAGCACCATAGAAAGTCGAGTGGTTTCTGATCTACCAGCACGACTTCCCTGGCTGCATTTCAAAGAAGAAAAGGGACAAATAAGCACAAGGCGGATGTGTTTGCAGGCACGTTTCCCCGCCACAGAAATCCTGACCTAAGCAGGTTCCCGAGAACAGTGTGCAGACATACGAGCTTTGAGATGGGAAAGGTCCCAAGATGACCACAGGAAAGGCACCAGTGCACAGCACCACCAGCCTCTCCTGTAGTATCCTGCTTGGCTACAAGATGGCAGTAAAACACCTGGCACTGGTAGCAGCTCCACCAGGACAGCTTGTTTGGGCATCCCATCCTGGAGAAGCAAGGGAAAAGCCWGCTCCTGCTGGGGCCATGGAACAGGCTGGCACCCACAGGCTTCTCCCAGCCCTACTGTGTCCTGGAACCAGGCACCAGACCCTGTGCCACCTCCGAGAACCACCRTCTGCAGCTATATTTCTGGTTCTCATTTGACCATCACCGTTGGGCAATCACCTCACACTCGAGTGCATTTATGTTGCACTACAAGACAGGTTCCACAACCTTCACCTGCCAGATGGAGCCCAGAGCAAGGCCAGGTAGCAGAGAAACCTTACAGGGGAGCACGGCCCCCAGGGCAGGACAACTCGTGCAGAAAGCAGGCAGCAACACATGCACAGGACGAGCACGCTTGCAAAGCCACAGCGTTTTGGCCAAGGGCCTGGTTTTGCTAACAGCCTCACGCCGTGGCCAAGGGCCGCGGTCCAGCTGAGGCTGCCGCGGCGCTACGTGCCGCACGCGGGGACGCGGGGAACAGAGCGTCGCTCTCGCTGCCCGCGGCTGCTGARCAAGGCTTGTCCTGGAAGGCCCACATAAATACCAGAATCCGTTTTAAAAGGTCAAGAACATGCACCTTTGGCTGCGTAGCTAATTTAATATGTCCCCTGAGAGACAGCACCCTTTAAAGCTTCCTGGGGGTAGCAGCAAGGACTGTTGCCATTGACGGATGCTCATTGCTTCTTTAGGAATGGATTTTAAGGGATTATGGTCTAAGAATAGTCTCTATTGTTGTATTGTTCAGTGAAAAGCAATCTTGGCAATCTAAGGTGCACCCCAAAAGCAATCGTATGGGACCCAATTACAGGGAGCTGGCAAGCTGAGCTCCAGCTGGATGGCCAGCCCTGAGGGCACCACCCTGTTTGGGGAAGATCATGGGCCAAAGSTAGGTTTCAAACACGAAGCAGCCTTAGACCCAACAGATTCACGTGSAGAACTGCTACAAGCTTTCTTCGGGGCCAAATTAAGGGGCTCAAAGAACACTTCTGGGAAGCTGTGAAGGCTTCTAGCCTTCCAAGCTGGAAATAAAAGGAATTTCAAATATAATTCTTGGAGCACAGGGCTTCAGCAAACCTGGAAGAAGTTCTTCAAAGACCTTCCTGTCAAACCAGCATTGCATGGCCCTTCCTTCCCCTGCAAGCAAGCCAGAAGAGAGAACAGCACCAGACTGCACGGATGTCAGCCCAAGGTAGCTGGGCAACCCCAACATGGGGCAGGTCCCTCTCCCCTCAAGGCTGCTCTGACCCAGCCCCTCGACACACACCCTGGCACCCAAGGCCCAGGTCCTCCTCCACGCGCAGCTCAGCAGTTTGTCACCGCATCATCTTGTCAGAAAACGGAGCCCCCCCCTAAGCCAGGGCTTGAGTGCTCCAAGCGAGCTCAGAAACCAGAACTGCTTACGTGATCCTCGGGTGCGTCCAGAGGTCATGTTACCCATCAGCCGTACTTTGCTGATCATCTCATTTGTGATTCCTGGATGTTATACACGCCCTGAAGTATTCTATAAAATATTCATGAGACGGGAGGTTCGTTAATACACCAGAGAGCCAGTTCAACTGTATCTGCCCCTGATTAGCATGTTATCCATTTCCACTGCTTATTACTTCATTAAGAGCGGGTTTTGTAACAGAAGAGATAGATTTTGTGTCAATCTGGACAGACCACCACAAGTTTAGTCAAGCAATGAGTGACCCAAACAAGCCTTTCCATACCTGAAATTTTTAATTCACATGGTTGGGGCAATTTCATAGCCAAATCTCTTCAGAGTGCAAGTCTTAAACATCTTAAACCAGCAATAAAAAGTAAAATATAAATTTTTATTTAGAATTAAAGCAAATACTTCAGTATCACAAACACAATATTAAACTTCAAGAAATATACTGCTAATTTGGAGGGAGCATTTATTTGCACAACCACAACATGCGCACAAATCCAGAAAAAGATGTGGAGTCTGAAATTTTCAACATCTCACCACCAGAGCAGTTGGTCACAACATTTCGTACAAACAGTTATATATACTGTAATAGATGTTGACAAAATTTCTACAGAATCATCTTTATAGACAACAAGAAAGCTCTAAGAGGCAAACATTGCAATCTATTCTTCTTCTGATGAGTCTCTCTCAAACGTGTAGGCCATGAAGCAAGCATCTGGTCTCTTGGGGACAAGGGGATGCCCTGGTCTCACAATCTCAAAGCCCAAAAAGCTGAAAGTACGGAGCAATGCAGCTAGAAGAGAGCAGAAAATATACATTTCAGTCACTTGAAAGCATGCAACGCTAACAGAGCATTCCACACTTCAAATGTTGCATCAGTAACTCTTGAGCCAATGGGCTCAGCACCCACCTCTATCATCTCTGTTTTTGTGGAAACAAATGAAGACATGATCAACTCGAAGCTGTTCCTCAGCAAACTCGAGAAGAACTGCAAAACTAGAAGACAAATGAAAGATAATCAATTAACATGAGCAAATATTTGTCCTCTAGACACACCTACCAAGCCCTCATTAGCAAATGCATTACAGGGACAAGTAACAGGTTAAGGGTGCAGATTTCCCCCCACAAGGAATCATCCCTGATCCCTARGTATAGAACAAGCTTTTTCCAACTGAAGAGTATTTCACATCAGCTCCACTCAAGCTGCTATCCTAAAGACAAGCTCAAAAATAGATTGGTATTTTTGCTAGATAAGGAGTAGTTACTCCAAATACGTGGGAATGCAGCCCATAGCTGACTTTTTGTTGCTCCTAATTGGCAAAGTAGAATCACTTGGTTACAGCAGACTTGAAGAAGCTACAAGCACCATAACTAGGCTTAAACTTTCCGAGGAAGAACCTTTCAGAGGGAGGCCAGGAAATGTCTTGTTGCATTTTGCTCTTCTTACCTGTCTTTGCTCCCTTCAGGCAGAGCACCACTGGGAATTTCTATGTAGAGGTTGTTGTTGTTCAGCACTGCTCTCCAACTAATGTGTTTGGCATCTGTAAGCCTTGACTGGACATTCAGAATTCTTGTCCTGTTATTAGATGTTAGTTCTTCTGTTACATTCAGCCGATTATCCTGTAAGATGTGCAAAGTTACCTTTCTTTATAATGAACCACAAGTAACTCCCATTAATAGGATTGATGCAAGAAAATAAAGAAACCACAGCGAATGGCTTTACTCACCGAATAAAATAAATTAGCTGAAAGATTGTGATCCCTCTGACTATTCCCTCGCCCACCTGGGATCTTCAGGGGTGGGTGAGGGACATCAGGAGCACCACCGAGGCCCCGGACCCAGGTTACTACAGCAATTGAAGGGAACCCTGGAACTAGAAAAGAATTGCAGATACAGAAGTCAACAAGCAGCTGTGTTAAGTAAAACCTTGGGAATTTTGTATTTGAAACTGCGATTAGGCTGGGAGTTTGCAAAAATGAACCCCCGGGCCAGTGGAACTCCTCCCACTACCACCTAAGCAAGCTTCAAGACAAAGAAATTTCGAGGCCAGGCATACAATATATAAAGCCCAGGATCCACCAGCCTCAGAAAACACTACTGATATATTTTAACTGAATTTGGAGATCTTCTAAACTTAAAATGCATTTCTAGACCAAGGCAGCAAATAGCTTGATCTGATAAACAGACAAAGTGAACTGGCTTGCTATCCGTGCAAAATACCATTTTCTTCTCCTCCCCTACTTTGACCTTGTAATAATTATCAAGAATATACCAGTCCAGCACGCTAGGCATCATTCCTACTGCTGACACCCAGCCACAATTACACTGGATCTTTGCATCAGCACTCTTGGCTCGAGGTCAGAACATTACATGGAAGTYGGAGATGCCAATCTCCCTCAACTGCTTTCACTATGCAAAGCTCAGACAAGCAAGCTTGCCAGTTTTAAGTCATTCGAGATCACATCCAAGTATCTGAAAACCTCCTTGAACCTTTTCGCCTCCAGAGCGGTTTCACCCAGCCCTGCCGAGCTCAGCGCTGGCGGCTGAGGATGTTGCCCTCTCGCACGTAGGCTCCGTCTGCCCATCTGCAGGGCTGCTTAAGCAAACAGACCTTGTGCTGTGCTAAGAGCAGGCGCGGGGCCGCTGGCCCCTCCCTCTGCACCATCTCTCACCCTGCAGGCTCCTTCTCCAGTTGCGTCATCTCAGCAGATGCAGCAATYGAGGCCCTCGGGGAAATTTGCACAATCGTCCTGTCTGTGAGTGCCAGCAGCCATTTGCAAATGAGCATAAACACGCACAAAATAACCCACCATTTTGCACAGCTCATGCGATTTTTTTTTTAATTGGTCATAAAGCWGATGAACCATCCGTATTAAAAAGCACCTGCATGACCACACGGACCGTACGCTGGAGAGGATCAGTAAAGAGCAGTAGCTGCAATATTGCATTGATCCAAACGGAAAATTATTTCTTGGCTCTTTGCAAGAGTTTCCTTTAATACTAGCATTAAAACTCAGGATTTTAGCCAAGATTGATTGCACATCTTGGTATTCCAGGCTGCCCTTACAAATAAATCTGTATTTAGGCGCCTTGCTCCAAACTCTTCAACAGAAACTGTTTCAAGTGAGTGCAGAARCCCCTCATCTTCTATGATTTTACCTTTCTCCCATGTAGGATTAATATTGTCCAAGATGACTGAGAGGGGGCATATATGAGGTTTGTGTACTATATCTTTAGAAAAAGATGGTTCTTTCTTCAGTGAGCAATTAAGCTTAAAAAAAAAAAAATGTTTCTAACGAACTCAAGGAGAAACTAGTGCTTTAATTCACATACCAGGTCTGATCATTGCTTTCTTTATAYGAGAGCAGATGAGTGTCCTAAGCTGCAGCACTCTACTCGGCTCACCCTGGCATTCTGCTATTTTCCTCCCAGCATCTGTGGGGATCGTTTTAATCCTGCGGTTGAAGTTTAAGCTAAGGGCTCTCCTGGCGCCCTGGCTTGGGGCTCGGCATAGCCAGGGTTACGTAAGGGGGCTGAGGGCCGCCCACGGCGGCCGCGGGCCCTGCCTTTCGTGCCGGGGCGCCGCCGAGCGCCGGGGCCCGGGCGGAGGGGCGGTCCGGTGGGGCCGGGGGGCAGCCAGGG
>NW_020455645.1:118030-156455 GCF_003342845.1 Nothoprocta perdicaria
GTTCGGCGGCGGTGGCCGCGGGGCCCGAAGGCCGGGACGGGCCTGGCGGGGCCGGGTCTGGCGGGGCCGGGCCGGGTCTGGTCGGGCCGGGCCGGGCCGGGCCGAGCCGAGCCGAGCCGAGCCGAGCCGGGGAGCAGCCGCACGGCCCGTGGGCCGCGCATTCGCCCGTGTGGGAGGATCCTTGACGTCCACCCGGAAAGCAGCAGTCAGACGCGTGGAAAAAGCGAATGTGTCGCAGCTCCCATCGCAGGGGTCCTCAGCTCGGCAGTTCGGGGTGGTTGAGGCTGTAACAGCCCAGGCCTCTCCCAAAGACCAAGCTGAGCTGCACGGGGCACATCCCAACGCATGGGGCTCGTTATCCATGGCTAAGAAGCATGGAAAGCGAGCTGCAGGGAAGGGCTACCCGGTGCTGCTTCACTTGGGGGTCGGGGTGCCCTGAGAGTGAGGGGAACAAAGGTGGATACAGAGCCAAAGAAAATCACCCTTTTCCAAAAAAAAAGGGGAGATGGCCCTTTATGAATTTATTTTTAAATCAAACCTGGCTRCGACAAAGATTTATTACCTGCAAGTGCCATAGCTTCTTATGTTTTTATGTTGTTGCTTATTTTTATTTCTTTTAAACTGTTCACAGAATCAGAGTGGCTGAGGTTGGAAGGGACCTCTAGAGATCATCTAGTCCAACTGCTGCTCGAGCAGGGACACCCAGAGCACAGGGCACCTGGTCACATCCAGGTGGGTTTTGTAGCCCTCCTGTCACCCTCACAGCRAAGTTCTTCCTCACATGGAGATGGGGCTGCCAGGGTTTCAGTTTGTACCCATTGCCTCTTGTCCTGTCACTGGCCACCACCAAGAAGAGCTTGACCCCTTCCTCCCTGCATTCCCCCTTCATGAGCTTATACATGTTGATCATATCCCCTCTCAGCCTTCTCTTCTCCAGAGRAAACAGGCCCAACCCACTCAGTCTCTCCTCGTACAAGAGATGCTCCAGTCCCTTCATCATCTTGGTTGCCCTCCGCTGGCCCCTCTCTAGAAGCTCCACRTCCCTCTTGTCCTGGGGAGCCCAGARCTGCCCCCGATGCTCCAGGTTTGGCCTCCCCAGMGCKGAGCAGAGGGGCAGGATCCCTTCCCTGCCCTGCTGGCACCATCCTCCTGATGCAGTCAGGAGCCCATCGGCCTCCTTGGCCACGAGGGCACCGCTGGTTCATGGTTAGCTTGTTACCAACCAGGGCTCCCAGGTCCTTCTTTGCAGAGCTGCTCTCCAGCAGTCAGCCCCTAATCTGTGCTGGTGCCTGGGGTTATTCCTGCCCAGGTGCAGGACCCTGCCCTTGTCCTTGTTGAACCTCATGAGGTTCCTCTCTGCCCAACTGTGACAAGTGAAATAGCATCGACCTTTGGATCCCTGTCACCTCAGTGGGCTGCTAGACCGTTTTTCCATTGAGTGACCTGGACACCTTGGCGTTGTTGCGTGGCCTGAAAAGGGCCCAAGCAGCCTGTTTGGGTTCTGTGCATTAAATAGTGCGTGGGATTAGTTCCAGCTGCAGTTTTGTTGAGCTAGTCTGACTTTTCCACTTTTGTGGTGACGTGATTCACAAGCCCTCGCAGAGAGGACTCTGACTCATAACTCACGGATGAAGAGCCGGGGCTCTTCTCTTGCTCTTCATACAAAGACTCCTTTGTTCCACTGTCTCCCCGTGGCCAGAGCCTTCCCCTCTCCAAGATACCTGTTTCAAAGCAGTCGACAGCAGTAAGTTTTTATTAATTCCCTCCTGAACTCTCAGAGTGAGCATGTGCTGAGTCCAACAGGTCTGTGTTCTTACACAAACACATAACAGCAATTAGGCTGTATAAAATTACCTGGGAAAATAGCTTGTATAGTCTGAGTTACTAAATAACCAAACCTGCTAAAGGAGAAAGTAAAGAGGAGCAACAAAATGGAAATCCACGATAGGAATCTCAGTTCCAGTTGTTTCAGGTTGACAAAAGCTGGAGTTTTCTTTTTGAAAACATTTTCCCCTTTTAACCCTGTTTCAGCGTGCTTTTCATTCCTTTAGCAAGGGAGATCCTGAACATTAGTCAACCCCTCCAGTTAATGATTCTTTGTCAAACTTCTATAAGTTTGCTTTCTGAAAGCGCTTAGATTGGAGGAAGAGTTTGCAGCAGCAAAGCCGCACATAAAATCAAGTTCAGGATCGGTAGCTGGTATTAACAGCCATTGGAGCAAGAAGTGGACAACATAACTTAATGTCTTCTTCACTGTCTGTTTTCAGGTTTGCCAGTGTTGGTCACTAGATGACAAGGAAGCAAGACTCAAAAAGATTTGCTGGACCTGAAACGCTCCAAAGACTTGGGCATTGTGAAAACCTGCACATTGCTGTCGTAGTTCCATGGCTGCTTTTATTTAGAAAAGTTCAGCAGCTCTGGTATTTAGCTAGTTGAAACTTAACTAAATAGCAAGGCTGCAGATATTAGTGCCTCTGTTTTCTACCCTGGTRAAGGAGCTTTTTGAGAGGGTCATGCTGCAGGCTTCACTGCTGCTGGCAAGTTCTAGAGGAGTAACAAAGCTCCACTGCAGATGAATAGAAAAAAAATCGCTATTTGACATGTAGCAGAAAGCCTGGGGTATTTTGTGCTTAGCTGCGTCGTGTTGTCAGAGTTCCTCTTGAATGTGGAAATTGGGGGTGTTTATGACACTGAAGAACGTCATGGGAATTAAGCTGCCTCTGATTTGCCAAATAGGGAAGTGCAGCAGAAAGAAAACCATAAACTGCGCACCACTGTTTAGTTACAAACTCCAAAACATCAACAAAGGTTAGAAACTTTTAAATAAATGAAGTGATTAAAACTTTAAATGAAGTGGTTCTGGTTGAAATTTCTCCCTCTTTCCATTCCAGGCAGGGCTCCATTTGTTCTGGAAGTTTGAAGAGTCATACAGAGATGTACTAAGCACCAAAACACCGGAATAGGAAACAGAGATGTCCGTCATAACTTGTTTTCATAAATCCACTGTATGTGATGACTTCTCCACCCTGTAATTTAGCGGGTTTTAGTCCCAGGCTGCTATAAATGTTCATCTGGGTCAGCTCCAAGTAGGGAAGAAGTGCAGCAAAATCTTACAAAGTCTTTATCAAAATACTGGACAGTGTTTGATCAAAAATGTACAAGATATGTAGCGTGTCAGTCTGATAAGGCTGCCTTAAATTCATCCCTCTCTTTCTTTGGGACTTCAGAATGATTTCCTTACGAGTAACAGTTAATTCTCAGCTAATTTTAAATATTCCCCTAGTAAAATGCTTTTTGATGTGYTGGAATCTATTCTGATCTTTGTGGGGCAGTTAATTAGAACACCTTTTCTACCTAGAATACTGCTCATGTTCCCTGACTGCCCTCAGAGGATGATTTGATTTGATTTGAAGGTCAGGGATTTTTTTTGCAGACCCACTTGTGCTAGACAGAAATGCTGCACGCCGCTGCAGAGTAAAACTGGTGCCCTTCGATGTTCCCCGGTGCAGGAAGAAGTTATTTTCCAAGAGCTTTGTGAGATACTAAACTAGAAAGCGGCCGCTCATTCCCAGGCCAACAAATGTCCGTGCTTCTCGCCAAGGAAACTTTGGATCTCTGCTTCYTCACTTAAAAACAGCTGGTATGAAGAGGACCGGGGATTGACTGCAAATGAGGTAACATGCTTCAGATGCCCCACAAATCTTGTCATCTGTTTTAGGGGCGCAGCCTGGCAGAGGGGTGGCCACCTAACGACTTCTGAGGTTTGCAGGATCAGACTTAKTAGGCACTGGATAAAAATAATGCGGGGGTGAGGGGAGAAGTCTAACAGGAAATAGTCTCAGCTCAATTGCGGGCGGCCAGCTTTGCAGAGTCACAAGATCCTGCTGCCTTCCTTACTGCTTCGGCAGAAAGAAGTGAGTCGCAGCACGCCTGCAGGTTGCAAGGGTGATGTTGCAATTGAAGAATAATGTTTCGCAAACTTGTTTTTGTGTTGTTTTTTTTCCCCCCTCCACGCTGGGTGGTGGGTTTCTCCCTTCCACGCTAGGTGCTGCTGTCAGTGAGAAACAAATGTTCATGAGGAGTTTGGGCTTAGTTGCAGAAAAATGCAGTGCCAGACGTTGCAACATCCGTATCATCCGTGCTACGTCGCCTTTTGCACCCTCCCTTTTCATAGCCGGGGGAGAGGCCGTGCTGGAAGGGGCCACTTCTTTTCCTTTCATTCCTGTTGCGCTCGGATCGGCCAGCCTTGGGGACAAGGAAGTGCACGGAGTAGCTTGGCTTTTGTAACTCCTAATTTCATTTGGAAACGTTCTCGAAACAAACAGATGCCAGCAGGATGAGCATCGAGACCAGGGAAGAATCTGCTCCGTCAGAAACAAGTTCAGAGTCCATTTTGCCTGCCTAAACACTTCACCCAGCAGCTCATTAAAATGGATATATTCAAAGGAGACTCCCCCCCACCGCCGATTAGATCATTCCTTTGATAAGAGCATTAACGAGCATATTTTCCCATAAATAAAATGAGCAGGCCTCCGGGGCAGGGAAGGTTATTTAGCCTGCAATAACTTACATGCCACGCTRGTCCTTTGGAGAGCTGCAAGGAAGGGCACGTTTTGGAGAGTGGAGGCTTTAAAACGAGGGGCAGGGTGGGCACATGGGGAAACAGAAACTACGAGGCAGTGCTTTGGACTTCCGCCACCCATTTGTGCTGGCTTTGGAGAAGCCTATGGAAATGAACGGTCATTTTTCCCCTCCGCAAACGCACGCTGCCCTGCAAGAGCCAAGCGTGCGTTGGCGACTCCATCCTGACACATTTCCCAAGGTGCTGAAAAATAAAGGTCTGGCGTAAGGGAGGCGAGAAAGCTGGAAAAAAGCCTTCTGGATCACAGCAGGCAGCTGCTGAGTTTGTTTCCTTGCTTACAGGGACTTCTACCAAGTAGATCGGAAGAAGGTCTGAAAGCCTAGTCTAGCAGCACCAAGTGTCGGCCAGTCCTGTTGTGCAGCCTCAGCCCCTCTTCAGGCTCACTGAGTTTGTGGGGACTTAATGGACTAGAGCACATACATTAAAACCCATCCCCATATAGATGAGAGCATCCCTGAGGAGGCCGGAACTTGCTGTGCTTGTGTTGCTATACGTAACTATAGATACTTTACTACTATAGAGTAGAAAACACTGACCTCAGGCCATGCAATTACAAGTGGAGCTGAAGAGCTTTTACACCTCTCTTCAATTCAGGCTGCCTCYTCTAACCTCAAATTCTGCAGAAAAATGACAAGGGTTTTTTTTTCTGGGTCACTTTAAAAAGTCTCTTTGCCTCAAGTCACCTTTGAAATAGGCAAAAAGGGTCCCTTGACACAGAACTAAATCCGTTGTCCTTATCCTGCCTCGCTTCCTGTCGATAATCCTCTTCTTGCTTTTAAAAATGTTTGTGTGGGATTCTTTTCTGGTAATGATAGTTGTGTTTAATTCTCATTTATACTACACTAGATGTTTGTTTTAATATTTTCCTAATATCTTGCTGTTTAGGATTCGGTTGGATTTTATGTGGTCTTAAGGTTTGGAATGTGTTCAGAAATGTGCTTGCTTCGTTGTAACGAGCTCCCCTTTTTTTCCCCCATGAAATGTTAGGGAGATGGCCACAAGACATCAATTCCTACTAAACTACTTCTCTTTCAGTATTGCTATGACAATGCAAATTGACATGACCATTACCTTGGGTCGGGGACCARCTCTAACTGCCATGCTTGGTGTCTTTGCCAAGAAACACCAATGTGATGACCTGAAACTGCTCATTTGTATTGCATGGCTAGTGGGGAGCCCAAAGGCTGAACACCAGGGCCAGGAGACTCTTCCATGAGCGTTGCATGCCAAGCAACGTGAATAAGCTGCCATGCGAAGGTTTAATTCTGTGTAAGGCTTCATTTAAGCCTTTATCATTTAATTTAGGCTATAATGCCCCATGTTTTCATGAGCTACTCCTGACAGAAGTGTACCTAGCCCATTTTCAAAACCTTCCAGTGACAGGAAAGGCAGTATTTCCCTGGACTGTCTCTTCCAGTGCTTGTGTGGCCTTAGTACTAGAAAGTATTGGGCTTTTTTTTCCCTTTAAAGTCATTTCTGCTAGTCAGCTTTCTGCCACCACCCCTAAGGGAGATGTTTTTTTCTTCACTCTTATTGTATTTAGGCAGGACACATTCAAGATGTGTCCCCAAGCCAACATGTTCCTCAAAGCAGTTCTGCCGAGACCTTTTTTTCCATGCCCTCCAGGTATAACAGCAGTGACACATTTGCTTGGAGGAAACTGAAAGGTTAGGAAAAACAAGCTGCTCTCAATTTTTGTCGAAAATAAGCTATTGTTGGYGCTCTCAGAGTTCCTTGCTCATTACAGCGTTGGGAAAAGCCAGCGGTCCCAAGACGAGTCAGTCTGTGCAGTGTCTTTGATGAATTCCGCATCCGGGAGGATTTCAAGAGGTTTGGGCTGAGCTTTATGGGGAGCGCCTCCCCTCCCACCACTGCAAGCTTTAGCTTCCCAGTTTTGGAGGGCTGGGTGGGGGATATTTTTGGGGCCAGACAACAGCTTCTAAGTCAAATGCCATCTTGCTGTCATCACACGCAGCCCAGGTCACCACTCGCAAAGGTATCGTGCTCCACCTGCAAAGCATTTGATGTTTCCCTCCACCCCGTCCCCTGGAAAGCTGCTCCACAAGATGAGTGCTCTTAAGAATTATGAAGCTCCTTTTTTCATCCCAGTTATATTTATGTATAGCTGATTTTTACCCAGCTGGTCYCATGCCAGCATGGTCCATATGCTTAATTGTCTAAGCCCTCTCCTGAGTGCTTTTATGCATAGCAATCGTGCTCATTTGGGCCTTCGGTTGCTTGGGCTCAGCAAACCTTCCRTTAGAGCTTCATTTTTCCTTGTTCCCCTTGTTGTCAGGGAACCATCTTGAACTTCCACTGCACAACTTCTGTACGTATGGGCTCCATCGAGGACCACGTTGAGTGCCGTCATGTCCTAGGTAGAACCCAACTGTTCATGGACACATCGACTGAATATTAAAATGAGGTTAAAAATAAAAGCAAAGCCAGGTAGAACAGGGAGAGAAAAGCTCAGCCTTTGCACCCGGCGGGTTATAACTCAACAAGGATGTTGGGGATGATGCTTGTTGCGCTCAGCAAAAGGGCTCCTGGAGCCTCGGTGCTGGATGCCGTGATTCACTGGGTCTCTGCCTTGATGTTTTGTGGAAAGTCTCCTGCAGTGGTCAGGCAGAAGGATGCGAACGTGGCCTGAACCCCTGGCGCGGCAGCAGCTAGGTGCAAGGAGGTTGGCAAAACCTTCCTCTGCACCATAAAAATGTTGCTTAGAGGTCTCCCACCAGTCTGGGCCTGAGTCTGTTTAGCTCCTGTATGCTGATCTTCGATAAGGAACTAAGAGAATATTGTTTTGTTAATGGAGACTAGTTGCTTTTCATCTTTCTTGGCGCTCGGAGCTCAATGTGCTCCTAACCCGGTTGCCTCAAGAGCGGCACTATTGCTGCTGCAGCCCCCTGYGCTCCCAGCTCCTAGGAGGTTTCCCAGGCCCGGGTGTTTAGCAGGAATCACTTGGGCAAGAGCAAGAAGGAGGCGCTGCGAGYGGCTCAGAAGCGACGCTGCAGGTTTGTTCACGAGCGTGGAGCACTTGCCAACGCAACGCTCGCTCCCTGCTCTCCTACCAGTCCTCATCTCAAAGCCGTTGTACTGGGAAGGGACGGAGCTSTTCATCCAGGCACAACAGGGCTATAAACCCAGCTGTGCTTTCATATCCCCTGACACGGGTGAGGGGCCCGCCGAGGGCTGAGGGGCTTCTCTGTCCTCCTCCTCCTGCCCAGGGCCCTGCTGGGGCCGGGAGCTGGCGGCAGGCAGGCGGGAGCAGAAGGGGGTCCCCAGGGCYGGGGGGAGATGAGGAGCTTCCCGGCGCAGCACCGAGCAGCCGCCCTCGGGGCTCCCTGCGGCCTTGGCGCGGGGCCGCGAGCGCCGCAGCGGCTCCCTGCGCCGCGGGGAAGCCGGTCAGCGGCAAAGGGCCACGCAGGGCCCGCCTGGCCCCCGTGTCTGTGGAGAACGGCTCCCGCATCCGTGGAAAACGGCCCCCGCGCGCGTGGAAAACGGCTCCCGCRCGCRYGGAGAACRGCTCCCGCGCGCACGGAGAACAGCTCCCGCGCGCGTGGAGAATGGCTCCCGCGCACGTTCCCCTTCACTTGAGCAGCTCCGAAACGCGCCAGGAGAACGCGCGGCCCTCGGGGAGCGCTTTGGGGGCAGCCGGCTCGGCGGCGCTGGGGAAAGAGCAGGATGACCCGGGGCGCAGCCGCCATGTGGCGCCRGCCCCCGTCCCGCCTCCCCTTTCCCATCTGGCACAAGTGACAACAGGTGGAAGATGCRGCCCGTGCGGCGGCTGCCGTCCCGCGTGTGCCTGCCCGCCGCCTTAACCCCGGCACCGTCCTCCCGCCGGCGGAAGGTGGCAGAGGCCTCACGGCAGAGGAGGCCTCGCGGCGGTGGAGGCCCTGTGGCAGTGGAGGCCCTGTGGCCTTGTGGTGGCGGAGGCCTCGCGGTGGTGGATGCTTCACAGCGGAGGAGGCCTCGCGGCGGAGGAGGCCTCACGGCGTTGCCGCCCCTGCTCACACCCGCAGGGCCCTTCCCCTGCGCACGGCAGCGGGGCCAGGGCCACTGTCCTGCCTGGGCTCTGGGGCCGCCRTCCTTCCTGGGCTCCGTCCCCGCTGCTCCCCGGGCCCTTCCCAAGCTGCTCCAGAGCCGCCCTCCTCTCGTCATTTTTCCTCTCCACACTCCGGGTGTTCTCTGCTCGTTTGTGCTTGGGTTCTCCTCTCTCTCCTGCATTTCCCGCTCCTGCCACCCCCGCTCCGTCCAGCTCCCCCTCCTCCGTGCTCCTTGCTGCTTTTCTCTCTGCTTGGACAACAAAAGAGCAGAAAAACTGCAGCGCTCGGGACGCTCGGGCCATTGGGGCTGCTCTCTGCCCTCTTGGCTGGCGCGGCGCTGCTCCGTGCGGGACGGCCAGTGCCGCRCTCGCCCCGGCCCGGCCAACCGGGCTCACTTAGTTCCCTGCCTTAATGTCTCCAAGCCAAAAACAGTTCCAGGTTCACTAAAATGGTTCCGGGTTCACTTATCTCCCTGCCTTTCTGTCTCCAAGCGGGAAACAGTTCCGTTTGGCGCCGGCTCATCCATGGGCCGCAGCCGTCACGGGAGGAGCCCTTGCCCGCGGCTGCCCACGGAGCCGGGAAAGGCAGAACCCTCCCGGGAAGCRGCGCCGGGCGGGATGGAAGTTGCTGATGCTGCAGGGGGGCCGTGTTCAGGGACGTGGCATGAGCTACCCTTTTCTTCTAGAGTTCCCAAATGCAGCTTCCCTGTGAGATCCTGACGTGCGCAGGGATGGCAAGTATGGCGGCTGGAGTCCTCTCCTGCAAACCGCCGGCTGTCCTGGCATTCCCTTTCCCCCTTCCCTTGGCAGCCTGGCGCTGCCTCGGCTCTGTGCGTCCTGCCGGGCCGCGCAGGACAGCGGAGAGCTCGGGAAGCAGCAGCCGAGCRCAAGTCACTCTCCCTTCTTGTGACCTCTCCCTTAGTGGTTTCAGATTCCTCCCATCCCTCTCTCCGGTGTAAGCGGAGAGTCGCTCTATTTAGGGACGGATGGACACACTGCCAGCGGTGTATCCAGTTTTCCACAGTTTTTGGGTCTTGCTCACAGTCCCGCTTCACCGTCCGGCTGCTGGAAGCGCCGGGGCAGGCGGTGCTGGGAGCCGGGGCTGGGGCCAAGCTCGGCTTACGCGGGTGAGACTCCCTTTGCGAGCGCTTGCTCACAGGGGCCTGGGTCGCCGCCTCCCCCGCACCCCGCAGYGCAGCCACTGCCTTCCTGGCACTGGAAACGATGCCTCGCAGAAATGAAGGAACAAGATCATGGGAGCCACCAGCTGCACAGGGGAAGCGGCCCCTCAGCACTTTGGGTCAGAGTGATGAGAATCCCTTTGCGGCGTGGCACAGGCAGCTCTGCGCTCAGAGCCCCGCGTGCGGCCAGACCCGAGCCCCGGGGACATGGGAGGAACATTCCCTGCCCGGGGGACATGGGTGCCGCTGCTGCAAACACAAAGCAATCCTGTTGCTTTCCCTGGAGTTAACCCAGATTTAGATACCTTGGGTTAGGAGCTGGAGGGACCTGTAATTCAGGCCGATCTGGAGTTTTACGAGTGTAGGAGACCAATGATCTTCACGCGAAGGGGTAGAAAGTGGGCGCCTGGTAGCCAAAGTACCGGCTGTAGTGGGGAACTGGTTAGATCCTCCCATGCGGAGCCACCAGGCGACTCGTTTGCTATTTCCTTGCTACACTTTCACCCATCTCCCTTTTCGTTTTGTTTTGAAATTTGTAAATCAGCCTCCCTTTGCACAGCCGTTGGATGGCAAATTGGCAAAAGGTTCCTGACTTTAGCACCGAGGCCGTTTTCTTAGCCTGGTTATGTTCCGTAAATTAAGTCAGCGATGAGCCTGGCATGGGATCTGGAAGTGTTTCACAGAAGGCTTGCTTCYCCCCCTTTAATTAAACATTACAGGTTCCTCGTGAATCATGCCTCGTGCTGTTAAACTTTGATGAAAAGCCTTACCCGAGTAATTTACGGGAACTCTGTTTTGCTGTGCAGCCTTGGACCCGCGTCTAACCCGCTTTGGACCCGCGTCTGACCCAGCTGTCAGGCTCCCATAAATCATCTGCCAGTGCTGGGCTGGCACCTCCGCAGCGAGGACAAGGCTGCAGGGCAGGCGGGACGGTGCCAGCGGGCACCTCGTGGCCTGCAGCTCCGTGGGGAGCCCCTCGGGCAGCCCCTCCGCGCAATCCTTGAAGTCCTTTTCCACCACGTTCCTGCACTTGGCTCCACCGCCGGGCTGCAAAGGGGCTCCAGCATCGCGCGATGCGGCGGGGCACGAGTGCTCCCTTGCTTTTTACCGTTGTAAACCCTGAGCTGACATTTGTAGAGTTATATCCACCCTGACGTGTAGATCCCAGAGCAGCATTAGCTCTTTTTCAGCCTGTTACTGTGTATAGGTCATTAGGGTAGGTTTTAAGTCTCGTCTCTTTGTTGTTTTTAAAGAAACCGAGTGTATAGGATCTTGCTATCTGTCATCCCACCAATTTGAACGCTTACGCAGCTAGTTGTGTCCAGTAAGAGAGAAACAGCAGTGGTGAGGATGGAGGGGATGAAGAACGGCAATTGGGAGCAAACCAGGCCCTTCTGCTCCCTCTGGCCGCAGAAGTCACCCCCTGTGCCGAGTTGAGCAGCACCCACTTTCCGCTCTCCGCCGCCTCGTCCCTCGGCACCGTGTTCCTGTCCAGGGTCGAGCCGAGTCGCACATCGTTTGGGCAAGACTGTTTTGGACACTCGTGTTCCAGACAGGCAACCCGAGAAGCGACGGCCTGAGGGGCATCAGCAAATGCAGAGGACGCTCCGTGCGRCGTTAGCTTTTGTAAAACATCTGCTTGGCAGAGGTGGTCACATGGCTGATCCCAGGGTATGAGTCTGACCATTCCCGTCTCTTGTCCACATGAAGCTTTCACCACTTATTCCCACTGCCCTGCCTGGTTAGTCCTATTTATAGAGTGCCCTTCACTGGAACATCTAGGCTTTTAACCTTTATTCTTGGAAAATTATTCACATCTTGGACCTGCTGTGGAGCAATTATTCACCAACACACCTCCTCAAGGTGCCATTAAAAGAAATTCCCACGAGGCAGCGCAGAACTTCAAACCTCTCTGTGGCCAAGCCCAAGCTCTGCCTCGCACTGGGAGCTGTTTCGTCTTGCCCCGTAACTCTCAGCCTGGCCGTGTTGCTCATTCACCTGCAAAAAATGCTTCGCTGCCTTTGATTCCTCTCCAATGAGATCATCCACCTCTGAACAGAAGAGCAACATGCACAGCAAAAGGCGTGCTGACCTGCTGGGCCTCCACAGCTTCTGTTCCTCATCCTAGGGACTCGAAAGGAGAAGAGGCCAATGGTGACRATGGGGAGATTTCACGGAATCCCGGCGTGGTTGAGGTTGGAAGGGGCTTCTCGAGATCATCCGGTCCAAGCCCCCGCTGCAGCAGGGACGCGCGGAGCATGGGGCGCCCAGTCCCCCTCCTTGGCTGGGGTGCGTGTCGCTAGTTGGCTTCCAGCTGGTACGTGGGGCTTCTCAGACACGCTCGTTCCCAAAGCTTCGCTGGGGGCGCAGGGGGGGACCGAGCTGCCCCAAATCTCCGGGGGGACAGAGGTGGTGAAAGATGAAGTGACTCTTGCTTTTGCTGTTAAGTGTCTCTGGATCTTGAGCATGCGGCATCCCTCGTGCTGCTGTGCGGAGCTGGAGCTGGCAGCAGCTCTGCAGGGCTCTGCTTTGGGAGGGGGCCGTGGTCCGGCCCCCGCCCCCGGCCTTCTGCCCTGGCCTAAGTCCCGTGCTGACCTCTGTGCCTGGGTTTTCGTCACCAGGATGGAGCCTGCACCAGGTCCAGGTCTCTGGTCCTTTAGCCGAGCTGCAGGACAAAAGTTTTAGTGCATTTCTGGACATTTAAGGAGTTTCTAGACAGGAGGYAAGAGGGTGCGAGCAGGGGACAGTGCCTGACTGGAGGGGATGYTGAGCTCCTTGCTGCTGGGATAAGGTTGCCAAGGAGGGGATCATCTCCTGCTCTCCYGCCCGCCCGTGCGGGAGCGTTGCCATTGCTGAATAATTCCATCATCACTTGAAATAGCTGTTACTACCACAGCCCGCGGGCCCCTGGCTCAGTCCTCRCTGGCTGCACACAAAAGCAGCCAGCGGCACCCTGCCCTTTCCCGCATGCGTCTCTGCTCCTACCTGCCCCGTCCTGGGGCGCCTTTCGTTACTCTCTGCCTTTCTGCCAAGAAATACCAGACTGGTGCTGTAGCCGCTCACGGGAAGCAAGCCGGTCTGCGCTGAGCTGGGCTCCTGCCATCCGAGGAGCGATCGCTGCCTCCTGCCCCGGGATGGAGCACAAGGTGCTGGACCTGCGCYGCCCTTGCTCAGCCAAGCGGTCTTCAAGGAGGTAAAAAGGGAGGGTCAGGAGTCAGCATGCGCCTTTGTGCTCCCTTCACTGTGTTATTTCAGTGAGGAAATAGCTCCAAAAACGGTGCCTGTTGCTAAAGATGAACCAGGATTGCCTAACTCCGTGGGCCCTCATGCGGAGCTGCCCAAGTGCCTTTGCGGAGCAGCAGCCTCGGGGGAAAGGACCTGTTTCCATCCAGGTTTCATTCCTGCATCTTCTCATAAAAACCTTCTGCCTAAGCCTGTGTTAACCCCGGCAGGCGCCCCACAGCGCTTCCAGAACCCCTGTTTCTTCCAGTGGCAGGAGGCTGGTTTACAGGAGCATCCGTCTGAAACACCGGCCTTTTTGATGCCCGAGAGCCACAGCTCGGTGATCCCCTTGCAAATCTCGCTGGGCCCCATGGATCCCATGAATTAGTTAATTCAATTAATTAATTAAACATGGGTTTTGTTTTAGCCAGGCGATCCCGGAGCCCCRCAGCTCCTACAGGCCTTGGGGAGGGCAAGACATGAATGTTTATGTGTTTGCACTGCTGCAGTGGAAGACAAAAACCCATCGGCAGGTTAATGCTAGAGATAGTGGGCAAAAAGGAGAGAAAACTGAATAATTTAGATTGCAGCTTTGGAAAGGGTTTTTGCWGCTATTTTAAGGTCTAAGTGGTTTGGTTCTTGTTAATATTCATAATGTATCGCGTTTGGCTTTTTGCAAGTAAGGAGACTGAAAGCTGAGAGCAGAAGGGAATTTTCCTCAAAAATCTCGTCCCCAAACTTCTGCCTTTTCTGTGTTCTGTATTGTCAACTGATTTGCAGATGAGCTCAAATTTTGGAGAAGGAAAGGCACCCTCAGAGCTTCCAGATCTCAGAGGTAACAAAACACATCCATGGGGACCCTAGGACTCTCCTTAGAGAGTCCAGCAATCCCAGAGCAGGAGCCTGTCCTGATGTTGTCAAGGGGAAACTTCTCTTAAGAAAGCAGAAATCGACCCTTTTCAGCCTTCCTCCTCCATCAGAGAGGAACCAGAAATGAATGATGTGGAGCAGGGAGAGCAGGCAAGCCACGGGGTGTGAAACTTTGTGCGTTGTCTTTGAAGGCTCCTGAATATTAACCTGGGGTTTGGTTGTCTGGTAACAACAGAGAGAGAGAAATTACTCAAACATGAAAAGCAGAGAGGGAGGTGGAGGAGCAAGAAGACACTGGGAAACRTCAGTGGAGGGGCTCCTTGTGGTTGGGAGGGTTATTTTTGCCTTTGCTGCAGGGAATTCAGCTGTACTTGCAGGTGCACTTTGTACTTTTATGACCCACGTAACCCCAAAGAGAGGAAAACGGCCTCCCTCCTGCCCCGTAGCCCAGGCAGGGCAAAGGGGCTCGGGGCAGGCGCCCTCCGCRAGGCCCTGAGCTCCAGGAGCTGCTCCTGACCTTGCTGAGAGGCTCCTGAGAGCTGCGAACGTCCTTCCTGCAATGACAGAGCGACAGCAAGGAGCTTTTTTCGACGTGGCCTGATTGCTTTCTAAATGACTGCGCGATCCCGCCGGGACTTGGCAGGGTTATTAATGGGGTCAGGGCAAGCCGGAGCCCCAGGTGAGGCTCTTTTTATGGCTTGTGGACCAAAGAGGTGAGAGGGGAGTAGGATTTGATCTCCTACYGTCATCCTGCAAAGAGATGGGCCAAAAAGATGGGCCAGAGGTGGATCAAGGGCAGAGAGAGGCTGCCACGATGGAGGGAGCACGGAGACTCTCTCGTGGGGCAAGAGGACCTCAGATCGGTGGTTTAGCCTGTGTTTAGGTTAGAGGACGGGGCTGCAGCCTTGGCCTGGGTCAAGAACATGACCCGGCCGCTGGTGGCTCAGGGATTAYGGTGAAATCGGAGCCCGCTGGCTGCTTCGCCACGCGGACGCCGAGGGGAGAGCGGCGCCTGCATGAGCGCGCGGCCCAGGTGGAGGCAGGGTGGGAGCTGCAGGTGCCGCCGGGCCGGCACGGTCACAGGCTGCAACCTCGCTGATTGAAGCCAAGAAGGACCAAAGTTCGGATTGCTGGGACATGATTCCCAGGCTGCTCCTGGAGCCGGGAGGCTGCCCAGCACCCCTTCCCCTGCCACTTGCTTTGCCCTCGAGCCCCTTTCACCTCAGTTTCCCCCGGTGTCCGCATTTCAGACTAGCTGAGCTCTACTCTCGCAGAGCAACAGCTCCCAGCGGGACCCCTTTAAAGGACAAACACCGCGGCCTGTTTCCCTGTCCCCAAACAGCACTTCCAAGGACAGCTCGTGTGAAATGTCATGTTCAAACACAGTCACTTGCTTGTATCCTCCTCGGAGGTACCAACGGCTGCAAATCTTCAAAGAGAATAATGATTAGCCCAAAGCAGTGCTGGGCTGTGAGGAAACATATAATGGAACAATTATTGAAAGCAGCCGAGACTAAAAGTAGCCTTTAATGGGATCCGGCCTCTCCTGTTCCAGCTGACCTGAATGCTGCTCATTCTGCCAAGCAAAGCGAGGGAAAACCTCCGAGATTCATAACTCAGAGTATTTAGGTCACACGTGGTGTGATCACGTGGTCACACAGTGTGATCAGATTGGCTTTAATGTAGCACCACTCCAAAGAGATATAGATCATGCAGGATGCAACAGGATCAATGTTCTCGACGGCTTTTGGGGAGATCACAGGGAGCCTGGCGAGAAGCTCTGCCGCCAGAGCCCTGCTCCACGAGGTCTTTTGGAGGCCTGGTGGGTTACAAGTGTTATTCACCTGMGTGTGATCATGGGCCTGGCACGGAGGGCACCGGAGACCTTCCCCATGGCCTGGGTTGCCACCACGTTGACCGCAGAACATCTAGGCGTCCCGCGCTCTTCCCGCTTGGATGGAGTCATGCCGTGGAAAGATGTCTTGTAATGGTGCTGGGAGGTCCAAGCCGCGGCCAGCCCTGGGGCTGAGGCTGGTAACTGAACCCAGGAGCCCTGTTGGGGCCACCTGCAAGGCCAGGACCTGAGAGCAGACCRCAGCCTGGCTGGATCTGTCCATGTTATCTGAGCAGCTGCTTTTTCACCGTCTCAGCATGAAGGGTGATTMGTGTTGGCAGGAGGCCATAGCAGTGTCCCTGGTCTGCCGGGCCGGTTTTCAGCCACGTCCCCTCCTCCTCCTAATGGATAAAACACAAATGACATCGACACTTCTTGTCACCAGACCAGAACTTCACCTTTTTGGTGGAGTCAGGGAGCCTGGAGACCCTTCTGGGTGCCCTGCGGGGATGTGCCTTGCGTGGCCACTGACGCAGGTGACCTGGTTGACCTTGAGTCTTCCATTGCCGTTCCCAGCTCCAGGCACTGGGGCTGGCCAGRGTCCCTCTGCCTGCCGATCCCCGAGCACCTGGGCAACGACCGCTCCTCGTCCCGCGGGAGCTGAGCGGCGCCAGGGCCTGTCACCAGCTGTCACTACTAGCAGCAGTTACGAGACAACACAGGCTCTTAAAGCCGTGAGATGCTGCTGATAGTGCTGGAAAGATAGCAGAGCAGTGGGAGAGCATTTCTGGCATGGGTGGAATTATCTTTGCGATCTTCTGCTGGGAGAACGTGCCCACAGGCACTTCTCCCGGTGCCTGGTTTTTGGCATCATGGTAGACTCCACATCATTCCTAAAGACCTGTGGTGTCACATCTTCCCAGCCTGCTTCACGGGATGTCTTTGCCTTCAAAAGAAGACTTATAATCTTCCTGGCTTGCTGTTCCAACAAGCTCACCCGCAGCTACAAGCCCTGGATGAGAGGAAGACAGAGAAGAGCCTCAAAGACTCTACAAGCTGTGATCTCCTCAACCCCAGGCTGGCCCGAGACGCACAAATCCCACGGAGCTCCTTTCTCCTCCTCGGCCACTTCCACCTGGCCACAGGTGAGGGACAGACCTCGGCTGGGATTTCCTGCCTTCCCCGGTGACAGCAGCACCGAAGCTACAGGGCAAAGCCCAGGCCAGAGTCCTTGTGACCGTTCTGGAGAACTAGATAYTCCCGTAGCTGATGCTGTCGGGGCTGGGACTCGCGAGCAACCGGACGGGGCGTTGCACCAGCACAGCGTTGCCCGTGCAGGTCACCACTGTGGGCACCGGCTTGCGCCAAGGGCTCCCGCTCTGTCTCGCTGGCTCCCTCCCAGGCTGTCAGGAAACGTTACCCAACCCCGCGATGACGCCCGGTGRCACGAAGCCACGCGCAGCTTCCAGAAGGCCCCAAGCTTGCAATTAGCTGCACCTCCATGAGGAGATTGCCTAGCTTAATGTATCTCCAATCTTCTGTGCTGATAGATTGCGATTTGACAGGAGATCCGCAGTTGGCAGCCCAAAAGGGTCTCTCTGCTTCCTGTAACTTCCCGAGTGTTCCCAGATAATGACAGTGCTCACAAAGGTCTGCGGTTCTCCTAATTGCCAGAGAAATCGTCTCTCTGGCTGACACTGATGTCTTGTAGCCCAGGGCGAGGAGGCGGCGTCTGCGTCTCGACACACAGCTATTGCACAACTGTCCTTGGCTGACTGCTGGATGCAGACGAAAGAGGAATTTTAGGTCAGCAGAACATTGTTGGCAGCACTGGGTTGCGGCCAGGCTGCTACGGGGACACCTGCACCTTCTGGGTTTGGATAGCGCAAGGGCTTGGCGGGCTCTTTCACCTGCTTTCCCCCTGAAATGGTGAGGATGGGAGCCTTCCTCAGCCCGCTGCCACCTCTGATCCCTGCTGAGCCCAGTGGCAAAGCCCGAGCACCTCTGCCAGCAGGGCGGAGGGCCACGAAGCACGCAGCGCCAGCAACGAGCCCGTGCAGCGCCCGGCCCCAGGGCCACATGCACCTCCTGCGGGTATTGGTTTGGCTGCCGGCGGCACCGGGCTCCCCTGGCAGCTGGAGGGGCATCGCCGAGGCTGCCCCAGCGCGCCAGGGCCTGGGCATGGTGCCGACCCGGAGCTGGGCCTCGCTCGAGCAGCACTGCGGGGCCTGGCGTAGGCAGCGGGGCTGCAGTGGGTGCCTGCAATGCCTCGTGGCCTTCACTAGTGGTGCCTTCCTGGCCACGCATGCGGTAGCCTGGCACCACGGGCCAGGTGAAATGGGAATTTAGCAGCAAGCGGCCTCCTCGCTGTGTCCCTGAACTCCCTGTCAGTCTGTGCCCCAGCCCAGGCCACGCTCGGAGACATCAGGAACTTTCAGGCAYCAGAAGACCGCAAGAACATCAGCTTGGACTCAGCAGGACGACACTGAGACTCCCATCATTAAATGAGGGTGAGAGCCTGACTCTGCCTGTGTGTGGGGATGGAGGATAACAGGACTGGAGGAAGATTACTGCTCTCCAGGTGGGGAGAATCCAGCTGGATGGCTCTGGGGTAGTCGGGGACGGCACCGACCGTGCAGCCAGGGGGTGGAAACACCTGGAGGTGCCCACAGGGAGGCATCCAGACCAGCACCCGGCACCGCGTCAGCCCCATCCCCACGACTGGCCTTCAGCCTCTGCCCTGCTGTGGACGGGTGCCAGGAGCAGGAGGCAGGACTGGGAGAACTGGGCTCTGCGAAGAGCGGACTAACTGCGGTGGAGAAACAGGAAAATTCCTCACCAGAACTAACTGGCGCCGAAAATAATCAGTGACTAATTTTATGGCTTGATGATTGCCTTTTAACTGTGAGCTGTTAAAGACAGCGCGAAGGAGGATTGTGGCCAGTGGGGGACAGCGAGCGTGGCCACAGCAGCGAGGAGAGGCTGCAGCATGGCCCGGTCCACGCGGACCCGCCGCCCCGCACCCGGCAAGGTGGGCAGGACGGATGGGCTTGGATGAGCCAAAGCCGGAGAGCGGATCTTTAGCCTGAGCGCTGAGCAGAGGCCGTGGGTGGCCGGACCCTGGTCTGGCGTGTTGACTCGTTACCCTCTCGTGCTGCTCCACCGGTCGCGTGCCAAGGCTTTAACTGCCCTTCTCCAAGCAAAAATGGTCCCCGATCATCTCAGGGAGGAGGCATGCAGGGAGGGAGGGGAATTGCGAGGAATTAGAGAAGCACCGGCCCCTCGGAATCACTGTCCTCCTGGTTTAAGTTGTGTGGTGGTGACAGAARCTTTTGCATTTGGCCAAGGAGCATTTGGAGTGAAACATGTGGAGGCAGAAACACCCATGGGCCCTCCTTGCTGCAGGAAATGTGTGTTGAAAGCCCCCAYGGTGGGGATGGGAGGGCAGATCCCAGTCCCATGTCCCTGCTCCGGGACAATGAGCTGCTTGGCCTCCACTAGCCTGCGGACATGGATCCCGCAATGCCCTTTTCTTGTCCCCTGGGAAGACGAGCTGCTCTACAGGAGACAGGGCAAGATTGCACTTCTGCAAGGGGCCCCTGAGTCATGGATAAGCGGGAACAGAAGGGATTTTGAGTTGTCCTGCTTGCRCTTTTCTGCTTCCATCGCATCCCTGTAAAGCAAATATTCCCCTCCTGACTGTCCCGGAGTGGGAATAAAACAAAGAAAAAAAATCTACCACTGGCACGCGAGCCCGCAGCCCTGGCACGCGACTAGGTCTTTGTTGGGAGCTGCGTCACTTCCTCCACTTGGGCTCAGCCTCTGCGGYGTTATTTACACCTCAGCAAGGGCTTCGTGCTGCCTCTGCCACGAGGCGAAATCCCTGCCCGGGAATGCAGGCGCCCGCCCGGAGCCGCTCCGTGAGCAGGACCGYGCGGGGCTGCCGCTCCGTGGCGGCCTCCTGCAGAGCCCCCGGGCCTCCCTCGCTGCCTCCCTGAGGAGCGGGCGGCAGGGAAAAGCTGGGCTGCCCCGCRAGGGCAAGCGTGGCGTGTGCCCGCAGGGCAGCCCTGCTTTGGGGAATCCGCGGTCCGACTTGGGCTCCATGGGCCGAGCCCCTGTGGCGCTGCCAGGGCCTGGCCGAGGGTGCAAGTGTCTCCCTGCCCCTTCTTGCTGCAGCCCTGGGGAGAAGCCCTGGGGAGCCTCCAGCCCTGGGCACGCGCCAGGTCATGCCCGYGCGTCAGGGAAACAGCCGCTGGAGGGATAGGAAGGGGAAAAAATGCCCTGGAAGTTGTTTTGAAGCCAATAATGGGAGCCAGAGGGTGCCACGTGCAGAGCTGGGGGCATCGGGGAGCGCCGCGGGAGCGGGAGCTCCCCTGGCAAGGGGCGCCCGCGTCCTGCCGCCTTTAAATAGYGCGGTTGCCCCGCGTCCGCCCCGCTGAGGCGAGAGCCCATGCAGAAAAGCGAGACGTGCCCGGTTAAGGCCGGGGCGCGGGGCGGCCTCGGCCGCACGGCGCCCGCCATTGGGTGCTATTTTGCTCGTCCGAGGGCGGCAGCTGTCGCTGTCCGTCCGCGGCGGCGGCGGCGGCAGGCGAGGCGGCCGYGCCGGAGCCACAGGTAGGGCCTGGCCGGCCTCGGAGCCCCCCGTGCTGGCCGGTGCCATCGGCGGGCGGGAGCTCGGGGCCCACGGCGGYGCTGGGGCCGCGGGGGACGGCAGTTGGTGCCGTGTGGGAAGGGRGACGGCGGTCGGCGCCGCGCGGAAAGGGGACGGCGGTCGGCGCCACGCAGGAAGGGCCGCGGGGCGCTGGGCGGGCGGCGCGCGCAGCGGCTGCCCCATCCTTCGGAGCCGGGGCTGGGGCCGGCGCCGCACCACGAGGCGGCCGCAGCGCAGGAGCCTCCCAGCCTGGCCGCGCAGGAGCCTCTGGGGGCGGGAGCGGGTTGGGCAGCGGGGCAGGATSCGTCCCCGTCCACCCCCGAATGCGGAGCCCAGCCGGAGCCGGCCCGGAGATGGGGCCGGGCGGCGCGGCGGGAGCGGAGGCCGCAGCGTGGAAGCGCGCGGTGTTGCAGCCGCGGGCAGAGGTGCCGCCCGAGGGCTGCGCGAGGGAGCGGGTCGGGAAAGCGACGCCCTCCGCACTCCCGGAGCCGCCGCGCGTGGGCCCGTGGCTCCCTCCGGGTCCCCGGGACCCCAGGCAAGGGCCGTCCATCCCGCTGCCTCCTGCCGCGGCTGCCTCATCCCCTCGGGGCAGCGAGTGGCCCTCGAGGTGCCAGGGCAGCGGGAGGTGCTGGGCACAGGCTTGGGCCATCCTGAGGCCAGCAAAGAGCTGCCCGGGCAGGCGGAGAGCGCTCGGAGGCGGCCAGGGAAGGAGGTGAGGACGGGGAGCGTGGCCTCCAGGCAKGATCCTGCTGCAGGCCTCGGAAAGGCTCCCTGGGCCTCTGGGGAGAGGACGGGCATGCGAGCTCACAAGGCGATGGGGAGCGTGGCGAGGGGCAGCACAKCGGCTTCCAGGGTGGCAAAGAGCAGCAGGGGCTTGTTCCTCTCCTGGGCTTTGCAGTGTCGACCCTTGTGTTAGAAAAATGCTTCAACGGGGAATTTAACTCCTGTTTGAAAGGCAGGAGGAGCGGTGTTTGCATTAACCCTACAACATGGGCCGTGAAGTGGCTCCAGGTTTGGGGAAGGTCTGTGTGACTCCAAAACAAGAGCAGCACTTGGGAGAAAACCTCCTTAGCCAACAATGCTTCATCTCTGAGCTCCAGAYGGGGCCCAGGAGCCCTCCCAGCAAAAATCTCCAAGGCTTCCTGGCAGGTCCACGGCCTCCCAAAAGAGAAAAGACCAGACTTGCCATCCCCGGTGTTGCTCAAACACAACCAGAGACATGTTTGGTATCCGTGTTGAAAGCAAAGATCTTTTAGACTACTGTACCCCTGCCAAAAGGTTTCCTTTTATTTATGTATTTTGCTCCAGGATCATGTTTTAGATTTCATCGCGGGCCCTGGTGTTTTTTTCCTCCACATTCCTTGTTCTACCAGGACAAAACAAACAGATTCTGGATCAAATGGGGCAGGAATTCCTGCTTCTGCTGAGGGCTTGTGTGGGTGCAACACGCAGATCGCAGTGGAGCGAGCGCTGCGCTCGGGGGGCTCGGAGAGCCGAGACCTCTTTGTGTTGGGATCASTTCAGGGGTTTCTTTAATGCTGTGGCTCCTGCCAAAGCCGCAGATGCAAAAGTGACCGACTGTAACAGCTATAACTCAGGAGAAGCCCCGCAGGCTCCTGACTCCACTGAATCCCATCACTGCAGTGAGGCACCAGAGAGCTCTGGCTCCTCCTCAGGGTCGCTTTCTTTTCCATTTACCACCTGGAAAGAGTCATGGAAGCGTAGGGCTTGGGGGCGAAGCTTGGACACCTCCTTGCTGCTCTCTTTGGAAGGGGGAGATGCCGTCCATCTGTGTACGTCGTGTGGGGGCGCAGGGGACCCCTAAGGTGGCTCAAATCCTGAAGATGGGAATAGCTGRCAGGGCCTGTGTTGCTGCCTAAGCTGTGGCTTGAGCCTTGCCTGCCCTCCCGTCCCCAAACGATGTCTTTCCAGMCAGCGGATTTCCAGGTGTCCTGGTGTATCCTGGCCTGTGTGTTTGACAGGAACGTCGCTGTCCCTCACTTCGCTTCAGCTCGCCCAGGAAGGGGACATCTGGGGGCTCGGCAGCCTGTACCCCRTGCTGCTCGAGCCGAGTCTTGCGAGCGGGCGCCGCGATGCAGAGGGCAGGGGGCCGTGGCCAGCGGGCCCGGGGCTTTCACGGGCCCTGGGGTGCCCAGCCAGGCGGCTGGTGGCGGCCAGAGGAGCTGGCGATTCCCGGGCTGCTGCTTAACAGGAGCCGCTGTGTTTGTCTTTTCCAGATGCCGGGGTGCCGGGGAGCAGCGCCGGGGCGAGCAGCAGCTCCCATGTAAGCGCTCGGGCAGCGGCAGTGGTGGCGCCGCGCGGGGTCCGCGGCAGGGCAGGGTGGGCAGCGCAGGGCGGGCGCGCAGGGTTCTCGGGCCCGTCTTAGATCTGCGTCCGCTTGCTCCGTCCGTCGCCTGCACGGCCTCTGGTGAAGGTGCTGCAGGTCTCAGCGCTTTGCTCACCTGGTGGCCCAGGACGGGGTGCTGGGGGCAGCGGGTTCGGACCAGCCCTGGCGCCTGCTGCTCGCGACTGGTCTGTGTAGCTGAGTGGGAGGGATCCTGGTGGGGAGCAAACCCGGGGCTCATCCCCCCCCATCCCAACTCCTAGGCAGGAGCAGGGCGAGCGCAGGGACCTGCCCCACATTCCTCCCACCACAGCCAAGGGGCTCCGTTCAGCTGTCGCTGTCACTGAGCCGCGCCGGGGCACCCGTCCAGCGCCCGTGACGCACACACGGGGCGGCTGCCGGCCGCAGGGAGGAGAGGACCCAGCAGGGCCAGGGAACTGCACCCAATGGAGCCCAAGGGACTGCACCCAATGGAGCCCAGGGAACAGCACCCAATGGGGCCCAGGGGACAGCACCCAATGGGGGCCCAAGAGAGAGCACCCAATGGGGCTCAGGGGACAGTACCCAATGGGGCCCAGGGAACTGCACCCAATGGGGTGCCAGGGGACAGCACCCAATGGGGCCCAGGGAACAGAACCCAGTGGGATCCAGGGGATTGCACCCAATGGGGAGCCAGGATTACACCCAATGGGGTGCCAGGCTGGCACCCGGCAGGGCCCAAGGGCTGCCCCGCGCTGCCTCCCCGGGTGCAGCCGCGCACACACGTGTGTGTGTGTGTGTGTGTGTGTGCGCGTGTGCATGTGTGTGTGTGTGTGCATGTGTGTGCACATGTATGTGTGCGTGTGTGTGTATGTGCGCATGTATGTGTGCGTGTGTATGTGCATGTGTGTGTGCATGTGTGTGCGCATGTATGTGTGTGTGTATGTGTCTGTGTGTGTGTGCGTGTGTGCATGTGTGTGTGCATGTGCACGCGCACCAGCAGGGTGGCACCCGGCACCTTCCCTGCAGCAGGGAGCCGGCTAGTGGCCAAATTGGTCCTAGCAAATAATAATAACTAAAAAAAAAAAAAAAAGCTGCTTGTGTTGCTTTTGAGGCTGCCACGCAGGTGCAGATGAAGCCAGTGTGTACCCCAGCGTTTTGGGGGCTCCAGGGGCTGAGTCAGCGCTGCAGCGTTCGCTCAGCCCTGTTAGACCTCAGAGAGTCTGAGTGCGAATCTGCAGGGGACAGGAGCCCGCCGGCGAGCCCGCGTGGTCACGGCCCTGCTTGCCGCCCGCCCCGCCGCCCGTGTCCTCGAGGGTGCTCTCGGGTGATGCTCTGATCCCCCCGCTCCCCCGCAGGGCCTAGAGGCACGGAGGGCCCGACGTGGTGTCTCAGGAGGGTCGGGGCGCGCGGGCGCTGAGCATGCCGGAGCCGGCGCCCCTCGGCGCCCACCAGAAAGCGGTGGAGAAGCAGCGTGCGGAGAAGGAGGCAGCGAAAGGCAGCGCCCTTGGGCCCCAAGGTAGGTGCGCGAGGAAAAGAGCCACCTGGCCCCACGGTGGGCACAGAGCCCACCCATGCTGCCGCTGAGGACCGACCRGAAAGCACAGCTGGATCTGGAGCGGGGATGGGGTAAACGCTCCTCCCCGTAGCCGCCGAGWGCTCCGCTGCACTGGGGGACGTGGCCGCTCCGAAGTGGGGATGGGACTTGCAGGTCCTCTGCCCRATGTCCTTCCTCTTCCCTGTGGGCTTTGCCACTTGTTCTCTGGTGGGGCAGAGTGGAGAAAAGTGGAACAAGGGCAGGTTGACACTGTTTGAGCCCCGGAGCCACGGCCCGAGCGGTTCTGCTGGCCCCCGAGCAGCCCTTCTCCCTCCTCTCCACAGCACAAACCTATCGCGCCCGCCCCTGCCCTGAGACAGGGGCGATGCCACTTGCCACGTCCCTGCCCTCCCCGTGACGCTCCCTTCCTTTGGCTCCCCAGCGCCCAAGACTCTCCCCGTCAAGAGCGAAGTGGAGCCCGAAAGCCTGGACCCCGCGGAGGAGCCGCTCATCTGGGAAGGGCTCACCCTCAACAAATGCATCCTCGTGGCCTCCTTCGTGGCCCTGCTCAGCGTCAGCTTCCAGGTGCTCCAAGGTGAG
Organism: Nothoprocta perdicaria; assembly: GCF_003342845.1. NCBI lineage: Eukaryota > Metazoa > Chordata > Aves > Tinamiformes > Tinamidae > Nothoprocta > Nothoprocta perdicaria. The sequence goes on from NW_020455645.1 coordinate 142,936, forward strand.
CGGGACCGGCAGGGCGAGGAGCCGGGGGGCCCGTTCTGCTGCCCAGTACGGCGCCCTTGGGGCTCACAGGGGCTCGGGTAGGGCGAAGTGGCAGCGGCTTGTGGGGATGAACCCTGGGTGCCAGCCCCTCGACAGCGCCCAGTGTGCAGGGTCTCTGCAGGGGCAAGGGGGGCTGGGGAGACACAAAGTCACTGCGAGAGCCACTGTCAGCCCAACACGCCGTGTGGTGACGGGCAGCAGCCCTGGCGTGGCGGCGTGGCCAGACCCGCTCCAGCACCACGTCCACTCCTGCTGCCTCCTCCTGGCCTCTCTCTTGCAGCGCCCTGCTCCAGGGAAGGAATTAGCAGCGAGGGACAGGCCCCGCCGCCGCCACCCGCACACGGTAGGGTCGGCACCRTCCTGCTCCTCTGCATTGGGCTGGAGATGGGGCCTGGGCCTGGGGAATCCGTGGCTGAGTGGGGTGGTCCCGGGAGCCCTGTGCTAAACTGGCACCAGCCCCCAGGGTGGGCACTGTGGGGGCACAGGCAGGTAATGGAGGCGGGCGGAGACATCCAAGCAGCTGTGCTCTGCCTTGGTCTCTGTGTGTGCACAGAGACAGATGCCCTTGGGCCTCCCCAGAGCGTTGACTCACCCTAGTCCTGTCCTAGAAGTCATCGACACCAAGGAGGACATCCCCAAAGTGGTGGCCGCTCCACCGGTCGAGCCCGAGAGCAGTCTGTTGGAGGACATTGATGGTGACGAGGACAGGGACGATGACAGCGACGCTGACGGCAATCTGGTATGGGCTGGAGTGGTGGGGGCAGCAGCTTCAGGGCACTTCCCATTTGCGGGAGTGTCTCGTCTCCCAGGGGATGGGTTGGGAAGGCCAGAGCAGGGGTGCAGGGACGAGGCCGGCGCCGGCACCCTGCCCGCTCGGCTCTCCTCGCAGGCTGAGCCCTGGATCTTCAAGAAATGGTTTGGCCGCTTGGAGCCAGAGGATGAAGAGGAAGAGCCTGAAGCTGAACCAGAGGAGCCTCCAGCCAAGGTCGAGGTGAAGAAGAGCCGAGAGAAGCCCAGAGGTCCGGAGAGGAAAGAAGAGAAGCCCAGGGAAAGTCGTGCGGCCCCGACAGAGAGGAGCAGCCGGAAGGAGGTGCGACCCAAGGACAGGGCCCCTGAGGACAAGGCTGGCAGATCCCCAAGGGTGCCCAAGGAGCCAGAGCCGCAGCCCTACAAGAAGCGGGGCCGGGAGGGCAAGGAGGGCAGGCGAGAAGGGAGGGAGCGCCAAGAGCAGCGGAAGGACGAGGGCAAGAGCCGCCCCGCCAAGGCCGAGCGCGAGGACGGCCGCAAGCGGGACTGGAGGCAGCAGCGAGGAGAGCAGAAGGGCAAGAAGCCCTGGGAGCCGCTGGCGTCGGCCGCGGGGAAGGAGGGCACGGCCCGGCCCAGGGAAGGCAGGAAGCGCGACTGAGCCACCGGCCGCGGCGCCGGCACCACGAGGGGCTCAGCGACACCAAGGYTGGGGTCCGAAGTGCCCCAGCCCCGGCGCTGCAGCCGGCGCCCGGCAAGGCCCCAGGGCCGAGCTCCACCCGCTCCCCCGGCTCCCTGCGGACACCCGGACTCCATCCGTGTGCCRAAAGCCCCGGCCCCCGCCACGCGCCGCCCTGCGCTTTGAGAGGAGCCGGCAGCTCACGTGGTCGCAGCACTAGGTGAGGACACCAGGGTCCCGTTTCCCACCCAAGTCACGTCACGTCTTTATGTCGCCTGTCCCCAAGCCGGACGTTGTGGTCCGACACGCAGCATCTCCGAGCAGAGGCACTGGGCGGGTAGAGCAGCCGAGGAGCCTGGCACGAGCCTCCCCGAGGACTTCGGGCCCCTATGGATTAGATGTATAGGCCAAGCTGAAAAGACTGGGCAAATGAGCTTCTCTTCCCTGGGGCTTTCCTGCTAACCCTCCATCCCCACTAGAAAACACCTCTCGCCCTCCACTTTTGCTCTGCAAACCAGCCCCGCCATGTGGTACCCGAGGCAGCAGGACAGCGCCGTCGGCAAGGAGCCGCCAGCGCGATGCGGGCGAACAGAGGTGGCCAGCAGACGGTTCAGCGCTTGAATTCATGTAATTGTTTTATTTAAAGCAAATCCAAGAGAGAGGTTCATTCTGGGTGAAGGAAGCCGGGCTGCTGCCGCCCTTGGATGCAGTGCAGGGACAGGAGCGCGAAGCCGCGGGCGGCCCTGGTGCCTCCGCAGGACAAAGCGCCGCCTGCCCAGGCCCCCGGGGACTTGCCTTTCCCGAGCAGCTTTTAGGAACAAACCCGAAGTGCGACATCGTGCAGCGCTCTAGTAACCACAGGAGATGTCGACAGCCCCAACCCGCGGCAGATTGCAGTATTTACTACATTGATAGAGGTTAAAACAAACTGTTTTCATTTTTAATAATGTATTAAACCGAATGTTTTAAAAAAAGGGAAGAGAGGTGGTCCTGGCTCTAGCTGTGTGTTTGCACGGGAGCTGCCCTGAAGCTCAGGCGCTGGGAGGCTGCGCCGCTGCATCGGCCCCAYGGCCAGGATGGCCCCTGCGCGTGGGGCAGCACGCGAGGAGCCCGCGGGCACTGCTGGCGCCTGGCAGGACGCACCGGGGCTGAGGCAGACGCGACAGCAGGGGATTCTGTCTGACTGGAGGGACTGTCTCTCCTTCGGTTCCTGTCGCTGCATCCAGTGGGAAGAGGGGAGCCGCGTGCGCAGCGGCCGAGCAGGGTGGCCGCGGCCCAGGACGCTCGCTGGGCTGGGGGGAAGATCGGGGTGCAGCCCCCGGGGGCTCCTCGGGGCTGACAACGGGTGCAGGACGGGGCCCTGGCAGCCACGCGGCGTGGGGCGGTGGCGGACGCTGCCAACAAGGGCAGGGGCGAGCGCAGCTCGTGTCCTGGTCCTGGTGCGAGCGGCAGCCGCAGGGCTGCGCCGGGCTCTCTCTGTGCCCCGGGGGGGATGGTGCCGCCTGTCCTGCTCCTCAGAGCAGCGGGAGCAGGCGGGACAGCACGGGCTTCGGGACAGGCCCCRGGCTGGACTCGGACACAGCCAAAGCACCCGCAAGCGAAGGGGTGGTCGAGGAAGCAGCGAGTGCCCTCCACAGGGAGCAGCAGCAGAAGGCAGCGGAGAAGTGGCCGTGGTCGTCACTGCATCAGCCAGGCCTTGCCCTGCCTGCGACGGTCCTGCACCTCCCCGGTCCAAAGCAGGCAGCAGCCTGGGCCTCCTTGTGCACCAGCCTCTCGGAAGCGCGTGCGGAAAGAGCAGGCTGCAAAGCAGCTCTGCAAGGAGCAGCAAGGCTGAAAACAAACCCAGAACCAGAGCAACAYGAAAGCCAAAGCCCGGGGCTGCGGCAGGCGGGGGCCGGTGAGAGCCGCGACGCGGCCGGGAGCCTCTACCGACAGCCACACTCCTCTGCAACCATGTTGGGRAACTTGCGGACCTCCAGGCCCTCGCTGGAGACACTGATGATGAGCTGGTCGGAGTAGCGGGTGGGCACGCAGCAGGGAGCGCGCCGCAGCGGCGAGCCCCGCTCCTGCATGCCCAGCAGCAGCACCGTGTGCGAGGAGTAGCCGGGCACACGCGTGGAGAGGGGCAGGCGGCAGGGGCCCTCGCAGTTGTTGGCTGCGTACACCGTGGGCATGACGATGAACTTGCGGTCGTGCAGGTCGATGGTGAGCTCCTGCAGGCGGCAGTGGGCCTGGTGGCGGGCGCTGCGGTTCTGCCGCAGGACCTTCCTCCGCTCCTGCCAGTGGGCTCGCACCGTCTGCAAGGCCTTGAGCAGCAGCAGCGTGTGCAGCTTCCCGGAGCCGGGCGGCTGCTCGCCCTCCCGCGGCCCTGGCGCATAGTAGCAGAAGCTCAGGAGATGCTGGAAAAGCCCCGTGTTGGCTTGGAAAGAGGGCATGTCCTGCAGCTCTTGGATGACGGCGTGCAGCTTGCCTGTGAGCAGCTGCAGCACGGTGCCCTCGGGCTGCCAGGCGCCCAGCTGCCGCTCCAGCTGCGCGCTGCTGTCCTGCGGGAAGAGCAGCACCGAGGGCTCCTCCGACTGCACCAGTCGCTCCAGCGCCGCGCCCTCCGACAGGTTGAGCAGCTGGTGAGGGAGGGTCTCCATCACCTGGAAGTCCAGCCAGTGGTGGGAGCTGGGCGGCGTGGGCGGCTCGCTGGAAGGGCTCAGGACCTGGCGCAGGAACCTGGTCAGGATGTCCAGGAACCGGCTGCTGCCGCCGGGCGCGGGCGCCGACGCGTTGAGCCAGCTGGGCGGCGTGGACGGCGGCAGCTCCTGAGTGCCAGGCTGGGGCGGGCTGCGAGGGGAGCACAGGGAGGGTCACGGGCCCTGCTGCAGCCCGAGGGGGACACATCTGACCAGGGCATCCCCTTCCCACCGGGCTGCCCCCAGGCTTCCTGCACTGGCCCCCACTCAGATCCAGCTGTGCCCCCACTCAGCCCCCCAGCCTGCCCCACATCCCCAGGCCCTCACATGCACCACCCCGAGCTGCCTCCGGCTGCAAGGCCCCCAGTTCTCAGGACACGTCACTCCCTCTGCGGATCCCGTGAGGAGCCCTGGGCAGCCCCCAGGCCAGCACCCTCAGAGTCGGCTCCTGTCAGACGCCCCATGCTTGGACTATCCATCCTGGCAAGGGAGAAGGGCTGGGACTTTCTCCTCTCCTCCTGGCTTCCAGCCCCTGTGTTTTTCTCCTATGCTGGAGCCCACAGACCTGAGCTCGGGGTACGGAGCCACTTCCACCGCGCCGGCCGCAGAGAGGTAGGAAGAAGCGGCCAAGGAATCCTCTTCCCTCGGTGCCTTGGCCAGCAGGAGCAGCACGGGCGTCATCCTGGTGAAGCACTTGTCATCGGAGCCGAAAAGGAGCTGCTGGGTCTCCGCGGAGGGCAGGGGGGTGCCTGGCAGGGAGATAGCGGGGAGGGCAGTGTCCAGGCCACGCGTCCCGCCGCCCCAGGGCCCCCCGCAGCCACAGGCTTCCACTTGCTGCCCTCAGGCTGGAGACGATGGCCGGGACAGGGCACAGAGGCCACCAAGAGAAGCGCCCAGGACGCCGGGGCTTCCCGCGGGCCTGTGTGCCGCACAGCTCCGGCGGCTCCTACCTGCGTCCCCGCGATGCCGGAGGGCCAAGGAAACCTCGAAGCTGAGCTGCTCGTCCGTGCGGTTCACGGCRGCTGCCGACGCGCCGAGGACCAAGTAGCGGGTGTCCCCGGAGAGGCAGAGGCTCTGCCCGGAGGGGACGGACACAGCGCTGGCTTGAGGCTCCGTGGAGGGAGGCAGGAGAAGCAGCCCCTCGGTTGGGTCCCTCCCGGCTCCTCCCGCRCCCGCCCCAAGCCACGGTTCGGGATTGCGGGGTGCCACAGGCCTCGGCAGCCCCCAAACGGCCACATGCACCCACAGGCCGGCCCCGAGGCCCTGCGGGATGCCGGGCGGCCCAGGCAGGCGCAAACCGGGCGTCTGGGCACCAGGCGAGCGCAGGGTCGGCCCTGGGTGCGTGGGAAAGTGTCCCGAGAAGCGGCTGCCCCCCAGGGGGTTGGGGAAACGGGGCGGATGGGGAGCCTGGGATGGATGGGGAGATGGGACAGATGGGGAGACCTGGGATGGATGGGGAGCCAGGGGCGGATGGGGAACCCGGGGTGGCTGCGTGGGAAGGTGGGAGCTGTGTCTCCCCGCGCTCTCCCCTCATCCCCCCCATCTCCCCGCRTCTCCCCTCATCCCCTCCGCGTCTGCCCACGCTCTCCCCTCATCCCCCTCATCTCCCGCGCTCTCCCCTCGTCCCCCACCTCCCGTCCGGTCCCGGCCGCCGCGCGGCGGCTCCGCTCACCCACCTGCTCGCGGGGGAGCCCCCGGCCGCTCGCCTGCAGCTGGGCGGGCGCCGCGCGGCCGCCCACGTAGAAGAGCAGCAGGGCAGAGCGCAGCGGCCCCAGCGCGCGGCCCGCGGCCGCCGCCAGCCGCAGCTGGAAGCGCAGCAGGGCCTGGGCCGCCCACGTCGCTGCAAGGGAAGGGGAGCCCGTGCGAGCGGCACCGAGCGGGGCCGAGCAGCCCCCGGCCCGCACAGGCACCCTCCAAAGCGGCGTCTGCGCAGGATGGGAGATGTTCCCTCTGTGGGGCCTTTCGGTGGCCTCGGGCAGCCGCCAGGGCAGGGCCCGCAGCCCCAGCGCGGCCTCCTGCAGGGCTCCCGGGGCAGAAACCCTCCGGAGAAGCCTTGTCCGTGTCGAGTRCCGCCAGCGGCTCGGGCTGCTGCGTGTGGGTTACTGGCACCAGCGGGGACGCGGGCAGCGCTGCGGCGGAGGAGCYGTGCCCACAGCCCCGCAACGCCCGTGACCACAGCTGCAAAGCCGACACCTCCGGCAGGAGGGAACCATTCCCAAGGCCAGAAAAGCAACCRGGAGCCCCTTGCTACGCAGAAAGCCAGGTTAAAACCAAGGCCTGAATGAGGCAGTCCTCCCTCAAGCATGTAACTAATGATTAAAAGAGACCGATACATATATTTGATCTACAGGTGAGACTTTAGCTCTAAAAAACTAGGTTCGGGCCAATATTAAGCRTAAGATAGTGGCATGTGGTTTGGGTTGCTGTGACGAGCAAAGTTTACTCTGCGGCAGGACTGCTCAGATCCGGTTGGCTCCTCTCTTTTCTCCCGCAGTCACAACTGCTCCTGGGCTGCCTAGGAAATCCAAATAATTTAGGCAGAAGGTGAGAAAAGCTCTGAACACCAAGCGGAGCGGGGACAAGAGCCCCCGAGTACCCGGCACCATGACAAAGACAAGGGGCGTTCTTGCACACAGTCATCGCAACTCAACCCACAGCAGCCTGAACATGCAAATGGAAAAGAGTTTCTTAAACTGCTTGGCTCATTTCAAAGCCTTGCAAATTTCCTCTTGTTTCGGCAGCACCTCTGGTTTAGGATTGTAAAATAACGTGTGTGGCCGGGCCCTGGGCTGAGCCCTTGGGCCGTGGCCGAGGGCAGCCCCTACCTTCCTCCAGGTGCAGCACCAGGAGCCGGTCCTCGCGCGGCTCGGCCACGTGCGCGTGGATGTGCCTCAGGGGGCGCAGGGCAGCGTGCGCGTCCCCCGGCGGGCACAGCCCGAAGGTCTCCAGGCTGCCCTCGTCCCAGCCGGCGCCTCGCAGGAGCTTGATGAAGCGGCTCTCGTAGCGGGTGAGAACACCCACGACCTCCAGGGGCCGCGGGGACAGCCCGTCCTGCTCCACCGTCACCCGGCACACCGGCCCTTCCAGCCCGCCCAGCAGCCAGGGGCGGAGGCTGGAGGGAGGCCGGCTCGCGCCCCCGTCCTCGGGGAGCACCTGGAGGCACCTCGCTGCTGGGTCAGGCCTGGCCGCGAGGCGGGCAGCACCGGGCACCCTGGATGTGGCCGCCGAGCCGCCTCTCGCTCTCCCGGCCACGCTCGTGTTTCCTCTCCTGCTCTGCTCTTCTTCGAGCCCCAGCTCCGTCGAAGGAGGCGCCTCCAGATCCTCCGCGGGGGAGAGCCAGTCCCCGGCGCTCCCTCTCCTCGGCAGCGCCCCGGCCGGGAGCAGCAGCAGCAGGCACTGCAGGAGCACCCCGAGAGCTGCCTTCATGTTCCCCCCTCAGCTTCTCYCAGCTCCCGAGTTGCCCGGGCGCATCTCCCGAGGCAGCTGTGCGGGAGGGCAGGACGGCATCTCCCTTTTCAAAGGGCAGTGGCCTTGAGTTGACAACACACAACACACCTCCCTGGAGAAAGCGTCAGGCTATAAAGGAGGGAGGGACGCTTCAAAGAAACTTTTTCTGTTCTATTTTTGCACGGAGTATTGGAAGCGTAAAAAAAATATATATAAAAAAATAAGGCTGTTTCCCTTTCTTGTAGGGATGCCTGTCCTTGACTTCAGATGTTTTTTTAAAGGAGGATGGAAGTCTAGACCAGAGTCTTCATGGGGACTGGCACATACTGCTCCCACCAGCAACGAAACACGGGGGGAAGAATTAGCCAGACTAGGAGGAGTGGGAGAAAGACTGATAATGGGAAGAAACTAAAAAGTAAGTGAGGAGAAAGAGTTTTCTCTCTCTTTTTGATGAGAAYCAAGCAATTGTTTGAAAGAAACATTCAGTATACGAAGAACCCCCAACAGGCCAAGGGCTAAGAGCTTGCCAAAACCCATTTAGCAGTGGGAGGACAAAGCCCATCAAAATCACATGCAACGACAGCGGCTGCTTCCCCTGCAAACAGACAGTATTTTAACAAATGACAGCAATAAACTAAGAGCTTCGTATAACTGCAGTTTGGGTAAAGTCTTTTGACTTGCACTTGACAACACACTTTCAATTGCAAGAGTCTCTGCCATTATCAAAGATGATGAGAGCACCAACAAGTTATTAAAACCTTGGTTTGGGAACCCACAACCAGCCTAGCGAGCACTGGAAGGAGCTGGACAGCTGCGTGTGAGAGAAGGAAGATTATCTGTTTAGAACTGTTAATTAAATCTTATCTGGTGCTTTGCAAGGACTCCTGAGCTCCAGTCYGGACTCACCCCTCAGCAGAGCGGCTGCTGCTGCTGCTTTTTAGCTGGCGACACCGGCGCTGCAGCCGGGCTCTGGCGCTGGCAGGAAAGGCTCCTGATGCCGCCCAGCCAGCGCGTTTCCGAGTCCCTGGAACCCAGCATGGACGGGGAGAAAGCTGCATTTAGCAGCTCCAACTTGCCTTAACATTTGTCCACAACCGTGATCCCTGGTCCTGCAGCAACAAAGTCAAGTCCTTTGGGGCGAGTCTGTGAAGAGCGAACTGCTTGAGGCAGAGCCCAGCTGAAYGTCAACTGACTGACTAGCTGGGTATTCCTGGCATACACATCAAGCAGATAAYCTAAAATGCAGCTCCGCTGCGCTAACACAACTGAATTTTTGATAGTTTCATAAGGTAGAAACGGGTGAAGTGCCTAGAGATTTCTCATCTTTTTTCTCCTGTTTAGATAATTTCTGGCATACAACCAGATTGAAAATACTTCTACATACTTTTAGGCTAAAGAACACGGAGCAACATTTAAAGCCAAGACACAGGAAAACGGAGAAAGCGAAGCTCAAAACCTTTTAATGGACCTACTGGATTTAGTCAAAATCACAGGGATATAAAATAGGAAAAAACAATTATCCGAATCAGTTCTGATGCGCATGTAAAAAAATACAAGCCGAAGGAGTCCGGTGGGACTGAGTCCAGGAGGGGCTTCAGTTGGAGGGCGGCGGAGGCGGGATAGTGCCCGGCCCCTCGGTGGGGAGCGGAGGTCTCATCATGGGGGGCAGAGGAGCAGGCGGGGGGACGCCGGGTGCTGGTGGCAGCTGAGGTGGCACCGGCGGCGGTGGCACCGGCCCGGAGGGCGGCATCGGCGGCAGAGTCATCCCTCCCGGCGGCGGAGGCGGCAGCGAGTCGGGCAGCGGGGGCCTCGGGGGCAGCCCGTTCATGAGCGGAGGCGGCGGCGGCCGCTTCACGGTTGGGGGCCCTGGCGGGAGGTTTGGGGGAGCCGGCGGCTTCTCCATTTTGAAGTGGAATTGCAGGAAGAACTGGGTGGGGAGAGACAAAGAGAAGGGAATGACTGCGCCTGGGGACAGCGGCCAGCACAGCCCCTCTGCCCCCTCCCTCTGCYGCAAGGGACTCGCTTCTCCCCTCGACTGTCCCCCTCACAGGGCGCAGCGGAATTTCTACCTTGAGCATCCCCAGGGCCTCCAGCAGCGTTCCCCCGTCCCCGCTGCTGCCCTGTCCTCACCTGGGACACCCCGGGGTACACAGGTGCTCACCACAGACAGCTGCGGGCGAAAGGCAGCAGTGGGGAGCTCCTATAGGCTGCCCTATAGGCTGCCTGCTGTGCTCACCGCTGCCCTGCTCTGCTCCTGGCTGCACGTTTCTTTCACGTGGTTCTGGGTCCCACACTAAGTTCTCGCAAAGATCAGATTCTCGGAGATCAGGAAGACTCTTCAAGTGAACAGCGCCTTACTTAGCCAACAAAAGCATCTAAACAAAAACCTGAAGTGTTTGGACCTAGCTCCACAGGCAAAAGACTGAAAYTCCTTCTTTATGTTCCACGTAGGGATTCAATTCCGCAGCAGCTGTACCACCCTCCCCACTGCGCTCTCTTCCACCCCAAGAAAGAAGCTGCACCGTGCCAGCTACCTGTTTGGTTTCCCTGTTCCAATGGGTCCAAAACTTTCCTTCTGCTTTGTCAATTTCTCTGCTTGGCACCTGCAACACAGAAAAGAAGAGGGAGCTACGGAGCTATTCTTAGCACGGCCAGATTAGCTGGACGGCCCTTTTTAGCACGAGAGCCTGCAAGATAAGCACAGCTATTCCAGGCCTTTGTGAGACGCGCTCGTCTCGGATGTTATTAGATAGAGATGGCGGCAGGAAAGAATTAAGTTGCTCTCCTATCGGTCAAGGACAAGCGTGCTGGGAAAAAAAAAAAAAAAGACCCTCTCAACATCTGCACAAAGGCTGAGGAGCAAAGCCCAGAAGGCTCCTTTCCGTGCCAGACACGGAGAAATCCATGGCTCCCCAGAGCTCGGTACGTAGCCTAGTTTTCATGCCAGAGTCTCCACCAAATCTCAACGGGATTTGATGACTTCCAGTCATGTCTTGCTTATCCCCACTTCCACTCTATTAACCCCACAAAGTCTAGAACAGCCTATGTCTAAGCTGCTCTTCACTGGGAATTAATGTCTCAGAAAATGATTAATGTCTCAGAAAATGTAGAAAACATAGAAGAAAATGTAGAACTCGCTCTGTAACCAGTTCATCTCCAGGCTTACCTTGAAGGCGATGGTTTCGTAGGGCTCTGCTGCCATCAGCAGGTATTGCCAGCGCCTGTCGGGGGGCTCGATCCTCTGCTCATAGGCTGACATGAACCGATGCCGCGGCATGATGCTCTCTGCAATCTCCGGGTAATCAATCTGTGGGGGAGTTATTGCAAGACTAAGGAGAATATTCTGTTCTCAGTTCCCCTTCCTATGAAAGAAAACCTCTCCAACTACGAACAAAGTCAAGAGATCGGCTCCACAGGGAAAGCTTAAATGCCACCAAAGGCACTGGCTTGACACACACGATCATGGATCCTTCCATCTACTGGATGCAAATAGCACCAGCTGCAGGCCAGTGAGAAGAGGCTTCTCTACTGTTCATGTATCTCCTGGAAAGAAAGAGTTACCTAGAGAACAGCCACCAAGAACATAATAGTGCCCTTACCTGGAAAAGGAGGCTCTGCTGGCCCGTTTCTGGATCTCTCTGTTTAGTCACTGTAAAGGCAACAGGAACACTCAGTACTCAGGCAGAAATAATGTTGCTCAGACTCTAGAAAACGCATAAAGCTCAACAAAATATTGTGACTTTTTTTTCCACTTATCAATTAAAAAGCTACGCTCTCTTTAGCCAAAGCTGCTATGGGTCATTACCGAAATTCAGCTGCTGTGAGGCAAACACACTGACACACTGCACTGCAAAACACAGCTGGGAGCTGGACTAAAGACTGGAGCGAAATAATGAGTTGAGGAGAAAAAAATGGAGCCATAAATCCAATGATGAATCCAATTCATCCCAGAAAGATGGCACRGGACAATAAAAAGGGGAGGAGGGACTGAGCCAGTGTCCCTATCTCCTGCCTCGCTTCTGCGGTAAGAGCTGAGTGACCGAGGCACACTGATCTCTTCTTAAAAAGGTTCTCACTCAACTGTCCATTCTAAAGAGATGTTCCAGGGGTAATTTAAACTATAAAGGACATGGGGAGGAAAGTCCATATCTTATTCATGGCCAGATCTGCTAAAAAGACTAATTAATATCTCACATGCACAGCACTTCTAGCAACCTCCACCAGGCATTAGGTATCTGCCGTGACAGACACCCCAACGTACCTTTATAGCCCGGCCTTCCAATTTTCACAAATTTCTTCACTTCCACCTTGACTTTTTCTGGTGCAGGCTGGGCAGGAGCTTCCTTAGCTTCCTTGGCAGCTCGACGGGCCCTGAAATCACGAGAAGGGTGCTTAGGCACACTGCGGTTCACATGGACTGATGCAGTTTGCTTTTAAAGCTCTTTTTTTCCTCCTTCCTTCAGAAACCYCCCTAAGTGGCTTTGAACTTCAGCTTGAGACCAAGTTTGTGGGCACTGTCGTTTGGAGCGGGGAGCAGGTCTAGTCCATACCTGCCCACCTGTGCCACACTGCTACGTCAGAACAAGTACAGCCCAAGGGCAGTCAAGCACGGGGTCCAGCTACAGAGCAGAGCACGGGATTTGTACATGAACACCACCTTAATTTTGAAGTTTCTAAATAACGAAGAATAAGGCTAAAAGAAAGAAGAACTTACAAATTGGTCTGATGCTTCTTCCCCTGGGTATGGGCTAAGTAACTTCCCTGAAACGAAAGCAAGACACCAGAAAGCTAAATGAAGACAGGGCCRTTTTTAAAGACGAATGTCACCCGCGCGAGGCAACAAGTGCTCTAAACCACCAGGATATTTTAACTCTCATCAGAGAGGAATCTTACTCGAAAGCTGCATTCTGCTCTCAAGTGCCGTGCTTGGCACATGCAACCTGCTGCCAGCCAGCACCTCCTCAGATGGCACTGCACGCGCCCGGAGCATTGCCTTTGAAGCCAACGTTATTCCGACAGGTTTATTTGGATGGAGACAGGATGGTGACAGACTCACCTCATTGTTGTGCAGCGTTAGGCAAAGCTTGCATTCGTAAGAGCCCAAGTGATTTTTCATAAAATAAGGGTCCTAGGAAGAGAGGTTTTCTCACGTTACAAGCAAAATACGTGGCAAAACAGCRGAGCAATCGAAATACATAATGCAGAATTTCTGCTGAACTGGAAGAACGATCTCCCGGGTTTACATTATCAGCATAAAATTGTTCTGGGAAGATAAGAGACAAACAACACTAATTTTGTTGATTGGTAACAGCGTACCCAACTGCTGTGAAGAYACAGCAAAGCACGACGCAGCCCCGAGACCCCCCAAAACAACACAACAGCGGCCGCTGCAATCCACCAGCGGCGGCACCTCTCTGCTCGGCCCTTCCACGGACGCTTCTCTTGCCGCTCCGGCGCCGAAAGCCGCAGGRACGTTGCGTTCAAACGCAGAGCTCCCCAGCGAGCCTCTCCCGAGCGCGGGCGCCCGGCGGGCGTCGCGGGGCCGGCTCCCCGCTCCCGCGGGGGCGCGGCGCCCACCTTGTTGATGTCGATGGTCTCCAGCGCCAGCTGCCGCAGCCGCTCCCGCCGGTCGCGGTTGCTCTCGGAGGCGGAGGCGACGCCTCCGCTTCCCGTTTTGCCCCCGGGACGATGCTGGAAATCCATGGTGGCGCCCGCTGCGCTGCGCGGTCAGGAGTCTGCGGGGAAAGCGGGAGCGCAGCGGGAGGGACAGAGCTCAGGAAAGGCCCCGAAAGCGCCCGGGGGCGCCGGGGACCCCAAGGCCCTCGCAGGCCCTGTCGCCGCCGCAGCCCCCAGACCCCCCGGGAGTCCAGAGCCCCCCCCGGGGGCCCAGAGGCGCCTCGCACCCGCAGCGGAGCCCGAGACCCCCCCGG
>NW_020455645.1:156622-185422 GCF_003342845.1 Nothoprocta perdicaria
CGGGCCCCGCGGCCCGTACCGGCCCGCCCGGCCCGTACCGTACCGGCCCGCGCGCCGCCCGCGCATGCGCCTGGGCCCTTCCGGCGCCAGCGCTTCCGGGCGGGGCGCGAGCGCTTCCGGGGCCGGGGCCGCGGCCTCGTCCGGCTCCGAGGGGTCCGGGTTCGGGTCCGGGGCCGGGTCCGGCTCCAGCGCGGGGCGGGCGGCGCCATGCGCTACAACGAGCGCGAGCTGCTCTGCCTGGCCCGGCAGCCCGCCGAGAAGGCGGCCGAGATCCTCATGCGGGTGCCCAAGAAGGGCAGCGGTGAGCGGGGCTGCGGGGAGCCCGGCCCGGTTCGGCCCGGCTCGGCTCGGTTCGGCCCGGCCCAGCCCCGGGAGGCTCCGCGGGGCCCCCCCTCGAGGGCGCCCGCGAAGCAGGAGGCGCAGAGCGGGCCGCGCTCCTGGCTCCGCTGTGTGCGGCCCGTGTGGTGCAGCGGCTCCGGCCCGGGGCCTCGGGGACCGGGAGGGTCCCGGGGGGGCCAGGAGGTCCCGGGGGGGGCCAGGACCTTCGGGGGGGCCGGGAGGGTCCCGGGGGGTCCCGGGGGTGCCCACACGGAGCCGCGGGCCCCGTTCGCGGGTTGTGGCTGCGGGGACGGGGCGGGCGGCGCGGGGGGAATGCCGTGGGCAGCACGGGGATGGGGCGAGCCGGGCCGGGCAGGGGCACCTGCGGCCGCCGCCTCACACCCCCTCTCCTCGCAGGGCTCAAGAGGCGCCTCGTCAAGCTCGTYGTCAACTTTCTCTTCTACTTCCGCACGGACGAGGCAGAGGTGCGGGGGCTGCTCGGCGCCCGCCCGCCCGGGGCGCCCGCGGAGCCGCGCGGCCGAGCCCGGCCCCGCGCCCCGGATGTGGGATCCGGCCTGGTGGCCCCGCGGGGATCCCCCTTGGTGGCCCTATAAAGATCCCGCCTGGTGGCCCTGCAGCCTTAGACGTGGAGCACGGCGCAGCCCCAAGGGAACCCTGTTTCGTGTCCTCCTGGGAAGATTCTGAGCCCCGTTTCTTCTGTTCTGGCCAGGAACGCTGCTTGCACGCAGTGCTCAGTGCTGCTGAGGAGCTCGTGTGGTTCTAGGTGTTTTGGGCACGTGGGGACCTTATTTTGGTCTGGAAAAGTAGATAGAGGGATGGAGCATCAGGGTTTGGTTTCACTGCTGAGATATTGTAGGTTTTAGTGAGTCCCTTAATAACTTGCTGAAAGTTCTCAGTGAAAAGCCAGTATCCAGAGAACCTGTGTAGTCAGAACAAAGAAACGCGCAGCGCGCGTGCTGCCAAGAGCCATTACGAATCCATTGGGAAGCTCTTTGTGGCATTTTTAGACCGTGTCTGCTATAAAATGTAACCCGGGTAATGTCTGCGCTCTTATTTTGAGATGTGGCTCTTCTCCTGCCTGCTGAAGTGCAGGCACTAACCCCTTTCCTGAGGCAGCAGTCCCGGCCCTTGGTACGGCCAAAAGCCGAGCAGTCCCGCGCCGCGTGCAGCGACGTGTGTGAAGCTGTCTGGGCGTTAGCAGGGTTTCTCGCAGCCCGTCTCCCTTGCTGCAGCCCAAGGCTCCTTTTGCTGCTTTCCATTCTGACAACGATTATTTTGAAGCTTTTCTGTGGGTTTTGCTGGAAGGCAGGGGATGTTACTGCCTGGATCCAAAATTATGTGGCAGATGATTAACGCTAAAGTAAAACCATCGTGCCGGAAATATATATTAAACCAGAGTTTTGAGTATCTTCTTTTCCACTTGGGCCTTGCCTTTTGTTTAGGTTAGACAAAGGAATTCACTCGTGGCTTGCTTTTGTTTATGGCTGTGGCGCTCCTTGGTTCTCATGTCCTTGCTCGGTGTGTACATGGTGGCAAATAGTACCTACCAGTTGTCTGTTTATCCTAAACTGCCCTGGCTCATCAGCACCGTTCTTAGCCTCTAGAAGAGCTTWGGGTCTGGCCTGACAAAACTGAACGTGGCGTTTCATTAGTCTTTGAGCAGTATGAAAGAGTTTGTCCTAATCTGATCTGTTGATCTAGAGAGGAAATTCTCTTGCTGCAGAAGCAAATGCTAACCCCCACACCAAACCCAAGGAGGCAGAAGCACAGTGTTAAAACTAGGACTAGTACAATAAGGTCTGTCAGCAGACAAAAGTAGGCTGCTTAAAAGAATGCTGAATGTTCATTTAATTCTGGACTAAGCTGCCTTAGAAGTAGCATCGAGTTTTTAAACTTGCTTAAGAGGCAGTAACAGAACAATGAGAGTTGAGAAATACGTGAGCAATGTCTATATATCCGTCTCACGTGTTTCCAGCTGCCTTCCTAGTTAGTTGAACAAATCYCTTGTATTCCGCAAAGGAACAAGGCTAGGATTTTGCCCATCAAGTCCAGCACCAGCTGAAGGTCAGAACTAGAGCTCTTCTGGCCAGCTTTCCCTTCCAAGTGTTCCCAGGCTAGCACGGGTGCAGCCTGCCCCGGTGATCCCTACCTGGGGCTGTGYAGCCTGTGTTTAACCCCCTTCCCCTGCTCTTTTCTTCTAGCCCATCGGAGCTCTGCTGCTGGAGCACTGCAGAATCACCAAAGAGGAGGAAAACGTCTTCTCAATCAGTGAGTTCTGCTGCATACGGATTGCTTTTGCGCTTCCCTTATGCAATTAGAAAGACTCTGTAAAGGGAAATACTTTACTGCTTAGCTGGTGCTTTTCCCTGTGTTTCTCTGGTTACGCTGGGGTTAGTGCCTCCCAGGCGCTGTCTGTGCCAGCTGCCCGTGCTTGCTGCGGGCTGCCCTGCTCCCTCCCTGCCGTGGGGGCATTTCATTGCGGGCCGAAACCCTCGGTGGGTGTGATCCGCACAGCTGCACTCGAGGAAAGAAGCTGTAAAAACGCACTGGCCATGGCTCAGTGCATGTGGAAATCCCTCTCGAGGAGGGCTTGGTATTGACAGATTGCTGCTTCTGTGCTATTGCGTTTTATCAAAAAAACCCTCAGCCTCAGATAAACCATCTGTCAGGCTAATCTAGCGCCAGTCCTCCCGCCACGGAGTTTGTCCTTGTGTTGATAGCCGCGACTCCAGCTGGCTCTGGGGTGGCATTCTTTGTAAGCAGCCTTTCATCCAACAGCTAATCATTGTGCGAGAGGTATGTGGCAAAAATAACAGGATGTTTCTCCAAGGCCGTCCCCGTATCTTTTGGCCTGGCTGTCAGGCGCAGCTGCTCGTCTGTGCGGAGCCTGGTCTCCTCTTCCAGCCGGGGGGACYGTGTCTCCACTGCCTCCAAAGGACCCTCGAGAACAGCCTGAGCAACCACCYTGTCCAGACACCACGCACAGAATTACCCGGGCTTTAGGACTGTGAGGAGCCTGGTGAATGAGGCTTCCTGAGCAAGATGTTGAAGGTGATGGCACTTGGAGGCAGGCTGGGTCCCCACRGAGCAGCCCGAGGGCTCTGATGCAGCCTGACCCAGTTACTCCTCAGCAGCAGCCGACATTTCTGTGAATTGTGTACTCAAGTGCGGGTCTCTGGGAACAAYATAATTAATCAGATGTCCTGATTCTGTCTCGGTAAAGAGCTGTAGTTGCACAGGGACTTGCTTTTCGTTGTGCACAGGACCAAATTCCCCCAAGCCTCAAGCAAAGACAGGGCAGTGCCTTCTCTCAGGGCGGTTTAATTCCTCAGCTGGCTGCTCTTTGCCTATATCCAAGTCAGTTCCTCGGGACTGTTTTCCATTTTGGTTATAAGTCTCCAGTGACTGTTTGCAAAGAGGCTGAGGAAATTTCAGTCCTGAATCTGGCTGTGTTCATCCCAATTCAATTCCCAGCTGTCACTCTCAGTTTGAGAAGTTGCTCTTTCCTCTCCCAAGTCCCTGGCTGTTCTAAGCTGCCATTTGCTGCAGGCAGCTGCCCCAGGCCACCTGGGAGATGCTCCCCAGRGGTGGCCCTGGAGTTGGTGCCTTTTTATTTTCCAGGCAAACCGTGTACAGAGGAATCGTAGCAGTGCGAGGTGCTGTGGGTATCTCAGGCACCTCTGGGCCGCAGTCACCCCCATTCTGCTTTAGCTTGGCTGGATGAGGATGGGCTCTCAGGGATTAGCTGTCGAGTCGGGGGGAACTGGGCARCTGAGTAGCTCTAGCAGCGTGTCTGCTTCTTGCAGTGCCCTCGTGTTGGGTGCCCCGAGCAAACTCCTCCACGAGCCCCTTGTGCAGAGGCAAACCTGCCTGGGCCGTTGCCTGCAGAGGCCAGGGAGTGAGTGCGACCCCAAACSCCGCGCGGAGGCCAGGAGGGGAGAGGCCCAGAGAGTGGGGAGGACAGAGGCCCAGGTCACTGGCTTGCTCATAGCCATCAAAGACCAGCAGCGGTGCTAACTGCAGCCACCATCCGACCTGTGCTGCACCGTGCAGGTGGCTCTGCCTTTCAGTTCCTGTCTTACTCCTTTTCCTCATCCCTGGCAGGTTTCATTGAAGAGCCAGAGAGGAAATACTGCTTTGAATGTGACAGTGAAGAGCAGTGTCAGGAGTGGATCGAGGCACTCAAGCGAGCCAGGTAGGCTGGGCGGCTGCAGCGAGGTCCGTACTGTGCAGCCCTGTGCTGTTTGTCTTCTGCGACTTGCTTGTACTGATCTTGGGAAGGAAAGTGGTTGTCTCCTCCCAAGCAAGCTTCCCTTCAGCTCTAAATAGCATCTGTAACTTCCCCACATCCTTTCCTGCTCATCCTGCCACTGCCTATTCTGTTCCTGTCTTACAGCTATGAATTCATGAGGAGGAGCTTGATTTTCTACCGCAATGAGATCCAGAAAATGACAGGGAAGGTGGGTACTTTGCAGTTGGCTTTGCAGGTGCTGACTGGAGCAGGGGCTGGTGACTCCAGGTGTTGCTGCTCCCTGTTCTGCACAGAGGGGTTTGCTGCTTGGGGTAGAAAGAGATCCCTTAATAAGTCAGTTCCTGAAGCCATGACCTTAACAGYCTGCCAAGCCCAGTGACCTGAATCTTCCTCTGCTGAGGAAGATGCCGCTGGCGTTTGGCGGGGAGGCAGGCACAAGGCTGAGCATGGCTCAAACGCCGCTGTGTTCCCATATGTTTGAGGCACGAGCGCAGCCGGGGGATGTTGGTTTCCAGTTGCCTCCTCCCCAGGGGCTGCTGGATTTGCTGCACAAGGAACCAAGAGCGCAGCCCCTGGAGGGCTCTGCTGTGAGGTGCCCCTGTGCTGAACTGCCCCTGGGGCAGGGACAGTGCTGCYGCTCTGCCCTTTGCGCCGGTGTCGCTGATGCCCCTGCCGTGCTCTTGCTGCAGGACCCCCTGGAGCAGTACGGGATYTCCGAGGAAGCTCGCTTCCAGCTGGCGACGCGCAAGCAGTGACCCCGGCTCGCGCTGCCCGGGCCTCTGGCCACAGCCTCCCTCGGGCCTCACGTCCAGGCTCCTGCAGAGAGGAAGAGCAACAGTTCTCCACAGTGGTGACCAAGTGACTTTTTTGTTTTTAATTTATTAGCCAAATAATTTTGTATGATTTTAAAGGGAATCCATTGCACATTCCGACCAGCCAGAGTCTTAACCACTCACTGTAGACCAAAGCTGTGAGCTGACTGGGGGCTGCACTGACACATCTGCCCCGGTGCCCTGCTTGCACCGCCGCCGCTGCGGGAGGATCACGGCCCCTGCTCCGAGCAGAGGAGGCAGGGACTGGAGAGTGTCCCTGGCCTCTGCTGCCCTCCAGCAAGGGCCCTGCCTCGCTTCACGTGCCTGTTCCCCTCCTGCAGTAATTCACTTGGTTCTTCTGACTCCAGCTCTTCCAGCAGCCTCCAAGGGAGCTATTGAGGGTTGCTGAAGCCCTCGGTACGTGAGGATGCTGCAGCTGATTGCATTTCCATGCAGGGTTAACGCTGTGACCTCCTCCTGCTTGTTACAAAGCTGTTTGAGGCATTGAGACAGCTGCTRGCAGAGCCTGAAGGCCAGGAGGGGCTGAGCAGGGAGGAGCAGGGACTCGTGCTGGCACCTCAGCCGCCGCTGCAGCCACGGGCAAGGGGCCTTGCCCCCTGTGTCACGGCAGCAATGGCTGTGCAGCCCCTGGCATCTGCCCAAGGAGGGGTCTTGCCCTTCCCAGGGCAGGTGCTGGTGATCCCTAGGGGCCTGATGAAGCTTGGCCCGCCGGCCCGCCCCCGGGGCAGGTGTTGAGTGCTCTCCCGAGGGCCCGGGGAGGGCGATGGTGTCTGGCTGCAAAGCGCTGGGCAGAGCAGCGGCTGAAAGCTCCGYGTCCCGTGATGCTGCTTCCCGCTGCAGTGCTCTGGGCTGGGCTGAGACCTGCAGTKATTCAGCTTCCCGGAGAGGACGGCCAGACACGGAGGTTCCTGACTGCAGGAACTGCTGYGTGCGCTTTTGCTCCATGTCTGCGCCCCAGGGCGTGCGGAACTGCACTTCAGCCCAGGGAGCTCCTCACAGCCGTGCGCTAGCGCTGCGTTCCCGAGCCCTCTGCAGCTTTCTCCCCGTCTGGGAGCTCGCAGAGGGCCAGATCGGAACCTCCGGCCCTGCCAAGGTCACAGAGACCTGCGCTGGCTCTCCCCGCGCCGGGCAACGAGCGCTGCCTCCCCCGGCCTCCACTAGCGAAACCCTCAGCACGGAAGAAGGGCGGCTGTCCCGGGGCGCTCTGCACCCCGCCTGGGCTGCGCCCGCAGGAAGGAGCGTGGCCGTTGCACACAGAGCTGCCTGCCAGAGGCCACGCTTGCCAGCAGCACCGTCCCGCCAGGCMAGGAGGTGGCTTCTGAAGTCACAGAAGGTGCAGCCCTGCGCTGCACCTCGTGGAAACAGGCACTCCCTCAGGAAATCAGGTAACGTTTGCACAGAGGTGATGGCAGAAGGGATGTCACGATCGCCGGGAGCAGAACGCAGCACGAGGCTGCTCTTGAGCCAGCAGAAGCCCTCGCGGTCGACCTGAGCGCTGGGCTTGGGCGGCTTTCAGCTCTTTTCTCCTGGGCTGTGCAGTTCCGCAGCACGTGGCGGGTGAGCCGGGTGAGGGCAGCCCGTGCTGCGCCCCGGACTGCAGGGGTAGAGTTGAAGTCTCTCACCCTTTAAGAGGGAATTAGTGCAGGAACAAGAGCCTGGGCTGCACGCTGCTGGGCCTGGCCTGCCGCCTGCACCTCCCGCTCGCGGGGATAGCAGAGAGGCAGAAGCTGTCCATGTTCTAACCTCAAGCCCAAGATTGTTTCCTTTTTATTCCCAGATCTTCTGTTTCCCTGCAGTGGTTCCAGGTGCTTGCTCCAGCCATTACCAAAATAGCAGAGGGACAGCTGTCCTGCACAACAAACTGAGGACCTGAGAGCTTGGAAGCAGAAAATAGATTATTTTTGCTGACAGATGGCACCTCTAGAGGAAGCAGCAATGAGGGATTAAAAGCAGGAATGTAGCAGGGCTTGTGCTTTAGGGAATTAGTATCCTCAGATGACTTCTAAGTGCATTTTAATCCTCACGAGCCTACCGTGATTTACCTCAGTGCACGAAGGGGGTCTGGACTTGCCGGCGGGGTCTGCAGCAGACTCCTTTGCTGGGATAACGGGGGGTTTGTCCATGCGCGCACCGGGGCCGCCTCCCGAGTGCTACGGCAGCGCCAGAACAGGGCCGCGCGGTGCCCTCCGCGGCTGCGGCTCCGCTCGGGGACCAAGCGAAGCTCCTTGGTCCCCCAGCAGGACGGTGCCGCCCGGGCCGGCTCCCAGCCCTCGGGATCAGGGTGCTCTTCAGCCGGCCAAGTCCCCCTCTCACAGCAGAGCCTGGGGAGTTCTGCCCGGAGGAGCTCCGCGCCTCGGCCGCCAGCCCTGCGGCCATCGGGCTTCCCAGGAAGCTCGCCCGCCTCCCACCTCCTCTGCATTTCACACGGGCATTTTCACTTAGATGTAGGGAACAGGCGCCTGAGCAAGAGAGACTCGCGGCGCTTGCTGAAGAAGTAGCGGTGCCATTAACTGAATGTAAGACAAATGCTGTGAAAAGTTCCAGGGGGCTGTCCCAGGAGCCCGGCTAGCTGGGTCGGCACCGGGACCAGGCCCAGGACACTGGGTTGGGTCTCACGAGCAGGGGAAGACGGTACTTGTAGCCACATTAGAGATCTGCATCAACTGCTGGTGATTTAGAGACAAGTGTTCATTTTTCCTACTCTGCTTTTTGTAGTTCGGGTGCCCTTCCCAATGAGGCTCCCTGAAGGTATACACTGAAGCTGTTTTATCTGTTGTACAATGACTGTTTCCAATAAAGATGTGTTTTAATCACTGTGGCCCTGAGCTGTTCTCAGAGAGGCGAGAGAGGAAGAGGGAGCTCCCTGCCCTGGGCACGGCTGCCATCCTGCTCCCCGCGCCGCCCAMGTGCGCCAGGATCCGGGGTCTCCATCGGGGCAGGAACCAGCGTCTCCAGCTGTGCGGAGGAACCCTGCAGCAGAATCACTAGGCTGGAACCAAGTAAGCTTGGGCGAGCTTGCGAGAGCCTAAATGCAGGGCCCGCTTCAAGCTGCGTCGCGCCAGCGAAGCAGTGAAACTCCACAACGGCACCGTGTATTAAAATACAGACACTTTAATAGAAAGACAGAACTCCAAAGCATCGTTTCCATTACAAATCCAGGTAAAGACACGAGAAATTAAAGTGAGGGGAGGGCAAAAAGCAAAAAAAACCTAACTTGTACATCGTGGAGAATTAGAAAGGGAGGGTGGAAATATATATATATATATATTATACATACATATATACACACCAGAAGAATTCACACTGCTTCTATGGAAGAATGAGAGGGATGACAGGACAACTTACCAGTAAAAAATAAAAACAAAACCCAAAACAAAAAAGATAAATTAGGGGAAGTTTGAATTTTAAATAATTCAGTTTAATAAGCTAAATTATATAAACTAATTCCTATCACTAGGAAACATCCCATATCACTGTTCTAAGAAAATGGGTATTTTTTTAAAAAAATCCATTGCAAAATGGATTTTTATTAGTAGTTAAAAGTTTACTAATCAATTCCTGAGCAACAGCAACCTCGTCACCTCCCGCCCCCATCCGAGCCCCACTCGGCCAGCGCCGGCTCCCACTCCTACAAGGTTTACGTAGAACAGAGACCTAAAAGAAATGGTTTTTCATTTGAAATCCATCGCTTAAAAGATTAACAGGTTAAAAAAGGCCAAGCAGGATGGATCAACCCATTCCGTCTCATTAACTCCAGAAACGGGACATTTCTAAAGGCTGATTTAACTGCACCAGAAAAAACAACCATATGTACCTTAAAAAACAAAAACAAAACCAACCACCAAAGGATCAGAGACTTGAGAACTTCAGGGTCAGCATTTTAAAAACAGTTTGAAAATTGGATTTTATTTTTCAAACTATAAAAAAAATCTCCCGAAACCGCTTCAGAATGAGGGWCTGCAGGCATTACCTGGAGGAGTATCTCCAATTGCATTTTTTTTCCTTTGGGTTCAAACCCTGAAGTTCACAAAAATAGCATAATTCAGTCTAAATATATATAATGCAAAAAGATAAATAAAATATGGCACAACAGAAATTTTTTTAAATCCAACTTTGAGTGAAACTCCTATGTGGGAGCTAYGGAAACGTCGGAGAGAAGCAAAGGGGGAAGAAGCGCAACAGTCAGCCCTAAACCTCCAATATTCCTACACCGCCTGCACATCTGCACCAGAACCCCAATTCCCGCGTTTCTTTCCTCAGTGCTGCCAAGATAGTTCACAAAAACACTTAGTTCCTTCTCCCCGAGGTGCCATTTGGAGCTGCATCAACACTAGCTTGCAGCCCATTGCAAATGTTTGCAGCTCAGGCAAAACGATAAAAGCAGAATTTTTGTAGTTGACCACCTGTATTAGCTGGGAGGTTTCCATCTCTAAAATATATATATAATATGTTTATATGCAGGGCTGTGTGTCGATAAGGGGGAGGCGTCGCGGGCCTGGCTGCGTCCCACGGCGCCCGCCCCACACGGAGCCCCACGGGCTGCCCAGGACAAGCCCAAGCCCCGAGCGCCGGGCGCTGGGTTGATGCACAATTCCCCTGGGAAGGGCGGTGCGGCCGGGCGAGGCCCTGGCGGTTTGGGGGGGATCCTGCAAGGCCCCCGCATGGAGCCGCGCGGGGAGCAACCGCAGGACTTGGCTCCTTCGGCAGAGCCGCCACCAGCAGCACCGCRTTGGGGACCACGGCGGGACGCGGAGCCGCGATGACACAGAGTGGGACACGGAGCGGGACACAGAGCCGCGACAACGTGGGGCCACAGTGACGCAGAGMGGGATGCAGAGCCGCAATGACACGGAGCAGGAACACGGAGCTGCAACGACGSGGAGCGGGACCCGGAGCCGCGACGACGTGGAGCAGGGCGCGGAGTGGGAGCCGTGATGACACGGAGTGGGATGCGGAGCCGCAACGAGACGGCGCGGGACATGGARCAGGACACGGAGCCGCGACAACACGGAGCAGGATGCGGAGCGGGACGTGGAGCGGGACGCGCTCCTGCTTCCCCGGCCCCCCGGCAGGTCTGAGTGCGCACCGGGCCGGCACCGCGGCACCACACCGAGCAGCAGGGATGCGCCTGGACCTCCCGCTGAGCCCCTTGCTGGCAGCAGCAACGCGGATGGAAAGGAACGTTTGTGACAGCCGTGAGGTGGCTGGACTCAGGGCAGGGAGCTCTGACCCAGCAAGAAYTGGGACCAGAACTCCCTGTTTTGGCTCTGCTTACTAGAACGAATCTCCAGTTACTGAAAGCAGTTTCACGGCTCCGGCCCTGCGCTCGCATGGGAAGATCTCAAGGGTTTTCTACTTGCAGCTGTGTGGACTGGAGCTCTTACTCATCTCCCACGGCCTCCAAGAACTTCTGCACCCTAAAGCAAAGTGACCTTGCCCGAGCTCGCGGCAAACAGGCAGAGGAAGCACCAAGCGGAGCGTGCTCCAAGCCCTCGGCAGCCTCACGGACTTCTCCAAAGGACGAGCCAAGCCCGAACCGCCGGTCAGCTAAACCCCCCTGTCCGTTCACCCCACGCGGGTCACGGGTGTCTGCAGAGCCCTGGGACACCACAGACACCCCCACGGCGGCCAGCACCTCCATCCTCGCACCGAGGGTGACCCTTCYGTGCAGACCACAGCGAGGGACAGACGGATCCCGCTCTCTGCAAGGGGAACGCACGCACGAGGCCGCGGCCCACGCTCCCTGCCCGGGGACCTTGCTCAAGAGAGCAGCACCGCATCCCGTCGCATCCTCCCTGCTCTTCCACGACCGTCGGGGAAAGCTGACCAAGGCAAAGCTCCCACTCGCACCCCAGGGCCACCAACAGATGCAGTTACGTGTTCTTACTCCATGCAGTCCTCCCGTGGCTGCAATTCCCCACTCTTCTACCGTAGCTTCCTCCACCGGCGCTCGGTCCCGGCTGAGCTACGGACCAGGCGATCTCTACGCAACGCAACATCCTTCTCCCCATTTTGTGCACTTGAATAAATAAGTTTTCTTTTTCTTTTTTTTTTTTACAAGTTTACTGTGCATTGTACAATCTAAAAATAAATGAAATAAAGTATATGAAATTTATAAATTTTCATCACATTTCTATAAAATACGGCCGCTGCTCAGAGCGGCCCTTTCTGTACACGGAACACCAAGTCACAATACAACGCAATGCACCAGCTGGAGGGCGGCAGCACGTTAAGCTAGACTGGGGTGTTTTTGTGAACTACCATTTAGACCTACTTAAAGCAAAGAAATACAAAAGCAAAACGCACGTAGTCAATCAATGGACACGGCTAAGCCATTTCTGAATCAAGTATCAAAACCCTACTAACAAAATACATCGTACTTGGAACAAAAACAGTGAGCTGAGAAAATATGCTACCTGCAGCAGTGCAGAAGCACCATTTTTGGTCTACCCAAGGTCGGTAGGAAGGGCATGACCAACACCAGTGATTATGCACCCTGTTCATATGCCAATGACATCCCAAAACAAAGCGACCAGACTAACTACCGAAATTCACAGTGACTTGAGTGCCACCAGCGACTGCAAATGGCCCAGGGAAGTAGTTTCAATGGGGCAGGACTCGAATTCCTCCTGTTTAAACTGTGCCTGACTGGGCTGAGCTTGCCTGGCTCCAGCCAGGGGACGTAGCTGCCATTGCAGAGGGGAGAACTGAGCTCTCGCGCGCCATGGRCACAGTTAAACAGTTACGCTCAGTTAAGCTCACCCAGTTAAGCTGCACCCAGTTAAGCTCAGGCTGCCGTGAACCACGCGCCTCCTTGGGATGTGAACAGAGCGAGCTGAATAAATAAAACACAGACCTTTCCGAGAGCTGGGCTTGGCACTGGGCAGCCCTCTGAATTCAGCACCAAGGATTCAAACTCGAGGCACAGTTCTGACGGATGAAATAGCACCGAGAGGAGGCTCTTGATATCTCTGCTGGTGTGCCAGTCCTTTATTATTCAGAGGATTTAATAATAAGTTGTATTTATGACTCTAGGTGGAATAAAATAAGTCAATTTTGTTTTCACTTTAAAAAAAGATAAATACTTTATCTAAACTATCAACAATACAAACTGGAGCTTTAAGCTTTTTTTTTCTCTTTTTTCTTTTTTAAACTCCGATTCACAGTAAATATTGTGGTTTTTTTTCTGCTGTTTTTTTCTGCTGTGTGTTTTTATTTTGTCCAGTAGTAAAAGTAGAAACCCCTGCACAGGCCAGGTGAGCACCTTTCAGTGGAAGCCGAGTGAAGTTGGTCCACGATGTCCTTGCATAGGTCACATTGGGTTGAGGTAGAAATCCTAGTTACCTGCACAACAGGAGGAGAGGAAGAGACTCATCTCAATAAGAGACAAACTCTACTGTAGGTTAGATGTGACAATCAAGTCCACATTGATGTCACTTGATGTGACAATCAAGTCCACATTGTACTGAGACCTGGCAGCCAGTGCAGAAAGGATGATCCTTGCCTTGAGCCAGTCACAATCAGACATAAAGGAGGCCTCCAAGAGCCGTCATCAAATCAAGCTCATGTGACTGACCTCAAAGAGTGGCAAAAATGCTCCTGCATTCAGTACTTCAGCTTTTTTTCCCCTAAAACACACTGATCTCCACACCCTCCCTTTCTGTGTTTCTATTYTTGTTTTTAATTCCCATGGGGCAGGGTCGTCATCCAGCTTCAGAAACATGGGGAGAAACCAAGCAGATTATTTTAGCTCCCAGTTCCAGATTTGAGCCCCAGCTCAGCGAGGTCCTCGAGCGCAGGCATTCCTACCACTGCAACTGCTCAAACCCTTGACCCGTGTCCGAGAAGCACCGTGCTGGACCACAGCGCCCGTGCATCCGCGCTGCACATCTGCTGCCTAGCACAGCGTGACCCCCATTTCTGGGAAGGCAACTGCTCCAGCAGAAGACTTCCACGTTGCTCTCACCGCAGTCACACGCATGTACAACGTGCAAGGTCTAAAGCTCCTCATCCCATTTCCCCACTCTGATTTTCACCTGGTGGCCTTCAGACCTCCCGCGATTCTGCACTAGTCCCTGCTAGTGCACATGGGCCAAATGACTGTACTCCAATTTAACCTCGTTACTCAAGTGAGGCAACCTCAAATTACTCCAAATTAACCTCATTTTCTGGCTTAGCAGTACCGGAGTCATACTTACCCGCCTCACAAAAAGCCTACGTGAGGATTTTTCAAGCAACAGTTTGATGGTGGAAAAGTTTGATGATGAAAACACTATACACAATGCACAGTCGAAAGAATCTCTCGGGTAGAGTGAGGTTGAGTCAAATGTTTTATAAGCGGCAAAGCGAATTCAATCATATACTGTAGGTTACTTTGGTATCAATGAACAGCAACAGTAACAGAGACCTACACGAAAGCACGGAGCGAGCTCTGGGGCCTCACAAACTCATTGCAATCATGAGTTACATCATAACACCACAGCGGATTTGCGTAACAGCAGCACCCAGCTCTGCGCGGGGACGCTCGGTTCTGGCATGGCGCACTGGGACCCCCGAGCAGACACGTGTGCTGTCCCGAGATGGTCCTCTCTTGGAGGGCAGTTACCCCTGGGCTCGCCCTGTCTTCTCCTTCCTGGCCTCCCCAGCGAGTCAGCGCCCGCGGGAGGCGGCGGGAGCGTGGGCAGGACGCGGAGCACGGGCACCGAGGCCGTCCCAGCTCCGCACAACCCTCCGGACCTGCCCGTGCCACCCACGGGTCCCACCTGCTCCCGCTGCGCCGCTCTGCAGGCGGCGAGGGCCGCGCGAGCAACAGCGCAAGAGCAGGGTGTTTGCTTTGCAAGGCAAAGCTGCAACTTAAAACCTGGACACTTCCTGGCTTTTGAGTATTGAGAGCGGCTGTTGTTGCCTGACGCTGCAGAAACCAGAGCACGCTGCCACAGAGCGCCCTTGTGCGCGGCCCCGTGCGACAGGGACGTGGACGTGCCGGGGAGGCAACCGTTTCGCACGGCAAGGGCAGGGGGAACTGGAGTGGGCAACAACCATCTCCAACATCCGTATAAAAACATACCTAAAAAATAGACATTTCCTCCTGATTTCGAATCGTCAAAGGGAAAAAAAAAAAAGTTCTCAAGAAGCAATCCCAGCCTGAACAKAATCCTAACGTGGGAGGAGACAGACCCGAGTCAGCACAGCGAGCGCTCCGTGTCGAGAAATCCTGACTCCCAACCAAGAAGCATTCAGACTCTCCATCCTCTGCCACGAGGCCTTCCCCCAGCTCGGAGCTCTTTCCCTGAGCCCCTTCCCACCCTGTCTCTGCAAAGGAAGAGGCGTCATTGAGCATCTCGCACGCAACCCCTGCTTTTTTTTTTTTTTTTTTTTTTCCTCTAGCCTTACCTTACAAAACAAGAACCGTTAGCTAAGCAAGCTCCTTATCGTGGCTTAACCCCAGAAAGGTGCGAAGCGTAAGGAGGCTGCATGCCCAGGGCAAGCCACATAGCGGACGTGCCGGCTGCGTTGGGCTGCGCGGTGGCCGGCGGTGCCAGCGCCAAGCGGGGCACAGGCGGGTGGTGGACGGTAAAGGAGGGGCGGGAGGGTTTGTGCTGCAGAGAAGCAAGCTTAATAGACAAAGAAGCGTTAGCAGGTTGGGCAGAAGCGGAAGAGGAGGGCGAGAAAGCGTCGCCGGGCGGCAGGGGCTGCAGAAGCGCGGGCTCGGGGTTAGGAGCAAGCAACGGAGGCGGAGGGGGCAGCGAGACGTTAGGAGGCGGCGGAGCGGGGGGGAAGACAGCCTGCCCCGGCGCCCGGCGGAGCTGCTGGGCGCCTCTGCTCTCGCTAGGGGTTACTGAGTTAGCGGGGGACGGGAAGGATGGGGAGGAGGTGCTGGCCACAGCCTGCAGAGGGTTTAAGCTTAGCACGGTGCTGCTAGAGACAGCACTGCTGCTGAAACTGGCTCCAAATTGATGAGGAGAGGAGGCAGAAGGCACCGCATGGTTAAAAATACCTGCAAACAGGAGAGAAAAACTCAGCTTCAACAGACGGGCTTTGTACAGTCTCAAGTGACAAGAGAAACAAAACCAAACAAAGCAAAACAAAGAAAACAAAACCAAACAAAACCAAGCAAAATTATAGTCGTTACAGCCCCATACAAAAATATGCAGCATGAGACAGCAGCAAGCAATGAGAGATAATGGTGCAGGCCAGGAGGTACAAAAGATTTCACTTACCTTTCCTACTGCCACCCTCTAAATGGCACGAGGAAAAATGGTCAGACCCAAGAACTTTCAGTGCTACACCACCCGGGTGGACTTTTGATGAGATTACGTGGTCTCTAGAGTTGTTTATCTGAAGACTCAAACTGCTGCTCTTCCCTCCCCACCCTCCTGCTTTCCCACTTACAGGGCAGCAGAGGGGAGATTGTATTTCCAGCAAATCTACATGCTGAGAGATGTGAGAGTTAGGATTTCCCGACATGGTGCCTGAATGATTATGGACAGGTAAGAGAAAAACTGCCTTTGACCCTTAGAGTTCTGGCAGGTTCAGACTATCTTCTGCTCCTGCCAGCTTGTCTCCAGTTTGGGCCACAGAGGCCAAGCCTGTGCAGAACCTCAGAAGTGCAAGGTGCATATGGCATTGCCCTTCCTGGCAAAGGAATGCTCTTCGTATCCATTCAAGAGCCAGAACGCTACGCAATTCCCAACACCATCTCCTCTGCAGAGATACTGAGTTTTTTGCTCTTCCTGGATCCTGCCACATCCATTCCAGGCCTAATTCTCAACCTTTCGTCAAGTTGTCAAGTTAGAGATCCTTAACTTGGTAACATGACAAGTTAAAATCTTTACCTGCAGGCAGCCCTAAGTTGGTTCCAACACAGCAACATCTGAACAAGCACACATTATGAAATCACACAGTCTGGGTGTATTCTTTCATTAAGGTGATACAACATGCTCATCTAGTAGACAAAGCTCATGAGATTTCACTGTGGGGAATTGCACTCATCCTAGCATTTCCAAGAGACAGAGGAGACAGGTTATGTGGGACAGATCTGCTTCACATCCTGCAGAAGTGAAAGGGTTTCACCCCTGGAGAGGCAGAGTCAGACTTTCCTTTAGGCCCTGTCTTATACCAGAGAAAGAGTTCTGCCTACCTCCAACTGTTCCACCTGTAACCCCAGGAGAGAAGTTCCCCATAGTGTGAGAATTAGTCAGTCTGGTTGCAGCTGATGACACGTGGACCAGACTGGCAGCAGCTGGCATTGAATTAAATAAGGACTGCAATACTGAGGAATTTGTCACTGAGTTGAGGTTTGCTTGCAAGGCCATGGGGCCAAGGGGGAACTGCGATCCAGTGGTCAGAGCGTTTAGGAAAGGATGGTGTGGCTGAACAGAAGACGCTGGGTTGCCTGCTGAAGAAACAGCAGTCGAAAGGCTTTTACCATTCAGAAGGCCACCAGAGGAAACAGCAGCAGAAATGAAAAGGTTGTGGCCATTTTTGAACTCCACATCTCGGTCCCTTCCTTTGCCGACCTTTCCGTTATGCTGCAAAGGGTTTTTCTCCGAAGAACCCCCAGCACGGATGYTTATTTCGCTGATCTCCTTGCTTTTGACCCCTGACCGATTCAAGTCTTCTCCTTTCGTGCTGCTGAGGCCTTCGAGTTGCCTCTTGTTCAGAAAAGGGTTGGTTTCCGATCCGCCCCCATCTTTGCCCCGCTGGGACTGAAACCCCAGCGAGCAGCTGGAAGCCCCGTCCGGAGCCTTATGCGGAAGAGAAGCACCGTCGATAAAGCTGTGCAAACCCATGTCTGTCGAGAGTGCCCCGTTGTACGTGAATCCATTCGCGGGGTTTGTGGCGGCGCTGAGCCCGTCCGCCCCGCAGGAGGGCCCGGCAACGCTCTTCCTCGCGTGGGCCGCGATCTTGGACTCCATGGCCAGGCCGTCCTCAGCGGGAGGCCTGAAGGCGAAGAGCGAGTTCTGGCTCAGAGAGGAAGCCGACTGCAAGGGGCCGTCTGTAGTTTTGCTCAGGTTGATGTCGGATATTGGTGAGAAAGTCGATTTCCATTTACTGCTGTTCATGCTCTCGTTGGTTTGTGCTTGTTTCCTCCCAGGTAAACTGCCACCTGGTTTGAAAGAAAAGGTAACAAAAATATCAAAGAACAGCTTTCATTGAGTCTTTTTATGAAGAACAGGGAGGTTTTTTTTTTTTGTTTTGCTTCCTCTCCTCCTCCCCAGCACCCATATTTAATCAGGCTGTAATTCTATTTGATTCAAGGGCAGAAATACTCGATAGAAGTCACCTAACCGAGCTCCAAACCTAGTTCAGTGCTCTGATAAAGCCCAAGGCTGATCTACTCTTTCCTCAGTCTTTGCACTACAAACCTCTTCCCTAACCCTGGGTCAGATGGAGACAGAAAGCACTGACCCAAGCCCTGTAAATATCAGTCATGCGTCTTAATGATGACTATGGAGAGTCCCAGCAGAGGTGCAGGCTGCTCGGGAGTACGCAAGTGTAGAAAAGCCTGCTCTCCACTTAAAAAGAACCCCCCCCTTTCCAACTCCAACCATTAAAACGAATGATTCATGTTCCTCACACCGACTCTAACCATTAAAACGAATGATTAATGTTCCTGACACCTACCATTTTCAACAGTCTTCTGTGGAGATTTGCTCTCCAGCGATATCGTTGCAATTTTCCTCTCAATTCTGGTGAGAAAATAAAAAAAATGTTACAACACTGATTGTAGTCTTATTGTTGGTACATTACCCTTGTAGCTTATCTTCTTTATGTGCATGTCTTAACAGTTGTCTAGAGTATAGAAGCAAGTCGTCTATGAAAGCATATTGCTCCTAGAAGCACTTAAAAACATTTTTCTTTTTAATCCACCAAAAGCTCTGAGTAGAAGTTGTTAAAACTTTGCACTCTTTTTCAAGATTATTTTATGTTCAGACAACTTAGCTGTTGTTCTAGTTTCATGAGAAKAAATAGGCTGTTGCTATCATCTCAATATTGGTTACTTTTCTGGTGCCTCCAGCAAGAAAAAGAAACCATTGCATCCACATGCAGGTAGAATGTAGCAATATTCAGAGCAAAACAACATTTTGGGGTAGGAAGTAAAGAATTCTTGATCAAGCTGAAAGCAGGSAGTGAAAGGGAGACAGATTCTTGGTTAAAAGTCATATTCGTGGCCCCAATAACTGCTACAACCAGTAATAAACAAACAAAAAAAGATCATTTCTATACTATTTCTTACAAAGATCCATAGCAAGAATAGGTTGCCACTTGTTCAAGCGCCACTTCCTAAGTAACTTTCTGATTCATAACCTCAGCCTCCCACATGGCCTCGTGGAATCATTCTCCAAGGAAAGGCAGCAGAGAGAACAGACCCACCACACTCGTCTGCTTTAAAACCCCCAGGAAAATCTCCTGGTGGTGGCTGTGCCTGCACGCTCACCTGGTGCTGTTGTGCTCGTCTTCAGATCCCTGCTCGTCATCCGACGTTAGCGGGGAGTAATGGACACCATTGCTCTGCACAAGCGGCTTCTCCTTTTTCAACACGGGGGGCAGGTCATTGTCCTGGTAAGGAACAGGAGAGTTCTTCAGGGAGTTTTCAGGAGAGGAAATGGCTGTTATTTCTAAAGGCTGGTTAATGTTATTGACCTGGTCAGGAAGGAAAGAAAACGGGTAAGGAGAAGAGCATCCCTTTAAAACACAGCATCATGTTCAAGGTAATAGAACAGGGCGTATGCATGCTGAGCACTGCACTAGAGCTATGGGCAAAGGCTGTCTTAAAGCAAATCTACAGCCTTAAAAAACACTTTGCTGAAGATACAAGCTTTGTGCCATAATGGTCTGAACTGAAAATTACAAGATTATTTTAATAGTTAAGGTTCTGATAGAAAAAACCCTCCTTGAATATCTTCTGACCCTACAATAGGTCCTCAGCTTCTTAAATTCACCAGCCTCTCACAAAGGCCATTCTCATATAGGTTCTGATAGGCTCTTTGTGCCAGTTTTAGCCATTAGCTCTGTAAAAGTGCCAGTTTTAGCCATTACAATGGGTACATAAAAGAACGGAGCAACCAGCACCTATTTCTAACTCAAAGGGGCTTCCCGGGCCCTCCTGTTTTGCTGGAGCTCTGCATCTCTGCCCTTACCATGGAGTTAATGTTGAGCGGCGAACCCGATGGCTGCGTAAAGAGGCCCGACACAGTCGGGAGGGATTTGCGCTTAGGGGAGACACCAGAGCTCCCGCCGACGTTCCCGGCAGAYGATCTCTTCCGCCGCCCTCGCTTCTTCCCATCCTGCGCGTGCGCTTGGCCACAGTCCAACCGAGCGGCCGGGGGCAGAGCGCTGTGCTTGTTGGAAGGGGACTGTTTTACATGTCCTGTATTAGGAGAGATCGTAAAGATGATTCTTCTCTTGGCCTCGTTCTCAGGATCTGAAAACGCCGCATCAGACTGAAGATCCCCCTTTGTTCCTTCGGCAAACATCTTCTGGGCGTCTGCGTACTGCAAGACCCCCACGAGGCTCTGGGAGGTGCCATTTAACCTGGGGCTTGTCGAGTGCTGATGAGCAGGGGAGCTTTGCCCGGAGTTCCTTGACTGCATCATTAGCAACGGATGTTGTGGAGTGGAACTCCGAGACCCTACCGAGTTAAAGAGACTCCCAGAGTCATCCAGAGCTGCCTGATCAACGCTATGGTTAAGATGGGCTGGGCTGTTGGAAAGAGTCCCATTGACTGCCACGGAGCCAGAAGAGTAAGAAAAACCTGTTGAAGGGAAAGTAAACGTCAGTGCTGGTGCTSAGCGACAGGTCCCAGTGCTAGACTGCAGCCATGGCAAGGGTGGCYGCAGCTGCACCTGCAGTGGAGCAGCCAGGGACTGCAGGAAGCTGCCCGGCTGCTCTGGACACAGGGCTCTTTGCTCTGGCACCTTCAGAAAATTCACGTATCCCACGGCCTAGCCAGCTTTTAAACAGAACTCAAAGTTTTTTGGGTTTTTTGGGTTTTTTTTTTGTTTGTTTGTTTGTTTGTTTGTTTTTTTGGGGGGGGGGCAAAATAGATGCTAGCAACAACGCAAGCCCCCAGAGAGCGGTAAACAGAAAGGACAAATGTCTGGTGAGGGATCTGCTGCTGAACAGCTCTGTATGCTAGGAATTAGTTTTCTTGGTCCACAAGGTCTCTGTGTCCTGAGCAGCTGAATCTCAACAGATAAGCCAGTTGAGAAGCAGTATTTACACTTGAAGTATCCCTGCCCTCTCCCCTCCATGCCCAGCTAYCCTAGTACTTGTGCCTGCTCGTGAGACACCACTGTGACTGCACCAGGGAACTAATCTTGCCATTGAAAAGCCCTACCATACTGTGAAAACAAAACTTGCCAAGGCAGCTCAGCTGGAAGCACAGCTGTGCAAAGCATTTTGCAGTGTAAAGGTGAGACTGTCTTCATGCATGTAGAGTTCACAAAAGGAAGTACTGGCTTATACCGCAAGCTGCTGCAGTTCGGACAAAAAAGGCAATTTCAAACAACTGCTCCATACTAAAAGGCATGTAAAGTGTCTCAGAACAGCATCGTGCAAGATGCATGATTCCTGGGTCACCTTACAGGACACGCATTTACTGTGTGACCTGAAGCGCCAGAACAGGGACCCGTGCACCCGTGGGTGCTGCCACGGGGACACGGTGCAGCTTCACGCAGAGGAGGCCGTTACCTGAGGTA
The DNA here is from genome assembly GCF_003342845.1 of Nothoprocta perdicaria. Classification (NCBI taxonomy): domain Eukaryota; kingdom Metazoa; phylum Chordata; class Aves; order Tinamiformes; family Tinamidae; genus Nothoprocta; species Nothoprocta perdicaria. The sequence goes on from NW_020455645.1 coordinate 177,751, forward strand.
GCCAAAGCCAGAGGCTTGTTTCCAGCAGCATTGCTTACACCATTATGAGAACTAGCACCAATCTGCTTTTCAAGTGTCGATGAGTCTCTATTCTGATGAACTGGGCTGGGTGTGCTTCTCTGGGGAGAGAGAAACAAACGTTTCAGTCCAACAAACACACTCAAAAGCCACCAATTTTAAATCAAATTCACATGCATTAGTATATCTATCAACTGAAGTGGCTCGGCTTCCCTAATTGCCCTAGATTTTGCTTGTTTTGTGGAAAAACATCATATCAGCATATTACGGGACAAAAATAAATGACGATGATATGACCATGCAAAAGCAGAGAGAACAGGCTCACTGTCCCACAAAGTTCTAGCGGAGGAGAGCACAGAGGTCAGGGAACAAACGCCTCAGGCCCCTGTGTCACAGGCAGACAGAAAGGAAGCGGGTGGCTGTAGCACATCCCAAAGCTGCTATACACCAGGTTCCCCAAAACAATCCTGAAATAGCCTGGATGCACCAGGCTACACTGCCTGCTCCTCTCTCTGAGGTATTATAAACAAGTGGCGCTTTTCAAAACGAGGCACAAGAGTTGTGAAACGCCAGCCTGAATAAATAACATGCTCAAGTTAGAGGTGGCCCAGAGCTGACAGTTTCTGCCCCTTTATTCAGTCTTTCTGAGGAGATACCACCTCTCCTTGGAGCTGGGAAGACTCTAGTCATGCTACAGCTACSAAGTCTGTGGCTGGAATGAGATAATGGATTGAAGATTATGAAACAAACTCCAGCTTTTCAAATCCAGGACCGTAATGCTGGTGATTACTTGGGTTAGATTCTAAATTCACAGCACTCAAGAATCATTCACTGCTTTCACATCAGGGCTGTACTGGAAACAGGACCGAGCCTATTTGAACTTGMTCCACCTCTGAAAGGTACACGGGCAAACTTTCGGAAAGAGATGGCCTGAAAAAAACCCTGCAGTTGTAAAAGCAGGGAAGCACTGTCCACATTCACCCCACACTCTCATGAGATTAAAAAAAAAATCTACAATTTATGTATGGACAAAGTGAGGTGGAAGAATTTGTCCCCTTAGTGCCATACAAGGAGGTAAGGGCCAAGAGCACGTTTACTTGTGAGGCTCTCAGACCCACATACCTTCAAACACTGGTACTTTCCCACCAAGTCAGAGTTTGTGCTTTTGATGCACATGTTCACTTTCCTTTCTGAATGAAATGTTCCCAACTCCACCTAGAGAACAACTAAGAACCAACAGCAGCCTCCCCCGAAGCATCACAGAGAGCCCACGTCAGCAGCCCGCTCAGGATCTGGTGCAGAAGACACCATTACTTCCCAGGGGGATTTCAGTTAGGCATGGAAAGCGTTGACAATCCCTTACTCACCACCTTCTCAACACGGCTAGGTAGGACTACGCTGGCCAGAGGGATACTAACAGGGAGTTTATTGGGCTGCACTGTGCTGAGAGGAATACTGATAGGTAGGCTGGTGATAGTTTCTCCATTACTCACAGAGGTTCTCTCTCTCAAAACCTGCAATTGGGAAAAAAAAAAAGAAAAAAAGTAGCGTTTAACTGTATGCTATTACTGGAAAGACTTTGTAAAAACTAACAGTAACCTGCTCATTTAGTTGCATATGGTTGTATAAGAACTACATGCTTAAGAGGGATGACCATAAAAGCAAAGACAGCTTGCCCAGCAACTCCAAACTACCAGGACAGGAGTATCTGACTGTGTAGAAAGACATGTAAATTCCAGCTGCWGTTAGTCACAAAAGCATAAGGAAAAGCATGCTTTAGGCAAGCCCATTTTCCCAGTGTCTTTGTGAGAGCTCTGTAGAAAGCACTCATCTGACAACATTTCTATCTTGAGGTGCTCTGTATGCAGAAGAGGTAGCAGCCAGGGAGATTTCCATGGTAACTTGCTGCTGAAGGGCTCTTCCTTGCTCTGAAACAAGGATCCACGGGCAGGACCAACCATGTGGCAGAAAAGTTTTTTTTTTTTTTTTTTTCTTTTTTAAAAATGAAATATAATCTCACATTGAAGTAGAAACAGATTTAGACCAAACCAAAAGTAATACTGTGTTACTGGTGTAATTCATACGCGAACCAGTACCTCTGAGGAAAGTCTCTTTCATGCCCTCCGTCTTCTCCTCCTCTAGCCAGTCCCTTCTTTCTACCACCCTTGCTCTTTAGTTGTGTTACACTCGACACCAAGGTGCCCATAGGACAGAGAATCAGCCTTTGCTTCTCTTGGTTACTCGTTGCTCTGGCAGGTGTGAGGTCCTTGCAGCCCTGCTTAAACAGATCGTCTCTTACCTTCTCGCCTGCAATTGGTAAGGCCGCTGGGGAAGAGGGCCGAGTTTCCTGAGGACTCAGCTTTATGCCATTAATACCAGGGCTTGGATATGTAAGGCCATTCTCTTTTACATGGTCAGCTCTAGAACAGACATGTAAAATGGTTAGAATACAAGGCACTGCTGTACCAAACACAAAGCACTATATGATCTCGTTTATATCTGATCAGTTGGCACTGCTGGTTTTAYTGATTTACGATCTAAAGCTTTAAGTATATAGAAACATTCAAAACTATTTCTCCACAATCCGAATAAACTACTTTTACCAAAAACAAATATAGCAACCCCTCTTTTCCCCTCCTAGGAAATGATCTCTCTCACCTCTGTATCTCATTAGTTGTTGCTTTTCCATTGACTGCATGGTCTTGATTCAAGTGTCTCCTTAGTGCTATCTTAGCAGGGGAAAACCTGGTGTAGTCGGGTAAGGACAAGCTTGTCATCTTGTCTGCCTTCTGTCTGCTGTTGTGGTTTGGAGTACATGGAACTATTTCTTGGTCCAGATGAGAGGTTGTATACTGAGGGGTGTTCTGCTTGGAGGAAGGCCTGCTGAAAGTATTATGAATTTCATAGGGAGTAGCATGGCCATTCATGGACAGCTCTGGGCTCATGCCATTGATGTGGGGGACAGGGAATTTAGAGCATTCRAGCTCAAGCTGGAACCTGCCATGCTCAGCCTCAGGATCACGGCTCAGATGGTTTTTATTGCGTAGCTGCACTGACAGTGACTCATCAGACGGTGTATACGATTTCAGCTGCAGGAGCTCCTGCTGTCTTTGACTCTTCTCAAGTTCCACAATGCTGATCTTTAAATGAAGAGGAGGACAACGATTAAAGACCATACTGAAGAATTCTAACACATTATGCWGTTTTGCCATCACAGACTTCTCAGAAATAGTTTCATTTATTTCTGGGAATAACACAAAAGAAGTGACCTACAATTTTACAATCAAATCTCAAGAGGCTCCTCTCATTTTCTACAATCAAAAGATGTAGGTTGGGGGAATGACTCAGAGACTATTAGAAAGCACTTCTATATTTTTGGAAGCAAACATAAGGTACCTCCGATATAAACTTATATATTACACATGCACACACACATACACACGTTTAAGAAGTAAAGCCTAACTCACTACTGCCAGTCACAGAAGGAAAGCAACATCCCATGACAGGTCAAAAATAAAAGTCTCTCTAAAGCTCATCTCACAAGGAGGAAAGAAACCTCTGTGGTCACAGCAGTTTCATTTATTTTTATTTAACTGATATTCTGTGGAAACCAATCTCTGAACTGAACCTTCAAAACACACAGAGGACACTGAAGCCATTCCTGCTTTTTACATTAGGTCAAGATTTCTAATGGTTTTAATGAGCCATGATTTCGTCTTTCACAGCACTACAAGGGAATCAGGCCATAGTATCTGCTTCCTTTAATTACTTCGAGAGTCAAAAAATGACCTGTATTTTTTGTTTGTCTCAATTTTACCAAAACCCTCCAAAATATTTATATCTAGAAAAAGTGTAACAACCGGCTAGCTTACCCTTAATATCATATTTAATCAAACACCCTAACAGGCCTACTGCCCAAGAGTTAACCCAAGCTGGTGACTCTAGACCCTTTTCCTGCCTTGCTCTCTACCTGCAGTTCCAAACAGTGCTTTTGTTTCTCTGAAATTTGATTCTTCAAGGCCTGCTTCTCCTTCAGCAAGTTCTCCAGGGACAGTGTAGACCAATCCAGCTTCAGTTCTTCACACCGTGCCTTCAGCTGCCAAGACACAGGATGAACAGATCAAAAGACTTTTGCTGTTTCCCCCTACCCGAGGCACAAGGCATGTCTTTATAAGGGCCACGCTTCTCATCCTCTTAAACTCAAGTCAAGCACCACGAAAACCGTCCTGTATTCCCCGCTTAACGCAGCAGGAGGTGGCCAGCTTTGTTGGAACTTGYCTTATCACCCAGCATAACTAAACACCTCTGCACCCAAATTTTCCCCCTGTCCACCTTAATCCTGAATTGAAGAGAAGGGTTGTGGCCACCATGAGGCAAACACTACACAACACAAGTGTCTTGGCCAGCAAGATCCACGTTCAATGTCAGGCCAGCTGAGGCCACAGCCGACCATCATCTCAGCATTTCTTAGAGTCAAACAAAGGTCTCCAAGAAATGGGATCACTTGCATTCTCTCCACCAATATCATTCCTCTAGAAAGAAATACATATGTTCCTCTATATAGGAACAGCAGCAGCAGTCGAGGCAGCTCTTGGCTCACAGCTTGGCTTCCTTGCATGAATGGGAGCATCACCCTGCTGCTCAGACCCAAGCTTTGTACGCACCAGCTGTAAGCTCTGGTTCCTGAGTTCGCCGTTATCCTTCTCCAGCTGTTTCGTCTGTTCTTTCAGTTGCTGATTGTGAGCAGAGATTTCCTTCTGAGCCTGAATCAGGTCGTTGTAGGTCAGAGCTTTAACTCCCAGCTACAAAATGGAGGATGGGAGGGAGAGAGATCATTCGATACGGCCTTGACACTAAATCCAGACAACTGTCACATTCAAAAGTAATACTAAGGAGACTCGTAAAACTTTAACAGTTTGTAGAAAGTCACTCTGAGGCACTTTCTCATCAATATTTTACATATGAGGTAATGAAGAAGCTCAGAAATACCTCGCTTTGAGTGGCTGCTCTAGCAATTCAACTTCAAAGCTGCCATTTAGTTTCTCTTGTCAACCACGAGAACACTATTTTTGCAGAGCAATCACGTTTCCTTTTGAGCTTCTGAAGCTGCATTAGCAATGCAGACTACCCTTTATTAAAAGGCAATGGTGCCTGTGGACCGTCGCCCCTTCCCCCAGATAAAGTGGCACACAACAATCTCAACAGCAAAAATAAAACCTAACCAAAGCAGCAAAGAGCTTCCACATGATGTAATGTCATCTGCACAAAGAAGGCTGAAGACCCCAGACCATTCTGGCCTTGCACCTTTTTAGCAAAAACATTTCCACCCAGATGCCAAACAAGCACACATTTCCACCAGACCAACCTCATCAAGTTTCTGTTGAAAAAGACGTTTTATTTCCTCTTTCTGTGCCTGGCAGTGGGTGAATAACTGCTGTGCGGTCCCCAGTAGCTGAGCGTTTTTCTCCTAGAAGAGGAAAGGGTGAGAAAAAGCACATTTAGCATCAATGGCAGCAAACCTTGAAGGGTGCTTCTTCCCAAGAAGTTTACATCCAGTTTTGAGGCAAGCTGATATCCAGGTGGGAATGAATCTGAGCTCAGAGAGGAGATCTGGGGACTAAGGCACCTCTGCCTCAGGCTTCTGTCATGTTGTATTTGCTAGTGTTCAATGCTCTAAGGAAGTTATTTAAGCTGAAAAGAATCTTTAAATAGATTTCGTTGCTATACAGTAAAACACAATCATTCATTTTTAACTGCCTAGCACATCTGTAAAGGAGTAATAGCCACATCCTACAGAGGAGAAACAGAACTGGGAAACATTATCTGCATGAAATCTGTTACTAAACTGAGAATAAACTAAATCTCTGGAGTCCCAACCCAGAGTTTTCCTACACAGTATTCACAAAAGACATTCAGTAAATGAAAATACATTGTGGGGGAGGCAGGAGGAAAGTCATAAATAAGCCAAACCATTTGTGTTTCTAGAGCCAAAGCTGCTTTAATGAGCCACCCTACCCTTCTACTTGTGAGACATTTCCTGCCTGTAACATTCCTTAACTAGATAYTGGCTCGCTCATTGCAGGGTCTTGCCCTGGGTGAGCAGCGAAGGGCAAGGGCAGGAATGGCTGAGAAGCCTCCCATTTTCACCATTCCTTGTCACAGGATGAGTGCAGGRCCAGGAAAGAGCTCTGCAGATGCCGCTTGCCCCCATGCAACTTCGGCGGGGCCAAGCAGGAGTTTGGCTAACGTGGCCTCCCGGGGGGAGGCCAAGGAGAAAGACACCGTGGCCTTGCAAGCCATGCCTGCAAGGCAAGCAGCAGCACGGGCACGTCCCACCTGTGAGAGGAAAACAGAGGACGTGCCGCACAGCTCCAGGTGCCTCCGAAGACTTGGCTGCGTCGCCGCGGTGCTAAAGGGGCTGCCACAGGCGCAAAGCTCGGGGTGCCTCAGCACCAGGCTCTTCACGTGGCCTTCTCAAGCAGCGCTGGGGCTGACAGCTCCATCTAAGGGTACCCGGGTGGACTAGCAGCTCAGAGCATCTTGTTTATGTTAAAATCGCGGTAGAGACATTTTTATTGTACTGAGAAAAATAAAGGAACGTGTTGGGGGAGCCCTTATGTGCAGCAGCAGCACCTCTGGCAGGGCAGTTCGACATCTGCTTTCAGGAAGCGTGACCAGCCGTGCTCTCGGGATAACACTCCATCAAATAACCATTTCAGCCAGAATTGCCCATTTTAAATGTCTTTACACAACAACTGTCAGATGCCAGCACGGAGGGACTACTTTGCTACACTCTCAAGTCATACTTCAATGTACGGCATGATAATTTCACGCTCTTGTTTTTTAGTCCATGCCTGTGCAAGAAGGTAAGCTAACTTTGTGATCAGGCTTTTCTGATTTCTGTCTACATGCAGAAAAATACCCCGCTTAAAGGAAAGACTCCCAATTCAGCATGTTGTTCAAGGGGGAGCACAAGCGAGAGCAGCAGAAAGGTTTGYATTAGCATCACAACAGCACCAGAGCCGCTGGCTGGCAGGAACCGGGCGCTACAAGTTAGCCTTTCTCCTGTAGGAAAAGGGAGCTCCAGTTCTGGAAATGGCCACAAAACCCCGGCACGGCTCGAGGCTGACACCTTCCGAAAGGACATAAAGGAAATGCTCAAGAAGGGCCACCAAAAGGTGGACTTCCCAAGACGTTAAAGGGTACAGTGGAGCTCCAAGGGGAGAAGAGCCTGCCTAGGTACTTGCTTGGAGGAAATCTCATCAGGACTAATTTACAAAGCAATTCAATTATCTATTAATGCAAGGCAAAACAGTATTTAGGCAGGAAATCTCCTCCCTCTACTGGAGAGATGTCTTTACAACAACAGATTAAAAACACGCTTCATAATTAAAGTATTTTCTGTGCCTTTCTCTGTATTTCAGCTCATCATTTAGTTCCACACATTGCCCACCAGTGTAGCTTTAACATACTATTAGTACCAAGAGACTAACAAAGCACCATCAGCTATGACAGCCAGCTCTCTCTTACATCTTGCTCTTCAATTTTTGTCTTGTTCTTCCAGAAGTTTAACAGCCCATGCTGCTAGAATGTTTGCAACTCATTTAAGGTTTTGCTAAACTACAAAAAATGTCAAAAAAAAAAAAAAAAAAAA
>NW_020455645.1:185447-223108 GCF_003342845.1 Nothoprocta perdicaria
TCAGAAAATTCAATTCCAAGGATTTAAAGCAGACCTCATTCAAATTTGCAGCTAGATTAACCAAAATGTAATTACTTAAGCATAGTTCCACTGGCAGCTCACAGGATGCCACCATCGAGGGAAGCAAAAGAAGGTATTTAAGCAGCACACACTGCCGGAAAAGTTGACCTGTAATATTTGAAAATTAAAAGCTGGGGAGAAAAGGAATACGCATACACATACAGCTGAATGTGGCAATAGCTAAATGTGGAAACAGAATTGCAGAATAGAGTCTTATCAGGTGGCTTGCAAAGTGGGTAGCATGTTGAGAGGGAAGAGGAGATGCATCTTTCCCAGTTCACGGAGAGGGAATTTAAGCACACGAAATGACAGGCTGACCTGGTTAACAAAATCCCCATGCACAGTCACTCAGACTAAGCATTACTGTGGCAGACTTCAATTGGTCTGGTGCAGCACAGTCATTGGGATGTACACAGTTACAGCCTCCAGCATCTCTCCCCTTCATCTAAGGTATTTAGTAGCCGGGCAGCTTTTGTTTAGAAATATAAAAAAAAAAAAAAAAAGCAACCAAGCAAAACCACTACCTTTTCCTGCTCCAGTAACTGTTGCAGACTTGCTTTATACTGAGGAGTCTTCATGTATGCCATAAACTGCATGTACTGGATCTTAAAAGAGTCTGCAAAATACAGAGGGAGAGAACACATTTCAAATAAGGGAAAACACAATGCTACCATTTAACCCTCCTTGCTCCCTTTTTTTGTTGTTTGGGCTACAAATTCCCCTTCTTTTGTGTCAAATTAAGAGTTGAAGTAATATCAGAAACAAATGCAAGCCAAGATGTCAGTTGCAGCAACAAGTAAGAGAGGAGACGTGAAGGGAAGCTGAGGGGTAAAGTGCCCCTGCTCCCATTCAATCTAGAGCAAAATCTTTGTTTTACTCTGTATTTAGAAATAACTAAGTAAAGGTCCCCAAAAAAACCTACACACGGACACCATTGCAGGCTCACCTAGCAGCTTCTGTAGTGCAGGTGGGGTGGGTGTCACCAGGAGCTGGTTAGATGAATGCCGTTGCACTTTAGGAGGTAGTTGGTAATATGGACTATGAGGTGACTTGTATGCATCTAAAGCGAGAAAAAGATCACAAATTTAGGAAATTCAGCATTTCTGGCAGTGCACAGTAGCTCTGTCATTTGAAAGTATGCCATTTTACAATGCAAGATCCACTAAACCGGCTGGACCAATTACTACAACAAATGGTGTTTGGAAGGACTTCTAAAACTTATCCTGAGAACAGCGGCAAGGTCTGAGCCACAGAGCGGCTGCAGCTCCTACAAAATAACTGCAGGCAGCTTCAGGCATCATCTCAGGTGGAGCCAGACCACCACTTCCAAAGGAGCTCTGCTTTAACAGTAAGGAAGAAGGTCCAACACGAAGACAAACTGAAGGGAGCAATAAAAGGAGGAGGACCTCAAAGCACTCACTGGGACCCTCGGCACTTTGGTAGAAGAGAAGCTTCCTCAAACTCACCCTGAGGAGAGGATGAAGATGTTTGCGACACAGTTTGAGCATGCAGAAGTTCTAGTGCAGTTTGGTTCTTCTTGGTCTTGCGCTCTGTATTTGCAGTGTTCATTTTCTTGGGACGCCCTCGTTTCCTGCCTGCCATTTTCCTTCCTTTTTTGCTCAGCTTTTTCTTACGTGCTTTGGAGGGAGATGGCTTTTTAACAGAATTTGCCCCAGCCTTTTCTTCCTCAGCACCAGAATCCTAAGAGAATTTAAAAAAAAACCTTTAATATTTAGCCATTTATACCTACGTATGCACAATCCTTTTAAGCAAGAATGAATAACTTTGCTTAATAATTCTGGAAGAAAGTTGATGCACTCTCATTAAGTAACTTAATTGGCTAGCCAGACAGAGAGACTTCCTTGAGATTAAAATGGTCCCTGACTTCCAAGGAGCTGTGTCAATTCTCTTCTGGATCTATCCATTACAGAGAAGGCAATCCGTAACTTGTCTAGGAAGAGCTGATTACTCACCTCACATTGAGTATTCTCCCCTACTGTGTTTCATGAAGGAGTCAAAGTACATCAAATACTTCATATTTTTGCACAGGAACAGTCATTACATTTCCAACAACATTATGCAATTGAATGGGAAAGGAAATGAGTCTTTGCAACAGCAATTCAACACACCCCAAACTCCATTCAATGGCCTTTGGCTTAGGAAAAGCTTACAAGTCGTGTGGAAGGCAAGAAGGGTTACGGATTCAGCTGCTCTCTTCATGAGSCAGTACTTTTTTTTCCCCCCTCAGAACTATGGCTGTAATTCTCAAGGGCAGATCTTCTGAAGCTATTAAATCACTTTTTCCCCCACAGCAAGGCTATAGTAGTTTACATATTCAGAACATTAAATTCCCATATGGTCACGTTTTTGCTGGCATAGAGAAAAGTATAGGCATAGCCAAACTTCACTGTATGAAAGAACACAATGAAACACAATATAAATATTTACTGTATGAAAATGCAAGTTCACCTTGTTTTCTTGAACCTTCGTTGGAGTAGTTGTGTTGCTCTTATTTTCTCTTTGTTGACGACGTCTAGCTGCCTCTTGTTCCTCCTGAACAAATATTTGAGAAGACTTTATAACTTGCTGCTGCATTTCTAATGCAGAGCCCTATATTCCCTAGCTTATTCCTCTARGCTGCTACCATATAAAGACTAATTTAAAAAGGAAAATATCCTTGGTTACCAGCAAGGGAAAAACCAACTTATCCTGTCCCATGCAACACTGTGTGTGAACAGGAAGGTAAGTACAAGGTATCCTGTTGCGCTGCAAAAAGGGCTAAAAAGGGCTTCAAACCTGCAGCTTCAGGAGAAAGAAGAGCAGGCCACAACCTCTTCCCCTCTGTGCCACACTGGTGTTATATATAAAATGCATTAAAATATCCACCAAAACCAGCAAAACTTTCTAAATGGCAATAGCTTTACCCCCACCCTTTAACCTCCACGGGTTACTAGGGCATTACAAAACCTTAGATGAGTGGAAAGGGCAAAGCCCCTCCAAAGCAGATTCCCTGCAGCCAAGTCAAGCAGCCTAAAAACACAAAGCGACTTTTAAGATTTACTTTCAGCTAAGGACCAAGGAGAGGGATTTTCAGAGAGCTGATAAAACGTCGTTCTTGTACCTTCCATTCTGAACCAGCCCAGCCCAGTCTCAGAAAACCTCTGGCACTTGAATTGCACGTGGGGGAGCACCGCGTTTCACCTCCGAACTAACATGTCCCAAAGGGGTTAAAAAGCTCAGAGTGTCCTTTATCTGAGCTGAGATGCAACCAAATACTGGGCTGGATTTTCTTCCCCGTTTCTTTCTGAAATCTCAGCTCTTTAGTGASTGAATAGCTTCACTGCAAGGGAGGAAACAATTGAGGCTGCCCTGTTAATTCTCAATTATAAAACTCTTTGAACCTGGCTGCAGTAGTGCTTGGTGGCCTCGGATGCTTCCCTAAGTCCCATGCATGTTTCTTTTTTCCCCTGGCACCTCTGAAGATCTTTAACACAGCTCTCACACTATCACTGCTTCATTATTTTGAATTTTCTACAGAAAGTCGATGGAAACTTACCCTGAGTTTTGGATTTTTGAGACTAGAAAAATAGTTTTCAAGCTGAAAGGAAAAGATAAGATAATCATTTTGTAAGTCAGAACAGAAGGCTAAATGAAGAACATCATATTCATTTAAAACAAAATGCAGGACTGCCGAAATTCTGACCATTTTTTCCCCTCTGATAACGCCCCAAAAGAAGCCATTTCCATACATTCTTTTTAAAGTTGTAAGCTCTAGTGTATAGCAGGACATAATCCAAGCCTCAACCATGCTTATCATCTCAGGCCAGCCTAGCCTTGTTTTAAAGCTTTGTGTAACATATCTCCCCTCAACAGAAGCTATTTCCAGAGAGGATACACACCTACACACCACTAAAATATTTGTCTGCGCTCTAGCACGTTCTTTAACAGCATTACACTAGAGCAGACTTAGAAAAGTCTTAGCATCGTATCGCAGGAACATAAAATAAACCGGATATCGTGGAAATAAAGTGTTTCCACACAGAAGTTTACTTTAAAAAAAGAAAACAAGAAAAAAGAATCAGTGAAGACATCAGCATCGYTATTAAGCTTCGCAATTGCTCTTTCAGTCGAGAGCTGCTGCTTGCATATCAAGAAATGGAAGTGCTCCCTATATTGCAAGGCAGATTACAGAATTAAAACCATGGCATCTTTACTCCACRTGAAAAGGAACAGTACTATAAACAGTTTTTATACTGGAACACACAARGAGGAATTACATTTATAAATCTATGCATCTCTAACTACTTTACGGAGTACCGTAGCACTGGGCATAGTTAATCTGCTAGTGCTGCCCTGAAGCCACCGATGGCTAAACCGCACACCGGGCTTTGCCCCTTTACTCAGAGCAGTTGCCCACTGGCACCCACTCCAGCAGGACACGCTAAGGTCTGCAAATGGGCAAGGACGATATAAAAGCAACTAAGGGTCTGGACTTTGCATGTTGATTCCAAAGCAGGCAGGGGGGTGCTGGCCCACAGCTGTGTACTCACTATGGTTCGGTCAATAGTATGCAGGTAGTAAGAAACTGGTTTCCCGGTCCACGACACAGACCCTTTCAGTGGTGAGAGCTCCACAACTCGCATTATAGTGCCAATATCTAAAGGGAAAAAGTCGAGTTAGGGAATKAAGGCTCCCAGCAGTTTTCTGCTCAGACCTCCCGAGCTGAATGCAGCCCTGCGGGTTCCCAACCAAAAAATAAAGGTTGTCTACAGAGAGCAGTGCTTATCACCTTGCCAAAAGCACCACGCAGGAAACCTGGGAAAGGYGCCTTGAAGAGTCACATTTTATGAGTTAGGGAAGACTTTCGATAGAGCAAAACTTGCCCAGGACTCGGAAACAAGTGCACAGGGAACCCAGGGGACATCTGGAGGGAGGGGCAGGATTCAATTAGCTAGGACCAGCTGCAGGCTACAGACAGATCACAGAATCACAGAATGTTCAAGGTTGGAAGGGACCTCTAGAGATCATCTAGTCCAACCTTCCTGCTCCAGCAGGGACACCCAGAGCACRGGGCACAGGGYGGCATCCAGGTGGGTGTGAAGACCTCCAGAGAAGGAGACTCCACAGCCCCCCTGGGCAGCCTGTGCCAGGGCTCTGGCACCCTCACAGTAAAGAAGTTCCTCATCACATGGAGATGGAGCCTCCTGTGTTTCAGCTTATGCCCATTTCCCCTTGTCTTGTCACTGGCCACCACTGAGAAGAGCTTGGCCCCTTYCTCCCTACATTCCCCCTTCATGAACTTATACATGTTGATCAGATCCCCTCTGAGCCTTCTCTTCTCCAGAGAAAACAGGCCCAACTCACTCAGTCTCTTCTCATACAAGAGATGTTCCAGTCCCTTAATCATCTTAGTTGCTCTTCYCTGGACYCTCTYGAGAAGCTCCACATCCCTCTTATACTGGGGAGCCCAGAACTGCCCCCARTGCTCCAGGTGCGGCTTCACCAGAGCTGAGTAGAGGGGCAGAATCCCCTCCCTGGACCTGCTGGCAACACTCCTCCTGATGCAGGCCAGGATCCCGTGTAAATTGTAACTGCAGATCCAGCCCATGTCAATTGTAACTGCACTATATTTGCATGGAGGATATTTTTATTATTTGTTTTCTCGTATTTGTTTTGCTCCCCCGAGCTAATAGGTATAGGACGTGTCCAAGTATTTAACCATAACCCCTCAGCACTAAGTGGAGTGACTGCAGTGGAAACATTGCGGCACGTTTCTAATGAAAGACAAAATYACCCGGAAGGGTCAGAAAAGAAAGTTGAGGATTCAGCAATTGCAATCATCATTTCGCTCACATTCTAATACTTGGTTCTAGTCTGCCCCAACTTTTCCCACATTTCTTTTTCCAGAAGGAATTACTTGGGAAAAAATGACACCGAGTTAAAAAAAAAAATCCTTCTTGAAGTTTTATCCTATTATATTTTTTCAATTACTTAACTGTTCAAATTTTATATCAGAACAATTAACAACTAACAAGCACCAGGCCACATCAACCAGGTCACACTTGGGCACCCAAATCAAAAAAACAAAAAAAGGCTGAATAAAAGTGGTAAAAAGACCTGGCGAGGCAGCAGCACCAAGTTACTGCAASTGAGCAAATGGCCCTCCGTGTCCGGCCAGGACACGCCACGTTACAGGGCACGGGCTCTAGGCGGATGACACTGCCTTCCAAGTGTCATTTAGAACAAGTTATTAAGCTTGGAACTAGTCCCAGTCTCAAGTATCACACGAACATTTAGTTGATATTAGTATTTCCCATGTAGAGAAGGGTTGCAAAATGAGATTAAAATCTAAAATTCAATGTCCACAATTTCTTGCAGTATACAAAGCTAATTTCTCTTGAAGATCTTACTGGAATCACGGATTCCTATTGGAAGAAGCTATTATCTATTCTTTTGCTAAGAAAAAATTAAGGCTAAAGTTTAATTAGGTACATAATTTTAATGTCAACATTCAAACATTATCAGGTGGCATTCTAGAAAATCATTCCCACTGAAATACTGGGGGTGAAGGCTGAAAATGAATGAAGAAACAGCCAGAGCAAGGTCTTTGCTTCGGGAAAGCAGCAGGATATTGCCTCCTTCCCACCAACTTCTTTAAAAACTGTAACATCCCAAGCACAGCAAAGAGAAAGCRAAGAAGATATTGAAAAGCCTGGAGAGAAAACACTTGAGAAGCCAAGAAATGATGCATGTCGGCAGCTCTCTTTTTGGCCCTGGCTTGCCAATCCTTCTTGGATAGGGACTTAAAAGAGGGGAATATGGTGGGTTTTTCAGGGAGGGTTTCCCACTAGATAGAGGAAATACCTGCAAACCCTGGCCTGAGCCTTCCTACGGCTTGTGAAGCTTTCCAGCAATAGGTGGACAAAAAAGTCCCAAGCAAAACCACCACCCCGGGCTACGGGCGTTCTCACAAGCTCACACTGCAGCTCAGAGCCCTGCAAAGGACAAGCCCAGCAAACACGAAGCCTACGCAGTTCAGAAGGGGAAGAAAACTGCTGTCAATAAAGCAGGTGCTGGGCTTTGATGGATGGGATTCCTGATCACTTGCCGGCAGGGAAGGTGAGATTCAAAGCCGAACACGGCAGCTTCCAAGCCTTACAAATGGTAACGGGTGGGATTTCCCTGTCCAAATTTCGACAGCTACAGCACAAGCAGCCTACGTGCAATCTAGTCCCCRCAACTCCTCTACAGCTATAATAAATCATGCCCTAGAAACACCTTATTTCTCTTCAACTATAAAACAAAGCCAGGCAGAGAAAGCTAGGGAAACATCTGCACTACAGACATCTAAACACAGCAGGATGAACCTCGTGAAAGGGGTGTCCGTGTGTTCTGGGGGATTCCTTTATTGAATATGGCTGTATCTTTGGCACATGTGCTGTATAATACAACAGCATTTTTCCATATATTGATACAGTTCTTCAAAGAGCAGCAAAAAGTCCCACTACAGACAAGGTCAGATAATGAATACCATGCAATAGCAAAAAATTAAGGAAAAAAGGGCAATCATACCACTCAAGTTTCGACTGTTGATTCTAAAGTTCAGAGGTGCAAAAGGTTTTGAGGACACAATTCTCCCACCTGGAAAAAGAAAAAAAATCACGAAGTCAGTATCTTCTAAAAATGAATGGTTATTGAATATAACTCTATACACAGCCTGAAAGAACAGCCCAAATAACACTATCACTTTTATCCCCTTATGAGGATAAAAAATATATATCACGAAGCTAATTCTGGCAGCCTCTGGGAAAGAGAATATATTAATGCTGCCAGCTAGCCATGAGGCAGCACATCAAGGACCACTTAAAAATGACAGATCTTAAAAACACTCCAGAAAAAGGAGCATATTAATTCTCTGTGGCAATCTACAGAAAATTTAATTAGGAACACCGCTATCTCATTTCCAGTTAGGGTCTTTTATAGACAAGCCCCCAAAGTCCTTTTATTTCAGAAAAAAAAAAGGATGTTAATCTCCATTTTACAGCTATTTATGGTCATTTAATCAAAGGCACAGAGCCTGAGCAAATTATGAAGCAGAACTGTGGCGAGAACTCAGGTGTCTCCATTTTATAAAGAGCTCTTGAACTCGCCACATCTTTCCACTTCCCTCAAGTCGCTACAAAAGAAAAACCAAAAAGATCAACCAKGAAAGCCAGAGAAGATGCATTAAGTTCTGGGGTCTGCGGTTAAGCAGAAAGAAAGGACAGCCCCGTGAGGATCTCCAGTAACCCGGGGGCCACTGCAGCACTGCACGACTATCCAGGCACCACTATCCATGATGCATCTTCTCGAGGGGCACCCAACACGCTGCCTGCGACAGCGCCCACATCCCAACCCTTAGGAGTTCACACACGACTACAAACAGGGCATTCTGAAACAGGAGAATCCAACAMCCCAAATTCAGCAGTTACAGAAGTTGATGAATTGAGGCATGCCTGCACGTTCAGACAGGAAGCCCTGCAGCTCATAAAGAGCCCTGCAGTTATCCACATCCTCTACTCCTCTCTCCCGGCCACTGCTGTTTGGAGGATCCAAAGATCTCCAGGTAGGAAAGAAGTCGTAGGTCCTCCTAGCCCACAAAGCCCTGCATAGACTAACAGCCAAGCTACTGCAGGCAAGGAGGACCACGAGACCTGGAGTATACTTAAGCCTGGAATTAGGAAGTCCAAGGAGTCACCACTGTGGTGCAGAGACTCACTCAGAAGGAACAGAATGAAATCCCCCTACCTGGCTTGTGAACGGTTATAACTAAGCCATTTACCACCGCGAGCCCCTGCGGCAAGCAGGAGGCCAATGGAAAAGAGTTTTACGTTGGATTCGTTACCTTCCTTCATGTTTGCAAAACGCTCCTTCAGCTGGTGATCCACCTCAGGACCAAAGGCAAAGTTATTCACAAAAATAACACTGCAAGATAATGGTCTAGTTAATAAACAGGGCAGACAAGCAGCGTTTTAGCACACCCGCATACATTACTACCCCTCAAAAAGCCTGCTGCAAGTGTCAGTCACTGGCATCAAACAGAAAAACGCTATTTATCCCTCATTATACAGCTACTTGCAGGCAGCAAACAAGCTTTCCTCTTGCACAGGTTCACACACACTGCGTTATCTTCAGCTGTCACAGACGGTGCCGAAACAGCCGTCATCCTACGGCGACTCCTTTTGTCATCTTGCCGAGTTTTGCCCCATAAACTTGTTAGCTACACTGCAGGTTTCAACACAGAATCAGTGCTCAAAATCCCTCATCCCGACAGCAACACTACCTACCACCAACGTACTTCCAGCAGACGCATGAGAAAATGCTCCAACACCCTGGCAAGCACAGACTTCACCCAAATTATTTCTTCGCATTTGTAAAAAAAACCCCAATGAAACATCAGAGCCTTCTTTTGCAGATGTTGTGCGTGCTCTTCCTTCCGAAGCAGCAGCTCGCAGCCCTCAGCACGCTGTCGCTGCCCTAAGCTCAGCGCCTCACCCCAGCCTACAAGGGAAGAGCTGCATCTCCCAACAAGTGGGGCAGCTGGTTTTGCTCCTTAAAAACATCAGCCACCTCTAAAACAGCCCTGCACAAGGTGGGAGTCGCACAAGCAATTCCACGTTACAGGCTGAAGAAATAAGAGGGTTGTTTTCTAAGAACCAGCAGGTCTGCTCCTGCTTTGGGTGGCTCCCTGTCCTTGGTCCCCGTTTCCTACCAGCCTGAGCCAGGAGTCCTCAACACCTTTGGGAAGCCRTTGGACACCCCGAGAGCCAAAGCTGCACAGGACCTTTCACAAACCAATGGCTGTCCAAGAGGTCTGCTCGCAGCCCCCTTCCAGCGCCTCCACTCACAAAACACGCTCAAAAAAGATAGCGATTCTAAGAGTACGAGCCAAAGCTATTTAAACCCCAGTTGGAAAAATAACTGCACACTGACCAATAAAAAAAGGAGGGGGGGAAAAAATCTTATTCTTGCTAATGTCTTGCTCTTTGAAACTTGGGAAGCCCTGCTTGGCAAGCGAGGCTAGCAGGGGCTCCTTCCCCTGCCTCCCATCACGTGCCAAGAAGGAGGCCTTGCAGAACAGCCAAGTGCATTAGTGTGACTAGAAAGTTCCCAGGAAGGAAGGGAAAAAGGGTCAATGTGCCAGGAATATTCCTTAGTGTTCGATGTGGCCTGGTATTTTGCACCGTGCCGGACCTGCAGGAGCCCCCTGTGCTGCCCGGTCTCCTCCGTCCACGCCGGGCTCTCCCCAGGCCTCCAGCCCCGGGCACGTGGGTTGTCGGGCAAAGCCACCCTGCAGCCTCCTTGAAGGCAGCAGATGCCCAATGGTTGGCACAGTGAAGGGAGCCCAAATGCCCAGCCAGCACTTGGGAACAAACCGCTGCTGCTGTATGAATTGCTGGAGCAGAGCGCGAGACGRCAGCGAGCAGGGCACCGTGCAAAACCAGCAGCTCCCAGCGCTTCCCTCCGCAGCAACACGCGCTCAATCGACAACAGAAAAAGCAAAATTTCTTTCAAAGGGATCAAAGCAGCAGAGGAGTGGGCGCCTGGCAAGCGCCAAAGCTGGGCCATGCTTTGGTCACCCGTGGGGCTGGCCACGCGGTCCCCAGCCCCACAGCAGCCGTTCAAGCGAGGCGAGCGACCCGCGAGCTCCCCRACACCGGACACTTCATAAAATATAGGAGAAGAGTTTCATTCTTTGACTTCATTCCCTTTTTACTACTGTCAAAAGGGGCTCCAATCCTCCACACACGTTTTCACAGATACAAGAATCCAAAAACAGTAAGTTTAAGGAAATTCCCCCATTTGAAGCGCCCCCCCCCTTTTTTTTTTAATGGAAAGTGAGCCTGGCTCTACATAACTAGCATTCTGCCAAATCACTGGCACTAATTATAAGGATATCCTGAACGGGTCATTTCTCTATAACCTGTTACACCCTTCCATGTAGCATTAAGGAACATGCACTTAATTCTGTTCTGGGCAGTCAGAAAACTGGATCTACAGAAGCCAGTATGCRAGTTGGCAGATAAGTTTTTGGCTATTTGCTATGGAAATTCTATAGAGAAAGCTGGCCACCCTCCCAATTTCCAGTATACACCCTCCAAAACGCTCCGTTCACAACGCGGCGTTCAGCTGCTGGACTGTACCTTGTGTTTGCAATTCTCTCTCTCCATTCTTCTGAGAGGAAATCACCTCTTTCCAGCTGAAAAAAACAACAAAAGAGAAAGCAAAAACCACACATGAGAGTTAACCTTGTTCCTTTCTGCTGCCATCTCTCCTTGCTCGGAGAAGGCCAAACACGTTTATTAACTCAGTGATATTAGTGGTGCAACCGAGGCTTTAGGAAATACCCAGAAGACAAACCAGCCCCAGGTTTTTGGTCTTGGGAGCCCCCCCTCTCTGCTCTCACCCCTCAGCTCTTCTGCTATCATGGGAGAAAAGGTTAAGGGTCTTGAAGGGTGTAACTGGCACCTTACAAATGCTCTACTCACTGTAGAGCTACAGGAATAAAGCAGAAAGCTCCCTGTGCTGCAGAGTCCCCATGGCCGACACTCAACAGCCTCCTCAAGCGCCCGTGAGAAACACTATCCCGTCTCCTCGCGAGGAGGAATCGACGCAGAGAGATTCTGTGCAGGGTGGGGAGCGCCCACGGCCTGCCCAGGCTGTCTGGAGGGACTCCAGAGAGGGACATCTCTCAAACCTAGCTGCAGGACTAAGGAGGAGCACCCCCCAGCTCCAACACAGCCAGCGCTCCAGGGGACAAACCTCACCAGGAAAAGGCACGGAGATAACCACACGGCCCACTGTGGCTGCAGAAAACTATTTTTTCCCCCCTCTGGAAGCAAGAGAGCCATTCCTAGATGAGCTGCTGCTGCCCACAGAGTGCAGGAGCTCTCTGACGGTGCCCAGCAATGCGCCCCTGCCCCGGGCTGCCTTCCCCAGGCTGCGCCCGGGTCGCGCGAGGACGCGCGGCAGCCACCRATGCTCCCAACCAGTGTCCCCAGCCCCCCCACGCTCTCCCTCTCCGAGAAACCTAATCTCCTTAGTGAATAATGAATGGAAGGGACCATCTGTAACGCAGATATTCTCATGTGATTAGACAATGCAGGAGCCACGCTCTATCTAAAGGGATAATTAGCTCCCCTGCAATTGGCTTCAAAGAGCCGCCAGCCTGCCCGCTTTCGAAAATCAGAGGCGGAAAAAGCAGGTTTTTCTTGGGAGTTTTTCGGCGGGATAAACCTGCCCACCGGACACTGCACAGAGGGGTCGGATGGTGCCCGATTCCCGGGGGAGAGGGGAGGCCGTGGGCTCCTCGGTGGCTCCCTCCAGCCCGCGCGGAGCTGGGCTCACTCCCACATCCCGCAGCCTCCGTGCGGCTCTCGGCTCGCCAAAAATAAAAAGGCAAAGAAAAAAAAAAAAAAAAGAAAAGGAAAAAAGAAAAAACCCAGCTAATTCTGCCTGGAAAAGTACACATGGTTATTTTTAGGTTCCTGTTCTTTTCAAAAATAACCAGCGGCACAGCTCCAAGCCTCCAGACCATGGCATCATTTCAAAGCCACAGGGGACGTTTGGGAGGGCTTTTCAAATACCAAAACATCAAGTTTCCCGCTGAAATCGGGCATTYAAAAATAGCTGGGACAGCGGGGCAGCTTGCGCGCGCCCGGTTAGGCGACGGGCGCTCCKAAGTGCAGCCCCCACACCCCAGCTCGGCAGCTGGCGGCAGCAGGAAAAGCCCCCGCGCCTCCTGCACAATCTGCTGCTCTCATTACTGCTGTTGAGAAGAGTTTGCTACTAAAGCAGCACCCCAAACCCAGYCGGGGAGAGGCAGGTGAGCGAATGGGCACCCAGCACCCCTCTAATCCACGGGGCTCCCCTTGAAGAGGCAGCGCGTGGATCCACAGGAGGGGTTTGCACTCAGGAGCCAGGAAAACCCATCTGTGCCTTGACTGCAATGCTGCTCTAATCTGGTGACCGCGCATGGGCACAAATCCCCCAAGAGAAACTAAACACCCCAGCCCAACCAGCTTGAAAAGCTCCAGTTTCCCCAGACAACAGGTCTCTTGAAAAGACTGACATGCYGCTTAATCCTGCAAATTTTCCAGCACTGGGGGAGAAGCAGCCAGAACAAGAGCGGACTGAAATGAAGTGAGATGGGTTTGAGGTGCAGCAGTCTAGCCCYGAAAGCTGAAGCAGATACTGCCCATGAAAACCCCCTGAAGGAGCGACATACTCCTTTCCAAACCAGAGCGAGGAACATGAGTGCTCTGGAAGGAGAGGCCAGGGAAGCAGAGGAGCATCTGACGCTGAAGGAGGTTGAGAAATGCCAAGCCTCAAACTCCAACAACGTTTGCAGAGCCCATAAGCACCTTCAGTGGTTCCCTTGCTAAAATAACAAGGTTTAAGATGTCCAGCAGAACAGACAGAAATGACAGAAATCAAAAACCCATTTGTCTTGGGGCTGCGGAATTGAGCTTGCGAGGCACCCGGAGCCCAAAGCGCTGCCTGGGTTCRGCAGGTGGGATCGGAGGCTCTTCCTGCCAAGCTCCTGCCAAGCTTCCCTCCTCCAACATTTTCTTCTTCTCCAAACATTTATTTTGCATATGGCTGTCGAAAACGCTAGAGTGGAATTAGGGAGTTCAGCTCTGTTGATCACAGCCTATTTCAATCTGTGCTTACTCCGTCCGTCTCCAACATTTGGCATTTGGGGACCTCATTAAACATTTTGCAGAGACAAAAAATTGGTCTCCATTTTTTGGTGCGGGCTTTTAATCCTGCACCTTCCAACRAGTCCCGGCTGTGTTAGGACATGAGCTTGTCACTATTTTTAGGTAACACTCGTCTAAGGAGCTGTCTAAGGAGCGATTAAAAAAAAAAACAGCAGCATTATCACTTGGCAACAGAAAGCAAYGCAAGCCTTGTTTGGTAAAGCAATAAAGACAAAAGAGAAACCAACCTTGTGCATTTCCACATTAGAGACCAAACTCTATCTTTCAGCCTCACTGTGACAAAGCGAGAGGAAACCAATTTTCAGTTGAGTCAGAAAGTGCTGCCGGGGCTCAACACACAGCCCCCAAAGAGCAAACCCGGCACTTGAGGGGAGAAAACTGCACGAAGCCCTTCTCACCGGACAGAGCCCTAAACGCCAAAGAACCCCGGAAAAACAAGTTGTGTTTCACTACAGCACCAGACTCCGTCGCGTGGAATGCACAATATGGAAATGTTTGCTGCCTAAGGCAATCAATATGCTTTCAATATTTGCATCCAAGTTCCTCTCCTATTCTTTAAATGACGCAGCTCATAAGCAGAGCATCTTCAGCAAGGCCTCCTTTCATGTAATGCCAGCTGGGTGACACAATGGAAACTTGCCATATGGCAGCTGCAGGAGGAGCGAGGCGCGCAGAGCGCTGCRGCCGCGGGCAGCCTGCGAGCAGCCCTGCTCCCAGGGAGCAGCAAACACCTCGCGGGGGCTCTGCAGGAAGGGCAGAGCTGTCCCAACGGGACCTCCTAGTCCCAGGGTGACGGACGTCCCGCGATGACTCCTGCTCCAGTTCCACCCTGCGACACTTTCACAATCCCCTTTCCATCCCAAACTATCCCAATCCTTTCCAACGGAACCGTTCACCATCGTTTCCAAGACCACAGACCCATTCCTTCCCTCCGACTGAAATCCATCCCTGTACAAGCCCTGGAGTYCCACCTTGCAATGCTTGTAGTCAAGCCAGAACTTCAACCCCACGTTCCCCAAAGCGGCATCCCCACCACACCTTGCAGTGCCCATCCCAAACTATCCCACCTTGCCCTGCCCGCAGAACCAGAGCTCCAGCTTTGGGGCTGCTGGCAGAAGGGCCTGCTTTTTGGGTTCAGAAACCCCACAAAAAGATYTGCCTCAGGAAGAGAAGACATATGACAACCCCATTTCACAAATGACAATGTTTTAGRAGAGTAAGACCCTCCAGAAATTTCTGAACATAGTCCCCACAACACATTATTAAGTGTCAAGTGAGATGAAGAGAGCTCCCTTGGGAGGATGTCTTAGAGAACACCGTCCCTGGGATGAAAAGCCAAGCAGCAGATGACTCCTGCTGCTGCTTGGCAGGGCAAGGGCCAAAGAGGACTTGGCAAATTCTGCGCATCAGGATGAGCACAAAGGTTTTCAGCTGAATTTCACTCACTGTGTATTCTGCATGTTTTTTCCCATACCATTTCATCCACTTTCTGAACTCTCTGTCCATCGTCTAGAAGAGGAAAGAMAAACAAAATCCCCTGTTAGGCCATCCCGTTTTATAAGTTACACTGCAACGGAAAGAGATGCAACAGGGCTCATTGATCCACAAGGCATTTTTGTCTGTCCATTCAATGGCCTCTACTGGGGTTTCTTTTTGCAAAGAAAAACCATTTCTTTGCCTGGGCCAATTTAAATGGGCATCTTCTTTCCTGCCCTTTTCAGCAAAGCTGCATATGACAGAGAGGTGACCTCAGTGGCCTCGGCACTGAGAGGGGCACAGCCTGAGGGAGCTGCCACGTTGTGCTCCGCACAGCGGGCCCCGTCTGCCAGGGAAAGGGGGACGTGGGGGCACCCGGTACCCACTGCCAAACGCGGCAGAAAGGAGCCAGAGCCCCGGGCACCGAGAGGCTGCAGCGCCTTGCAAAGGGCCCCYGTGTCTGCAAAACATTGGCCCTCTCCACCTGAACTGCGACTGCAGAGTGGAGGGGAAGCTGCACATTATGCTGCATTTGAGAAACAAATTCCCGGGCCCTTCCGAGAGGGAAAAAATCCCCCTGGGATTGTAAGATTTGACCCCACAAATGAAGGAGCTAMATTTGGAGGTAATAGGGAAGGGCTATAACAGATAGACACATGGCAGGACCTCTGGTTTCCCCTCCAATCCACAGATCCAGACCTCCCTGGCAGGTCTGTGAAACGGTTTGTGTGGACAAATGTGGTTTAAAAGTCTTCAAGTTTCAAAAGTCRCCCAGAGTTTAATGGGCTAATTCTCACAGAGCTTCACGAGCTTCATATTCAGTGTAAGCTTTCATTTTGAATATTTTTCAAAGCTTTTAAAAAATTCACTCTGATTCTCAACTTCTAGCTGAAGCTTTTCAAGGCCCATCTGCATGACCTATCACAGCAGCCAGAGTTATTCAGTATTCAATTAGTAGGTAAATAACTGCATTTTTTACTGCCTCAGTTCTCATTTTCACTGAAGCCTCGTGTTTATACAGAGGGATATGACAGGATGTTAACGAAAGCAACTTTTTATCTTTCTTTCTTGAGCATTGATCGTTAAGCTCACTATGAAACAAAACAGGACTTCAGGCCTTGCAACGCAGTCACTAGAACAACCGTGACGCCTGTGCAAAGGACTGAAGAGAACATTCCAGCGGGAAGTTTCCACTGGCTCACAGCAGAGGAAGAAAAGGGGCATTTTAGGTCCTTGTCTGATCCTCTTTACCACTGTGTTTACACATTTGTGTCCATACAACCAAAAAGGAAGTTCAGGGGCTTTTTTCTCCTGCTTTACAACCTGTAATTTTCTAGCCTGCCCAGAGCCAGCTTATTTCAGTGATACGGAGGGCAAGCTGCTGTTGAGCGCCCAGAGGAAACCTCTTGCCTAACTTCTACTATTTGCCTGTGGCTCGTTATTTGCAGTCCAGGTTTTCCTCGGAGCTGATTATTTAGGTTTCCCCAATGGCACAGAATTAGCACAAGTATGTGTGCATATATATGCTTGTGTATATATGGCATGTATTTTTACACAACTTTGTGTATATTTATATAAATACGTATTTTTGCCTACAGATCGTGTGTATGTCTAAAAATCTCTCTCTAAACCGYGTATGCAGAGAGATATATAAGGAAATCGCGCTCACGTCTGCCGCGGACGCAGCCCCGGCACTCACCTCAGCGTACTTGGCTGGGATGTCAGCTTTCTCCACGCCGTAGTGATGTTTGCAGTTGGTGGCCGCGGCCACCTGGAGCACCACCTGGCCCACACCTGCAGGGAGGCAGCACAGGTTGAGGGTTGAGCACCACGGCCGGCGGAGCCGAGCGGAGCGCCCACCAAAACCAGGGCCCTTTTCCCTCGTTATGTGAAATATTGAGCGCGGGCTCTTCAGCGAAAACACCTTACACCCGCACTACGAAGACAACAGGGCAAATGAATTTCCTTCTTACAGACAAAAGATGGTCTAGTATTACAGTTTTGCATTTCAGGTTTTTGCAGATACAAAGGGCTTTTAACAAAATAGCATAGAGCTAAACATTTACAGCAATGTCATATTGATAAACATCAGCAGCTACTATAATCTAATATGAAGGATTCACTCGAAGATACAGAGAGGCTTCAGGATATCTGGATTTTAAGATTCTTGTACTCTTTTCTTTTTTTTAAATGTATTCCATAAAATTTCCCAATGTTACCTTGCACTTCATTATTTAATTGCAGTGATTGACTCAACACCTAGAGAAACCCCATCCCATCTCCAAGCAACCCCTGTGTGGTCACACAGCTGCACCACTCGACGACACAGACGCCTGTGAGCAACACGTTATTACATATACATTGTGTTATTTAAACATTATTTACATAACCTTGCAACACGACAGGCAGCACCTAGAGCCTGCGACTATCCAAAGCACATTTAAGAACTAGCTTTACATTTTACATTAAAGAATCAAGGCAATAAAGCAAGGGTTCCCAACTCGAAGCAAGGGCAGAGGCGGCGCTACATGGGCCAGGTCTATTGAAAACTGTATGAACTTCCCATCACTCCAAATTCTGTTTGCACCAGGCACAATGAGCAGTAACAAGGTGCAATCCCTGGCCTTCTCTCTCTCTCTCTCTCTCTCTCTCTCTCTCTCTCTCTCTCTCTCTCTTTTATCTCTCTGCATGATGTTAAAAAGGAAAACGATCAGATTTCTGGCGGTACAAACGATGCAGACTTTGCACGTGTTGCAGGACAGGGCTCAAAGAGGCAGCCTCCAATTTCCAGCAGGGCCAGAGCCTGGAGCCCAGCTGCTCCAGTGCCTCTTGTTTAGGAGCAGCAATAAGGACCGACAGACAAAAGGGAAGCTCAAGAAGCTGCACGGACTCAAATCGTGGGGATCCTGCCCAAGCCATGAATTCAGTCTTCCCTTGTTTTTAAGCCTTGCAAGAACTTGACTGTATTGGCGTGTGCTTGCCTCAATGCCTCCATATAATCCCCTTGCAATCAGCGCATTAATCTGGACATCGACGTGGAAGTAACAAGCAGAGCCACAACGTTCTGCTGGGCTCAGCCCTGCTGTCTGCCTGTAATCCCTGGAAAGACACTCATACACACCCTGCACTATCACAGCATTCTCATACTGCAGTCAACGCCACCCGGGACAAGCTGCAAACATTTACTCTATCAGAACAAGGTCAACAACTGGGAGTAAACTACTTTTTTTTTCCCCCCCCCCTCCTGTATGTTCTGCTTTAAATTATTTCGGGGCTCCAAACATTAAAGACTTCTGAATTTAAACCATTCCTTTCAACTGCAACCAAAGCTCTATAAATTTTTATCTTGTTGGTCAATAGCCAGGCACTTAAGTGAGGATAAGGGTAGCAATAAATACCTTATTTTGTTTCTGGTGGTACAGGGAACAAGGAAACCTAACTTTTCAGCTTGATCACACACTTCACCTTGTTACATAAACAGCAGCACTACAGATTTCAGATACAATCTTCTTTGACCTTCCTGCACAAACAATTGCAAGTACCTGATAATTTTTTTAATCCTTACAGATGGAAAACAGCTCATCAGATCTGACGCTTTTTTAAGTGTCGCATTTGTACGTAAGTCACTGAAACAGTTAATTTAAGAACCAAGTTCCATTGAGAGAAGAGGGAAATTTTCTGAAGACCCCTGACTTGGGATATATTAAGCATGAAAAAAGCACCAATGTAGCRGAGAGTATATTCAGTTGCTCAGTGTATTTTAAAATATTTCCCCCAAAGCTCTCTATCTTACCAGCCACAAAACCAAAACACACCTCATCTAAAAGCCATCCAGTAAAAGGGGAAATTCTTTTTATTTTCTTGCCCTGAAGTGAATCTTAGCAACAAAAACATCATCATCACCTTCTTACTCAGTGTGTCTGTTCCACATGTGTTTGAGTCATAGCTGGTTTCAGCTACAAACACTTCCTTGCTTGCACTGTGAGGGGAGGCGGTGACACACTTGTGGGTCACTGAGCTGTCAAAGCTGCCTAGAAAGGCTTTTCTGACCCACTGAAGAGCATGTCAGAGCCTCAGTAGCTGCTTGATGTGCAGATAACAGGCCAAGCCTGTCACGCTGGCRCAGAAAGGGCCAGGAAATCACAGTTTCATTCATGAAGGGTCTAAATTCAATCAAGAGAAAATGTCTGAATCCTTGAAAATGGAAGGCACTGTTGTTATCTTTCGGGCAGCCTTTTCAATACTCTTCTKTTCCTGTATCTACCAATAACAACGGAATCCAAAAGCTTTTGAAAAAGACTGATTTTGTAGTATGGATTTATTTCTTTTCTAGTCCATCTCACTAACAACACAGCAAAGACTATTTGTTTGGTCTACTTAGTATTATCATAAAAATCAAGAGCATCGTTGAGGGATGAATTAGAAAAGGAACTTCTTCTGCAGTGTAATCTGCAGTCTTGGTTTACTACTTTGGGGATTTTTTTTTTGAATGAAAGGAAAAAGCAG
The DNA here is from genome assembly GCF_003342845.1 of Nothoprocta perdicaria. Lineage (NCBI taxonomy): Eukaryota > Metazoa > Chordata > Aves > Tinamiformes > Tinamidae > Nothoprocta > Nothoprocta perdicaria. The sequence goes on from NW_020455645.1 coordinate 205,253, forward strand.
TGAGAAAAAGAAATAAATGAGAAGATCCTTCAAGATTTGCCACTTACCACTGCCCAAGTCGACGAACAAATCATCCTCTGTCATTTTAATTTCATCTATCATTTGGGCCACTAGGTCAAAGGACGTTTCTCCATAAACCTCCGGGGAAAAGGGCTCGTAGTTGTTGAGTTTCTCTGGATCAGTCACCGAGTGGTTGTAGACCTGCTGCAGGATGTGACGGAGGAGCCCGTTGGAGGGACGTGTGTTGAGTTTCATAGGCTGCGTGGTCCCCTTCCACTAAACGAGAGCAGGAGGAGAAYGTCAACACACATGCAGGCTCTAACAGGAGCAAAAAGATGCTGAGGACACGGGGTGACAGGGAGTGCTCTCCCTGACAAGGTCAACAGGGTGACAAGGGGAAATTAGAGATGTAGMAAGTCACTGGCAAGGTAAGCTAGGAACTACATCTCCAGATGTKGTACATCTCAGAGTAGATGACAAGTGAGGTTATTTGCTTTTTCAATTACTGATCATCACCAAGCTGTTCCTAACTGGACGTCAATATTTAGACTGTTTTATTTATTTCATTAATTGGGAGAGCACGTGCGGCAGGAAATAGTTGAAAATCAAACCTCTGCTCTTTAAGAAAAGCACCTTCTCCTAAATATAAATGCTGCTAGCTTTAAAAAATGYTTGGTTTTGCTTTGGATCAAATTTATTTTATCCTTTATCCTAATCTTCCTGGGAGAGACAACTCCAGGATGCTTCCCAAGCCTTCCCCTGCTTAAGATCCAAGTCCAGTTTCCACAGCCGGCCCACGCGCAAACATTTCAGACAGTGGTCACAAATGCCAGAAGGCTTCGAATTTTTCCCTGTTGATAAAGACAAGGATGAAGTCTGCCAAAAACCCGAGYTTTATGGAGTTGTAGGCCCCACCGTGAAGCAAAATCTGGTGAAAACGCTAAGTCTCTTGGCCATAACATTGCCTATTTCTAATATTAGAGAGAAGAACATCTACCTATGCTTGGAAAATTAAGTAGAATAATAAAATTAATCCATTGCTCCTGTTTTATTTCTTCCAATTCAATCTTACACTGGGGTAAGAAAAATAAAACCACTGTCTTGTTAAAATGGCCTGAAGAGACATTTCACTCCAGTTGCACAGAGTGACCCCTAGAACAGAGCTCAACTGAAGGGAAAGGAAATGCTTAAGCCACGGATCACTGCCACAAGACACAGGAGGGTCCAGATGGATTATTTAAGCAGTCCATAAGCCAGAGATTTCCACGGGCTAAAGACAAGCTGTGTTATCAATCCTTGTGGAACATCTACGCGCTGAGGGCAGGGGAACCTTTTGTGCAAAGGCAGCCCTGCAGTTTCAAACCATCCAAACAAGGATGCCCTGCAAATCTAGTTTTCTTTCTCAATAAGAAACGGAATCCCCAAAGGAAAAGGGAAAAAATATCCCTGATCCCAGATGCTACCAAAAAGATAAGGCCCAATGTAAGGTTTATTAGCTTGCAGAAAAAAATGGAATCATAGAGGTACTGGCGGTGAAGCTGCGCTACCACGYGCGGTTCAGGGCCGGGAAAAATCATCTCTGTCTCAGGTATTTTTGGCAATATGGGCTGGATAAACACTAGGCACAACACGGGTAAATACCTACCAACTGATGAATGCTGTCAATGGCTCGGTTGTATTTGTCACAAAGCCTCTGCATGCTCTCAAAGCTACAAAGGGAGGAAAAATGCAGTGTCAGTCAAGAAGAGGGCACTTGAAGAGGCCGCTGAGATTGAAAGGTAAAAGTTCTTTATTATTAAATCATAAATACTGTAAGGAGGCATCTTTTCTGCAACCTATATTATTGCATTTAGTTTTAGATCATTGTATAGTTTCCTTAAAAAAGGCTCAGTAGATCAGCGAGAACCTGACAAATGAGCACTACATTCCATAAGATAACATATTCATGCAGTAGAAGGAAGAAAGTAGCATTTCACACTAACTTGGAACTGAACTTTAGGTTTCTTTAAAGGACTGAACTTAAGATAAATTTGGATTTTGAGGACGTTTCATGTTCTTCTGGTGCATTATCTCCTTTCCAGATCCTCAGATGCAGAGGAATTTAATAGAGGTAGATGGTCCCAGCACATAACCTATAAAATACAACCCAACAGAGAATCACAGCGATTGCCTCGAGGGCTGCTTGGGTTTACAGTCTGTTGGGTCAGTCACATAGTGAGAGAAGCTGAGGGGATGTAAAAACTCTTCAACTCAGGCTGGGGAGGACGAGATCTTGCAAGAACATCAGACACCATCAGCAGCAAAAGCACCGAGGTAAGGAGTTAGACAGGCAAGGTAATGACATTGCGGCCGTCCCCAAACAAGGGACAGGGAGGAGACGGAGGCCAGGGGAAGGCAGCAGCGCTTCAGTTGCTTGTGAACCCCACACTGCCCTGACACCGGACAGGGCTCCTTTGCCTAAGAGCTTTGCTGCCCCTTTTCAAGCCTTCGGCGCTAAGGACAGTGGCCAATGATGTGTTAGAAACGGGTGCAGTTTCACCTGTAAACCCTGCTGTGAAAGTTAGTCCTGCTGCAGACGTGAACACTTTGGGTCTTGCCCACACCAGCAGTGTTGTAGATCAGGTTGTTGTAAATCACAGCTCGAGACTCATCTCTTTTGCCAGGCTCTGTACAGCCAAGTCCATCCTCAGACCATSCAACTTCTCCATATCACAGGGGCAGAACCTGCCTCTCGCAGCCTCCAGGTGGATGCCACATCCTATACGTTCATCTTTAGCTATTAGACATTCACATGCAGCCAAAGGCATCGTAAACCTACTTCTAGCGGCCCAGAGAGGCGTAAACACCTTTTAATTGATCCCCCAAAGAGCAGCTCCCTTGCAGCGAGCTCTCATCGGAGGAGCCGCAGGGCGAGGAGGACATGGTGCCGACAGGCRGCTCCGGCACCACGTTCTCCAAACGGGAATTTGGAGCTACTACAAAAGTAGAAGCCTCAGTGCCATTCAGATTCCAACTCTGGACACAGTCCAAGAGCACAGATACCAATCATTGTTTTGGAGTGAGTAATTCCAACGTGCAGAGCTCAACTCTCTGCCGTGCGGAGTTTCCAATTATGTCCTTAATCTGACAGCCTTTGCCAATATTTCTATTACACATTCCCTACCAAAATAACTTTGCAGGATCTGGAGCCAGTTCTAAAAGAAAAACTCCAGTTTATAGCGACTGARAATAACCAGTTACAATCCAATTCATTACACAGTATTCTGGTCTGCCCTTCCGTCAGAGAAAGGAAAAAATAAAAAACCTCTCACCTTTTTGTATCATAGTCAATTAAAACATAGTTTTCCATAGCAAGCTTGAGATCTGGGATTTCTTCACAGACCCACCTGAAAGGAGAGAAGAAACAGCATAAAAACCTCTTCTCTGATGTGGTCTYTTAAGGCAGCCTGTCTCAGCCCTCCAGGGCCATTGCTATACAGAGACAAAACACGGCAGCAGACAGGACAGCTCCCCGTGACGCTGGCAGTAAGGCAGGAATCACAAAATCGCTGGAAATCGCTGGAAAGCCGCACCAGGTCGCACGGCTTTCTGTTAACAAGCAGCAAGATGCCCACAGACCCTGGTACAGAGTGGGGCAGAACTCCTGAAACGGTACAGCTTCAAAAGGAAGAGGCAAAAACACTCAAAGCACCAAAAAATACCCAGTGTGATACAAACCTAGCAAAAAAAACTAACACAGAGTGCAACATTTTGACAATTTTTTWAACAAAACTCTAATGATTAAAGATATAAGCAAGAGAAAAAAAAACACAGAACTTTTAAATCTAAGACTGCCTCTCTTCTCATATCTGCCATTTCCCTAAAACTGGCACTACTTCAATCTCCGCAGCTCTTTTAAACCGGGGAAGCAGGAGGCAGCAGCTCTTCCCCACACGCTTGAAGAGTGGCCTATTTCTGCTTACCCCAAAAGCACTCGCTTTTGGGAAAGCACTAGCACAGAGGACTCTGGTTTCAGCACTGCGCTTAAGTCTCCTCATAGAGGGTCTTTTCAGAAAAATGACCGTGACGGGCGATACCCCGAGCACCAAGGCACAGAACATTATCGAGACAAAGATGATGAAGGGGCTGCAGCATCCTCCTCATGAGGAAAGACTGAGCGAGCGGGGTCTGTTCAGCCTGGAGAAGAGAGGGTTGAGAGGGGACCTGACCAAAATGTTTAAGGACATGAATGGGGAATGTAGGGAGGAGGGGGCCAAGCTCTTCTCAGTGGCGGCCAGTGACAGGACAAGGGGAAATGGGTGTAAGTTGGAACTCAGGCAGYTCCATCTCCACGTGAGGAAGAACTTCTTTACTGGGAGGGTGCCTGAGCCCTGGCACAGGCTGCCCAGGGAGGCTGGGGAGGCTCCTTCTCTGGAGGTCTTCCAAACCCACCTGGATGCCGCCCTGTGCTCCRTGCTCTGGGTGTCCCTGCTGGAGCAGCAGTTGGACTAGATGTTCCCCAGCGTCTCTTCCAACCTCAGCCACTCCAATTCTGTGAAAATGAGCCYGAGCAAAGGGGCAGCAGCAGCACCAGCGCCTCTCACGCCAAGGGTTCGTAGTCAGAGAAGACGACTGCTTTAAGTGACAAGTCTCAGCTGCAGCCCCTGGCATTACACGTTCTCTCCAGCCAACAGGAGAAACCTGTCTGTTTTGCAGACCGTGGCCAAATACCACGATTTCATGCATGTAAGTGATACCATCGGCTCTAATGACCAAGCMGGCCCGTGGCTGCGGGCAGCAAGGCAGCCTCAGCAGGGTTTCCCAGGCTGGCCACCGCCGGTCGCACCCCAGCCCAGGGCAGACGCTGCCCACGTTCCCTCTGGGCAAATTACAGACTTGTAGTGCAATGACATCAATTCAGCTTCGAAAATTCACTTTACAGCTGCTAAGTTATGATTTCTCCKTTACATTTACGTCCTCCTTTGGACTATGGCTCAAGACACCCATTTACTGAGTTAAAGTGACACATGGGAAATTTTGGGCATGTCTGCACGGAACACTTACCGAATTGTCTCAATAATTTCGTGAGCAGCATCATGGTGTTTGTCCTGAAATTAAAGAAAACAGATGTTTCAGAGCGACAGCTGAACAATACCATSCCCATCACCTACAGACTACAGGAAGGACAACCAAGTACACAGGGAACAAGCAGGAGGGGAAGGAGCCTGGAATGCCYCCAGGCCATGGAGCCACTCCGGCCGGTCACGGAGGGACTGTGGGGTTTTTAAGTTCATGGGGACTAGCACAATGATGCCAGGAGATGCCAGTATAAAGAAACCCGATRGTTTCTACCTGAAAATGCAGAGCTTTTCATCAATTAAAACAAAAAAAACCACACACACCCACACTCAAATACACCTCAAAGCCATGCACTGTACATATATGCTAGGTGTGGCCCAGCGGTTTCTTGACATGAATTTGGAGAGCTGTGAGGAAGAACAGAAGCAGAGCGAGTTTCAGAAGTTGGGACAAACAGGCTCCAATCAATACAGCCACTGTAGGTTTCATAAATATACATAAATCTATTTTAGGAATGTTAGGGGCATTCCTATACATATTCCTGTGTCCATATTGTTAGGTCTTAGTTACCAGAGATCACCTGCATAGCATTTAGATGATATTTAGATATTTGTTTCTTAAAAGAGGTTCRGCTCCGATATCTAAGATCCCTCCAGAGCTGGGAGGTAAATGTCATCTCTGGCACATGCAAAGAATTTTCCTTTCTTTTTCCTGCTGCAGTAATGTAACTTCTACAGCATTACCTGTGGGAGATTCTCCAGCAAAGGGTAGGGATGGGCAGCAAGAAGCAAAGGGCTGGTAGCAAAGAAGGGAAAGGAAAGGAAGAGCAGCTCTCATGGGCAGACGCAGAAGTGGCTGGGGTTTATTCCAATTTCTGCAAATTCCTGAAGATCTTGCTAGAAATTAAACATAAGGGTTTTCCTGACAGTGTCACAGTTTTCAAGTCTGCAGGAGGAGGCAGATTTTGCCCTTGTGTGGCGGCTCCATCTACTCCAGGTCATGAGAAGAAGTTCTCATGTCAAGGAAGAAGCTGCCCACAACGTAACAGGCCTCTGGGGCCCGCTGGAAAACAGAACGACTTGAATGAGTGGGAGGGAAGCAGGGACAAGTGTCTCTTGGTCCGTCGCAGTGAGTGTACAAAGTCGCCCTTCCTGTGCTACTAGGAGAAGCTTTTAAGTTTATATTGCAGCTGGAATGCTTTGGTCTTCTTCCACATCATCCAAAAGGAGAAGACGCCAAAAGAAGGAGYGAGGACATTGTGCTTTAAGACAGAGCAGTCAGAGTGTCACCTCGGGGGTGGTTCATAAGGAAACTCAGCGCTACAGGAGCGCCTGGGGACAAAGCGCCACCCGAAACAACCGCGGGGTTTTGCTGGCTCTGCCCCCGGCACCGCAGCCTCAGACGGGCACCCAGTAGCACCAGCAAACGGACCAGGCCACAAAGGGAAGGTCTTGGCCTAAAACACAGGCAAGCAGCTGAACTAAAATCTGCACYTACCTCAGGACACACACATATAGAAAACACCCACACATCGTATGTATTTGTAGGAGCAGGCCTTTGATTTCTCATCTGCAAGGTATTAGAAAACACACGCACAGAACTCGGCTCGTCCATAAAGGGTCCCTTTAAGTTCTCACCTTTCACTCCATGCACACTTATCACAACATAATCCCTCCGGCTGATCTGGCTATTCCTGTAAACTGTGTTCCTGCATACCAAGAATACGTTTTTATCAACCAAAGCACGTTATACTGCAAAAGGGCATTGGTGTTTATGTTGGCATAAGCTTTTTCTCTGAAAAGCTCACATTCTTCCCTGACTTTTTGCACAATTTCAGTGCAAAAGAGCATGCGTTWAAGAAACCCTGCCCTAAAGTCTTCATGAAAACGCCCTGTAAATGTTCAGTTGCTTATTCAACAGATTCCTTCATCTGGAAATATATATATATAYACACACACACACACGCATGCCTACCTCTACAGATCTTCCAATTTAAACAACTGGTTTTACTACTGTAACCTCGTGCCTCATGCAAAGAGAGCAGCCCGAAGAGGCTTTCAGAGTTTATTCTGCGTCATTATCTGGATCAACAACATTAAAAAAAGCTCCCCATTTATCTCGATAAAACTTTAAAACTTCTCATGTTGAGAGATTTACCTATTTAACTCTACTCTTTTTGTACTCGGCGTAGACCAGCTTCAAGATCTCAAGCTACTCTTCCAAAAAGAAGTTGGAGGAGATCTCCCAACACTTCTCCACAGGGAACATGGCGCAGAAATGGGGGAGAATCCAGATGAAGATACAGATCACTTCCCATTTTCTAGCCATCCCTTTTATTCCTTTGCAGCATKACAACCGTGGGAGTCAGTAGGAGCAGGCAGGCAGCAGCACCGGTCAGCGCCGCGGTGCTGGTGCAATCCCTGGCGGCACCRATGGAGATTCCCGAGCAAGTGGGATAGAAACCTCGGCACAAGCGGGGTGGGCTCGGGCACACGCTCTGCTTGGGGCCAGAGCCGCTGGCCCTGCAGCCGCCGAGCGTGGGGAGCGGAGCGGTCTGGGGGGCTCGGCGCACGCGCCGTGCGCTCGGGCAGCCCCAGCTCTGCGGCGCCCGCGCAAAGCCGCCCGCTGCCCGCACGGCCAAGGGGCCTTAGGCTGCCCGCGTTGAGACACTGCCCGCGTTGAGACGCGGCCCGCGGGGCCTTCGCGGCTGGCGACCTGCGCCAAGAGCGGGACGGCACCAGCGACGGCGCCGCTTTGCACCGTGCCCGCGTCGCCCGCCCATGAAGAGCCTCTCGCAAGCAGACACAAACCACATTGTGCGGAGGTGCCAGAACCCGGCCGCGCTGCACGCGCTCACGGGATGCTCCACAGGGCTCCACGGGACTCCATCCATCCCGCCTCTGCCTGCCGGCCCCTGCGCGCGGGTCAGGGACCCTCCGCGTGCAGGCCGTCCCGGCCGGGCTCGCGCGCCACTCCGGGACCTCGGAGCCTCCCGCGCCGCGTGCTGGAAGCTGCTGCGCCAAGCAGGAGCCCGGCGCTTTCATGTGGTCTAAGCACTCAGCACTGAAAATAAAAAGTTGCAGCGTGTAATTACTGAGAGCGCCTAAAGCTATTCATAACAAGTTCTTTCTTAAACTTAAACACACGTATTAAAAGCTAGTTATTACAGTCGATTCTCTCCAGCTGAAATCTCTAATAAAAGRTTTCGTATTTTCAACCTAAATGTTCAATCTGAAATTGAAACCGGAGCTCCCAGAGAAGATTCAGTAGCTTTCGCCAAGTTGTTTCATTGGAAAAAATCATGGAAAGAAAGCAGAGGCTTTTGAAAAAGTCACTAATTTCCTTGGAAAACAAGGAAGGAAAGTCACTGCCAGGACTGCCGAGCAGCTTCACACGCCTGATGCTGAAGACTCGACTTCTCCGTCCGTATGTTAGGCCATGGAAATGGCCTTTTTTATATGTTCAGTCTTTCCCTTCATCTCCATCTTCAGTCTTTGCCTTCAACTTCCAGCAAGATCCACCCTTCTTTCACTGAAAGCCAGGGCTTTTTCCTGCTCTCTCAGCCCRGGGAAATGAGGGTGTATAAGTGTTTCTGAAAGCCTCAAGGCAAAGCCAGCGCTGTTGGAACAGGAGGCTGGTTTGCACCGGACAGCTCTGCGAGAAGCCCTGCCCTAAAGGCAAAAGAAAATAGTGTCCACAAATGCTTCCCAACTAGGTATTTTCATGCAGCCATTATTATTTTCTACAATCACATCTTCCTTTTGTTAATGCATGCTAAAAGAGAAACGCTCAACAGTACAACCAGAGCGGAGAGATTCTGAGTAGCAATCCCAGCTATTACTGTAACGCCTACGTAAGAAAATTAATGGGGCCCTGATCACGCTCGACACCATCTAAATTGTTCCGGACACACCTCAGTTGTCTATATACAGCACTTGTCCTACGAAACAGCAGCTTCCTAATAAAAGAAAATAGAAACCACTGCTAAACGAGCAGTAGGCCGGGGCTGCAATATCCAGGCTTCTCAGTCGCTGCAGTGCAGTAGCAAAAATTCCCCGGAAAACAAGAGGAAATGGCAGGTCAGAAAACCTTGCACAGTTAAGAGGAGAGCAACCTTCCAGAATCTCCATTTGGTCTGGAGAAATAGAGATACACGTGCTTTCTGTCAGTAGATGTTGAAACATCTTGCACCAGGCTTTGAGATCCCTCCTCTGAGGGAAAAAAATAGGGGTTTTTTCTTCTTCTTCTTCTTCTTCTTCCTGTGAGCAGAGGGCTGAGCTGCCCCCGCTGGCAGCCTCAATTGAGGAATTCTGAGCTGCAAATGACTCTGATCTTATCTAACTTGCAAAGCTGGAAGAGGTGGGTCTCATTCCCCTCTGGATTTAAACAGGGGTTGCCCAGAGAGGCCYGTCACAAGCAGGGGCTGGAAATCCAAAGGAAATCCAAAGGAGCRGATGTCGCAGCTGGAGACAAGATGGTCAGCGGAGATCAAAAAGACGGAAGAGCAGCTCCCTCCTGCAGAACCCTGAAAGCAGAGTGCGCCGTGGCCTCCCTTAGAGCCGCTTAAGAGCTTTTAAAGAAAAACAAAGCCACGTTTGGGCTGAAATGCAGAAGGATCTAAAGTAACATCCACACGGGCCAGTTACACCAACATCACTTACTGGCTTCAGTCTGCACAGCCAGACCCAGGAAGGAGGAGTTCTATTATGTGAGATGACTTCTAAAATTTAAGAAGTCCAGGCCTGCTCTACCAGAACATGTATGTGAAATAATCACATGAATACAACGGTACTTTATACTGGTATATGCTGCTGTCCTTTCAGGACGTTTTTGCATCGGTTTCAAACCTTCACGTAGCCACAGGCCACGTTAATAGCGAAATAATCTTCCCATGGAGCAGGGAGTGGGRAACGAGGATGAGCAGAGAAGAGCTCAGTCTTCACTGCCATCTCCACTGCCAGAAACGTAAAGCCTTTCTGTAAAGCCAAAGGCAATTAACATCAGTTATTCCTGGTAGGAATGAAAACCCAGTCGCAGAAGTGCTTCGATATCATCTGCTATTGCACTCATTTTAGAATTCCATTAGGAATATGGATGCAAYAAAAAGAAATCCTAAGTCAAGCCCATTTTCTTCGAGAAGATTTTGAAAAAGCCAAACYGTTCTTCACAAAAGAACTTGTATGTTTGTCTACGTCTAGAACAGCGGAAACAGATTAGCAGACTCAAACACATATGTCTGAAGGGTGGCATTCTGTGGCAAAACTCCCACTATAATAAGGTTCTCCACTGCCTTCGTCTACAGCATCTGCGAAACGTCTGAATTTCATTCATTATGTGAACGCTCATAACACACTCAAAGACTAAACGGAACGATGGGAGCCAGAAGCTGTGCAGCACCTAGAATCTCACTGGTTTTGAGAGGCAACGTTTCTCATTCTGAAGGCAAGCAGGCAACGGGAGGCCTGCAGGAGACAYGGTGGCACTGGGGACAAGCGCCCGCACGCTTCTCAGGTGAGCACGAGCACAGAGGGCAGGTGCTGCTGCTGGAAAGGGCTAGTGCGCCCACTCCAAGCCTCCCGCAGCGCCTCGGCGCACCCTGGCTCTCCCCGAGGCTGCGGAGACGCTCCTGCCYCAGCCGAGCATCCCTCTCGGGAAGGATTTGGTGTCTGAACAGCTGCTCTTCACCTCCTGCAAGGAAGGCTGCCAAGGCGAATGGAAGCACCTCGAGGGCCACTGGTAGCACAAAGCTGACGTGAACAATCACCTTCCATCCCACAAAGTGTCCGTCTTGGACAGCTCGAGGATGCTGTTCCTGGTTACCACACATACAGATGCTACTACACCGTAAGTTAGCAGGAAAGCCAGGTATTCTTCATGAAGCTCACTGAGTTCCTAGAAAAAAAACAGATGTTTCTGTAAGGTGAAAAAGAGTATGAAGAGTTATGTTCTTCCTCCAGAGTTATGTTCCTTCCTCCAACTTGTGTTAACCTACTGCAGATTTGGAGCGGCACATATGCAGAGTTTCCAGGTGCTATTCATTTCTAAAAGCTTCCATTTGCAGGACTTGTAGATGGTGCAGGCTCTACAATACGACAAGGTGGCCTTCACTGAAGAGAAGAACTACAGAAGGACAGAACRAAATCCCTAGGCCTTCAAATGAGCAGGCCCTGAAGACACCAAGCGAGAGCGGGGACGCCTCTCACCCGCGTCACCGGGTGCGACGCTGGGAACACCTGGGCTCTTTGCACCCAAGAGCTCCGCAAACGTGTACGTGAACCAAGGGGGTCACCTGCAAGCAGCAAACGCGGGAAAACGCAACCTCTTCACACCACTTTCTGATATTTTTATCAGAAGCCTTCTCAGTAGCAGCAAATGTGCAACAAGCCATTAAGTTTTTTCAAAGAAATGTGCTCAGAACCTTCCATAGGTCTTCCAATACCAACAGGCAATAATAGKTTTACAAATAACCACCAACAACTCTTTCCAGTAGACGATTTAGCCACCTTCCTTTGGTCATTACATTTCTTTCATCAGAATACTTGTGCATGTTGATTTTGAGGAAACTYTCATTCATCCATGAAGTAAAAAAAAAATGCAGAGCAGAAACTTTCGTTATTCACAGAGCTGCTCCTATCTGTGAGGCCATCATTTCCTGTTGTAAAACACACTCACCTTCTTCCTATACGCTAAAAATAGTACCTACTCCACTTGATACTATATAATGTACTGCAAGTATCATACGTCCAGTTTTATTTCTTGCTCCTCTTCAGGGTTGATTTTGTCTTGCCTTTGATGATCATTACAAAGAAATTAATAATTACATAGGGTCTCAGCGTGACCTCATTTCCCTTCTGTGGATCCTTCTGGTGGGACAAAAGCTACGCAAAAACAYTTCAAATACCCTGAGATACTTCATCGTTATCACCCGAACAGTCAAGAACAAATATATTGGGAGGAGACACAGAAAACCCATACCAAAACAAACACACACACCCCACTTCTGCTCCCTTAGTTTCGTCTGTACAGTAAAAAGCCAGTCAGKCAAAGGGTAGCAACAAGAAAATAAACGAAAGGCAGCATGAAAAGGGGAAAAAAGGAAGAAGAAAGAGCACAAATAGACACATGGATGTCTGGGGAGAAGGGCGATAAAATTTCCCACAAATCTTGCATGCCAAGAAGTAGGATATTTGTCCGTATTCCCAGAAGGAACACAATTCATTCACATGGCTGAGACCTGCAAGGAAACCCATCTCCAGGTATATGTGGGCTGCCAGGAAGGACAAGAGCTRGAGCCGCATGCGGCAGCACGAGTTCCTCTCGGCTCCCTGAAAGCTGCTAATGCTGCATCCAGCTGTAACCGGTGGGTCAATTAGAGGTAAATAAAGTCTAATTGTCAGGACGGGAAGTCAGATCAGGACAGCAACATTAATCCACATCTTTCCTCTGTAAAGAAAACAGTGTCTTCAGCAACTACTTTGTCTTTCAACAGATGCTTCTCAATCATCTCTCAAGCTACCTGAAAAATAAGAGTCCTGACACAGCAGAACGATTGTCACCTTTCAGAGAGGACTAGTAGGGCAGGAAAGTTAGGCTCACAGCACTTCTGCTACACACGGCAGGTTTTGCGTCCGAGCCTTGAGCAAAAGTCTGCAAACTGAACGCAGGGCGGTTGCCACACATGACAAGTTGGAGTTGAAAGGGCGAAGTGCAGCCGCGAGGGCTGCACGGTTGGAAGCCACACGGTCACGGGCTCTGGCGCGCCGGCCTCCACAAGCCGCCGAGCAGCCCCACTTGGCACCCGCGGGAGCAGGAAAGGACAAAYCACCCGTCTGTGCCAATTCTGTCATTTGCTTCTGTTTATTTGCTGGGTAGCGCAGAAGCCTGCGCACTTTGGAAACGATTGAGTCAATTATTTCACCATTTTCTACTACTCACTCCTGGCACTCCCAACAGTTCTAAGGAGCYGGAGGGAAGGCATGAGAACTAGTCAGGCTGCTGAAGCTTCCAAGCCCTTTTCATTTCAAAAGCTTTTTCACGGCTGCGTCATCCCCGCCACCGTTGCCCAACCGCCTCCGTCAATGACGCTGAACGCGAGACGAACGGGCGGGCGCTGCGGCCGCGCTGCCCCCGCGCTCCCGGGCTCTGCTCAGGACACGCTCCCGGGCTGTTACTCAGCGCGCGAGGGGCTTTTCCTGGCAGAGGCAGCTCTGCGTCTTCCTCTGCTGCCCCCTCCCCGGGGCGCGCGCGGGCCGCCGGCATGAGTCACACGCGGTGGGATAGGAGAGCAGGGCACGGCGCGCTGGGGTTTTTGGTCCTGGGTATTTTCGGCTGTCCAGTTTTCCCCACGCCCCCCCACATCAGCGCAGGGGCTCCGAGGCTCCTGTTCGGGCAGGGAAAGCGCAGGCGGCTGCTGCAAGGGGCTCCCACGCCTCCGTGGCCGCCTCCTCRCGCTCCAGCGCGACACGGGCAGCACGGGCTGCTCTGCAAGAGGGAGGCGGTGCGCGGTCGGGACGAGGAGGATCCATCACCCGATCTGCCCCCAGGTTCAGGGCAGGGGACGGGGCCACGTGCGGCRCTCGCTCCCACCTGCGCAAGCACAGCCAAGTGCCACCGAGGTGGCACTGCGCCGCTCCTTAGTAACAGGCACATGGACAGCTGCTCGGAGCGATGCTATGACAACACCCAATTAGCCAATGGGAATTTCTTGCCGCTACAGCAGAGTGGGAAGAGAAAAGAAAAGCACAGACAAATCGCTGAATTATTCAAGCCAGACTTATCTCCCCCATGGCTGACTGGAAGGCTTAAGCCTCGGTGTTCGCCGCAGAGGTACCTCACCCCGACACAACTCGTACAGCGGCACAAGCTGCGCTGTGCCCATGCGGGGCAGAGGGCAGGGGTGACACTTCCAGGCTGGTGGAGGGGAATTTGCAAGGCAGCAAAGGGGTCTGTGGCCGCACGGCCTGCTCTACGGGGGCCTGAGCTCCGCGGCACTATCCCAACAGAAACAASAAGCCCTCAAAGTCCAACCTGGGAGCAATCCTCCCGCGGAGGGAGGTCGGCGGCGTCTCGGCAGGACGCTGTTCAGCAGGCAAACGAGGAGGCCCGCGGGATGAAGCGAGCAGGGCAAGACAGGCAGATGTCTAATTTCGACGCTTGCAAGGATTTAAGCGCTATTTAACATGACAGGCGGCGAGACGTTTAAAGCCATCAAGATGAAGGGTGCAGCTCGGCAAGAGCTTAAGCCACTCAAAGCCAACAGCAATTCCAGCCTCCTCTCATCACCTGACTGTGCGGGGCCATTCCTGCTTTGATCTCCCCCAACAAGCAGCCCAGTGCAAAAGAGGAGAAAAAGGCACCAGGGAAGCGTCCTCTCTTGCTGTGCAGGCTCCGTGGCACATACAGCCCCGCGAGCTGCCGCAGGGGCAGYGCAGCAGGCACAGGTTTGGTGAGCAGAGCGAGCCCGGAGGCTGGCCTCCGCTCACGGCCATCCTAGCGATGCTGTGAGCCGATCAGCGGCCAAGGCRGCTGCAGGAACCCACCCCAAACAGCCCTCTGGGCACCACAGGCTACTTAAGCAGGTCCTGCTGTGTTAGGCCCCAAAGGCCTTGCACATGAGGTGGATCTTACCAAGGTCACGGAAAAAAAAGCCCACAGTCAAACCTAAAAAATAATCAGATTTAGGCACAGCATAAGGCGGAGAGATGCATGAGAAAATGGGCCAATCCATGGACAATTCTCTGGATAAACCTAAAATCTCCAAGGCTTAGAAGGGGACTTTACCCTTTGTATCCTTCCTATCTGCCTCTAGGTAATAAATACTGGTTTGTGTGCATTGATACCTGGAGTCTGACCATAAATGGCTCTCCAGCGGCATTAGCCAATTTACCATCACCTAGATCCATCTGCTGAAACAGCTGAGCCAGCAGAGTCAAATATATCCTGCTTTTATGTAGAGGCCCATGTGCCTCTCGCCTGTATTAATTTCTATAATTTGGTTACAAGTGGAGAGGCCTGAACCCACATAGAGCACCACGGCCCTCCAGAAACTCAAATCAAGCAAAAACTGGGGCAGCCACTTGGGAGTCAAGGAGTTAATYGGCATGTGCACAGAAATAAGCGCGCCCAGCTCCGGTTAGACGRGGCCCTCATCAAAAACAGAGGTCACCAGCAGAAAATATTCTGTGAGTCACAAGGCGGGATTACTCACTCGGCACTATTCAACTTACTCATCGCTGCGTGTTACGGACAGAACTGCTCACCATGTATTCATTAGAAAACCCACGGCCTTTCCTGGGAGGAAAGCAGGAGGCGGCGGGGGAAAGAGTCATACTTTCAGTTTTGTCTGCAAGCCAGTGGGAGGCTGCATCTGCAGCGCCCGGCTCTCTCCTCCCACGGCCTTAATTAGTCTGCTAGGGAAATACATGTTTCACATCAGCCTCCGCGGCCGTTTCAGCAGCTCCACGAGCCATAGTGTGTCAGCTGAGCGGCTCTGCACGCTCAGCACTCTGCGGAGACGCCGCTTCGCCTCCTCGACAGGCCCTTAAATAAATACGTCATTAACGCAGGCTGGCTGGCAGCAACCTGAGAGATCGGCTCTCTGCCCTCTGCATAGCAACACCGGCATCGCTAATTTAGGACGCAGTGAGAACCCAAAAATAGCCGAGTTATTGAATTGCATCACGGAGGTGTTCGTCAAGCTGCAGTCTGACAGCACAGCTCGACCGAAACGTGACTCCCTGCCATTCCTGTTGCTCTCATCAAAAACACGATTAGTCGGGATCAAGGGTTCCCCTCGGCAAGCCCTTTGGGAAAACACATTTCATAGTATGCGGCAGGAGGGTCTGGAAGGTGAGAGAGAAAACACAGGGAAACAAAGCTACCCGAAGCCTTTTTTACTCCARGTATCCCACCTCGCTTGTTAGAAACCAAGCGGCAGAGACAGTGAAACTAAGAAACATTCTGCTTACGTCAAAGGGAGCCGAGCTCTAAAGGCAGCGCGGCGCGGCCGCCCCGCCGGCGGCCGGGCCAGGCCAGGCAGGGACGCAAGGCCGGCGGCGTCGCGCGTGAGGACGYGAGGCCGGCGGGAGGTCGCGGCTCATTCCACATGCCGTCCCCAGTGCAGACGGCTGCTCCACAGCCCAACAAGCACCACAGCAAYGGGCTCCGCTCGCACYGCCCTCCACTGCTGCCGCGTCCYCCTCCTCCTCCGGAGGCAGGGGAAAAATGTGTGGGGAGAAACACTCCTGCACCACACGTTTCCAATCCGCCGGAAAAGAACAACCATGTCCTAATCCACCTGCAGAAGCGGCTGCTCAAGTTTCCCCCCATTAACCCAATCCTAAAATAAACGTAGCATGAAAATGCACATTATTTGTAGAGGCTTTTACCCATAGAAAGTTTTGCGAGTATAGACATATATATACACACACATAATCTCTTGCGGATTAATCCCTAACCTGTGTCATCTTTAACCTGCACTTCACGCAGCCTGTTCGGAGAGGCAAGTTAATATCTGGCAACGCGAGGCAAACCCGCCGCGGTCCCCGTGACACTTTCGGTTTCTGTCAAGCGAGGCGCCGCGCGCTGCCCGAGCGGGAGAGGCTGCCGGGAGCGCGCGGCGGGCGCAGCCCCGGACGCCCCGCGCAGCCGCCCGCGCTCCCTCCACGTCCCGCCACGGAGCCGAGCGCCGCCGCGGGACGGAGCAAAGGACAAGCCAAAGGGAGCGAGGCGCTGCCAGGCCGGCGCGGCGGCCCCCGCCTGCCTCTCGTGAGATTGGCGCTAATTCGAGCGCGGACGTTGCTATCAAGGTCACGCGTCGCGCGCTCGCGGCTCCGAGCGGGCAGCGCAGAAGCCAGGCAAGGTAAATAAAAAAAAATAAGAATTAAAATAAAAAATAAAATAAACCCCAAAGTCAGAAAGGCTGCTGCCGTAAGGAAGCGGGGAGCGGTGACACCTTGTTTGAAGGCAGGCAGCTCCAAGCGCCCTCGGCCGCCCAGCGGGGCCCAATCCTGCTCCGAGCGGCTGCGAAAGGAGCCGCAGCGGCAGCGTGGAGCCCCCGGCACATCCAGCCCCGCTCCGCTCACAGCCTGCCGGGATCCCCCCGTATCTGACGGGACTGGGGTCTCGAAAGGCCCTTCYGCTCCCACGCGAGGTATTAACTAGTTACGCGAGTCGAGTTGAAGAAAACATGGGAACTTTTCATTAACCGGTCCTCGCGCCCAGCCTGAACTTCAGTCATCCAGTTATAAATATGGGAACAGGAGATCCGGCTTCCAGGAGGGCAAAGGGAGCGGAGGCCGGAGCGGCACCGCGGCCGGGCACCCTGGGGCATCTCGTGGTGGTGGCGGTATTAAAATAAGGACATGCTACGTGCCATAATCCAGACTGGCACAGCTTCCAGTAAGGAAAAAAATAAATATTTCTAAAAAGCCTTATAGCAAGGGCAATATGCGGGGCGAGGGGGGCCCGGCAGGTCGAGGAGGGGGCAAAGGGGGCAGCGCGTGTGTGTGTGTGGGGGGGGGTTCATTAAGTAAAAGCCAATTAGCACTTCAAGGCGGGCCGGGAGCGGGGCCCGGCGTGCCAGGGCGGGGAGCGGGCCGAGCTCGGGCCATACTCACATAGACGGGCAGCGGCCAGGGGTAGACGGCGGGCTCGGCTCCCACGGGCGACTTCAGCCGCAGCTCCAGCCTCTCGCCCATGTCGGCGGCCGCGGGAGCAGGCGGCGGCGGCCCCGCACCATGCTAGAAGGGGCCGGCCGGGGTGTGGCGGCCGGGCCCGGCCGGGGGCGGGCGCCAGGCG
>NW_020455645.1:223716-228377 GCF_003342845.1 Nothoprocta perdicaria
CAGCGGCGGCTCCCCGGGGGACACAGCGGGGCCAGCGCCTCGCAGCGGCCGCCCCGCGCCCTCCGCGGGCTGCATTTCACTGCAACGTGGGGGCTGCGCACTGACGTCTGGGGGGTCTGCAGTCCCCTCGGCCCAGTTCATAGCCCCTTTTCCTCAAAATGACCCCGTTCCTGCCGCCAGTGCGAAACAGGCGCTGTGAAAACAGCACATGGCGCCTGGCCCGCCGTTCTGCGTGGTGCTTGGAGGAAGCGCCAAGGCTGCTCCTTCCCTTGCCAGGTGTCCAGGGAAAGCTGCAGGGAAAGAGCTGCTCCCGCCGCCCTGGCAAGCAGGAAAGGGCCCGGGAGCAGAATGCGAGGCCAGGGCAAAGACAGGGCAAGGCCGGTGTCTTAATTCTTAACAAGCCTCTTTGAGCGAGGCCTTTTGAGCGATGGCTCTGCGGGCCCTTGGACCAAGGGGCTGCAGCAGCAGCGAGCAGGACGACTCGGCAGTTCTGGTAGCCTGGACCAGACGGGACCGAGGGAGGCGTGAGTGGTGCTGAAAGCTTCAGCGCAGCCTGGCCTTAGTGCAGCACCCTGCTCGTGCTGTGGATGCAAAGGAAGCTTGCTGGATAAAACACAATCCCTGGGCACCCGTCTCCCAACACCGAAGAGAGAGGCCGCAGGGAGCCACTCCAGCAGCCTCATCCCCGGGGTGCTGTTCGCTTGCACCAAAATCTCCCTTTTTCCCTGCACAGCAGCGCCGCGGCGCCGGGGCCCTGCAGCCCGAGCTGGTGCAGCAGCCACGCGCCGAGGCCGTGGTCCAGCCTGGCCGTGGGCAGGGAGCCCGGAGCCAGGGCACGCGTGTCCCTGGGGGCCGAGCGGGAGCCGCCCGCGGTGCCCGCGGCAGCTCCGAGCGGGTCTGCGTCTCCACAGGTGTCCAGCAGTGGCCGGAGCGCCGAGGTACCGTGACCATCCTGAATCTCTCATCCAGCGCCGCGGAGGAGAGCAGCATCCTGGATGACTATGGATGAGGAGGCCGGGCACTCCCAGGTACCGCTCTGCATCTCTATA
Organism: Nothoprocta perdicaria; assembly: GCF_003342845.1. Taxonomy (NCBI): domain Eukaryota; kingdom Metazoa; phylum Chordata; class Aves; order Tinamiformes; family Tinamidae; genus Nothoprocta; species Nothoprocta perdicaria. Next base: position 224,766 of record NW_020455645.1, read on the forward strand.
GGCACCGGCCCCAGGTACCGCTCTGCATCTCTATAGGCACCAGCGTGGCCAGGGGACTCTGAGATAACATCGGGCCCTGCAGGGGCATCTCCCCGGCACCTGGCAGCCATTGGGCTGCTAATGCCCCCTATTCAGGGGGAATCTGCCCAGCCCTGGGCAGTCCTGGCCAAAGGGACGATGGCAGCACCCCCAGGGCTGCTCTTGAATTAAGGGCGCTGCGAATGGACAAGTGGCACCGAAAACTCCAATGCGAGGGAGCATCCTGGGAGGCCAGAGCCCGGCTGCCCGCAGGGAGGGCTGCGATGGCTGCTCCAGGCTCAAGCCTCTCACTTTGGCCGTGACGCCTTTTGGGGCCACCCGAGGGACACACGGGTTGCCCCACTGGGCCCCGTGTCAGCACCGTCCATGTTCATGGACCCTGACGTTGTTTGGACCTGGACCGAAGCCTGAGGGGGGCACGGAGGGAGAGAGGACGACAGAGCAGGGCAAGCGGCTGCTCGTGGCTTGGTGGCCCATGTGGGTGCATGGGAACGCCATGGGGTGCTTGACTTCAGGGACCGGCACGAGAAAACCCTGCCGAGAACGCCAGCAACGCTCGCCCACTTGTACCAACGCACAGGCCTCCGAATTCCTTGGTTTTCCACTGCTGGAAATGAGGGCGCAGCCACCAGCACGGACCTCATGGGACTGGGTGCCTGCGCAGGCCTCTCCAGGGGCACCTTCCCACCCGTTCCCACCCGGCCTGGGCTCGTGCAGCTGCTTTCCTGGCACCCCTGCACGGAAAACAGGGCCGACCACAAAGCAGCAGGAAGAGCTTTGCCRAGAGCGAGCTCCGGGAGAGCTCTGGGAGAGCCTGTGCGAGGGCCCCGAGCTCAGCCCATTTCAACCGTTTCATGGGATTTTTGTCCACTGAGGCAGCCGTGGGCAAAGGCTTCCCTTCTAGGCATCTCCATCCTCTTTTTCCCCTCGGATGGACGGAYGTGCACAAAGCTGTATAACCAGGAACAATTGTATGAAGAAAACACCAAATGTATCAAGTCAGCGGTGCTTAAACGGCCCRGGCTGCTCCTTAAATAATCAATTCCCATTTAATTAGCTTACCACAAAAATTCCATTAAATTTAAATAAATAGACATGGCAGGAGTCCTCCAAGGCTCGGCAGGCTGCGTTTAAAGAATTCTCTTTGAGTTCGTTAGGTCAGTCTCTAATCAGCTGGCAGGCAAAGCCCTTGTGTGGCCCGGCCCACTCCTGCAACGCCCGATAACGAGCAATTGAAGTTGCAAAAGACACTGTTTTGGGGCTGGTTTAGCAAGAAGAACCGAGTCACTGAGAAATCAGGTGGGCAGCAGAGCTYGATGGGCTTCTGCCTGTAGGGAAAGCTCCCACTTTTCCCCTTCTGTYGCCAGAAGCTGGAATGTGGCCGAGCTCCGTTTACTGCTTCAGGGCAGGCCAGATAAACCCCTGCCCGAAGGGACAGTTGGTTTCCTGGCCTTGCTGAATGGCCCGGGTGATTTTCCAAGCCCTCTGTTAGTGCTCCAGCACTTGCACGTGGAGGGAGGGAAGCAGCCGCTGGGCAGCCCCAGCCTCCAGCGGGAGCAGGACTCGGAGCTGGACTGCCAGGGCTGCCACCTCCGAGGGCCTGGGAAGCACCAGAACTTGGAACCACTGGGCACTGGGGGGGATCCCATCTCCCAGCTCCCTTCCCACTCTGCCAGATGGTTTCTAGCAGAGCTCTGCTTAGCCAAGGGAGAAACAGCTCCAATTGTCTTCCCGCAGGCTCTGCCGGAGCTTTGATCATCCAGTGCTGAGGCCAGGCAGGTTCCAGGGTTTCCAGGACGGCTGGGGGGAGCCACGAGCATCCCTGCATCCTGGTGCTGCAGCCATCGGGAAGGTCCGTGTAGCTTCTCCCAGCTCCAGGTGGGATTGGGGTGGGATGCCTTGCCACCCGGCTGAACTGCCCACGTAATTYGGGGCTTGCAGGAAAGCTCTGGCACTGTCGGCACGGAGCACCTTCCGCTCAGCCCAGCGGCATTCCCTGGGGCTTCGCTCCAGAACCATRCAGCCCCGCCACGGTCCCCTCCAGCTTGGGGACATCACCGAGCTTTTGYGGTGCGTTTACCTCAGAGCAACGAGCAGGGTTTGACGTTTTACCTGCCAGCRTCAGACCACAACCCCGCACATCTGCTCGCTGCAGAAGCGCGAACGCCGGGCACTGCTTTGCCTCCGGCTGCAGAYGAAGGGGAGCTGCCTGTCCCTGCGCAAGCCCTTGTGCAAGGCCCTGTGCAAATCCTTTTGCAAGCCCCTGCACAAACCCTTGTGCAAGCTCCTGTACAAACCCTTGTGCAAGCCTTGTGCAAGCTGCTGTGCAAATGCCTGCGCGAGTCCCTGAGCAATCCCCTGTGCAAACCCCTGTACAAGACCTTGTGCAAATCCTTGTGCAAGTGCTTGAGCAAGCCCCTTTCCAAACCCTTGTACATGTGCAAACCCTTGTGCAAGCCCCTGTGCAAACCCTTGTACAAGCCTTCTGCAAATCCTTGCGCAAGTGCTTGAGCAAGCCCCTTTCCAAACCCTTGTACCTGTGCAAGCCCCTGTGCAAGCTCCTGTGCAAGCCCTTGTGCAAATCCTTTTGCAAGCCCCTATGCAAATCCTTGTGCAAGCGCTTGTGGAACCCTTGTGCAAGCCCCTGCGCAAACCGTTGTGCAAACCCTGTGCAAATCCTTGTGCAAGCCCCTGTGCAAGCCCTTGTGCAGGCCCCCGTGTAAATCCTTGTGCAAACCCTGTGCAAACCCTTGTGCAAGCCCTGTGCAAGCCCTTGTGCAGGCCCTGTGCAGCCCCGTGGGGCGCAGGGTGGCCACACCAGCAGCACTGCGCACAAGCACCCCTCGCGCAGCGATACGCGAGCGGCGCCCGTGCCAGCATCTCTCACGGCTCTGTTCCTCCCCAGGAGGAACTGGCCGGCTCCATCGCGCTGCCAACGCTGCCCGGGCACTCAGATCAACCTCAGCCGCTGCTCCGCTCCCGCCGGGGGGCCCGTGCATGTCCCTCTGTCCRTCCTCTTCCCAAATTGCCCATCGTTCCTTCGGCCCGGTCGCATCTGGCGAAAGGAGTGAGGTTGGGAACSGCCACACCGGTTCTGGGGTCACCAGTGGGGCTGGTCCCCCCCCATGGGGACCYGTCACCCCAACACAGGGCACACACTGCCCAAACCTGGAGCACCCACCACCTAATACAGAAGCCCCCCGCGTGGGGCACCCAGGGCCCTCATATGTGGCACACACTGCACCCATGGACCCCATGGGGGCCACATGGCACTATAAAGCGGGGCACCCCCTAAAAACAGGGGACCCRCCACTCTATCATGGGGCACCCGTGACCCTGATGTGGGGCGCCCATAGAAATGGGGCACTCCTGAAACATGGGGCACCCGTGATCCTGCCTGGGGGTGCCCATAAAAATGGGGCACCCCTCAAACATGGGGCACTCATGAACCTGGCATGGGGCACCTATAAAAACGGGGCACCCCTCAAACACGGGGCACCCCTGATTCTGACAGGGGCACCCATAAAAACGGGCCCCCCCTCAAATAGGGCCCCCCCCTCACACCGGGCCCGC